>NC_132923.1:131562309-131878036 GCF_047675955.1 Chlorocebus sabaeus
ATTCAGAAAAGAAGATAGAATATCACACAGATGATTAGAGAGCAGCCGAGCAGCACTGAGTTTAGATTGTTTTGTGCAAGCCTCTCGGCCATGTGATGCCTGGAATTGGGAAGTGGTCCCCTTTGTGGGTCAGACAACCCTAGCATTTGGACTTTAGTTGGCTTTGTTAATGGGGTCTTCACAGAATTACTATGATCCCTGAAGTTTGCATACTCTCACAATCAAAACATTAGTGTGAATACTCATTCTCCAGTTCAACATTCTATTTAATTTTTTAAACCTTGGGCCACATTAGATGATCACTGGATTGATCCGGCTTTGAGAATTTGTATTGGAAACGTCCTGTTCAGTATTGCAAGCTGTGGGAGGAGGGGATCCCTGCCCTTCAAGAACTTACCAGGGAGAATCTAAAATGATGAGTAAGTCAATGACATGCTGGTGGGAGGATTGAAAACTGACCCGTCAACTCGGGTCTGATTTCACAGCTCTGAGACTTTGGACAAATAATTTGGACCAAATAATTGGACAAATAATTTATAGTCTTAGGTTCTTATTTGTAAGTGACTACCATGTTACCTTCCACATGGCATTTAGGTGAGCACCACTGAGCAAAAACGGGGAAGGCAAACAGTCGTGGCAGGTGGAATATGGCCTTCCAAAGATGTCCACGTCCTAATCCCTTGAAACTGTGAGTGTGTCACTTTATGACAGAGGGACTTGGCTGGTGGGGAGATTATCCTGGACTATCTGGTGGACCCAGTCTCATCTCCAAAGTCTTCCAGGGGAAAGAGGTGAGCCAGAGGAGATATGATGACAGAGGCAGAGGCAGAGGCAGAAGTGATGTGAGTTCCACAGGGGGTCTCTGAGCCAAGGGAGTCAGGTGGCCTTGAGGAGCTGCAAAAGGACAACAGGGTTGTCCCCTGTGCACCACCTGTTACCTGCTGGGCACTGTTCTGAGAACCCTGCAAGTATGAACTCAATTCATCCTCAAAACACTCAAACAGCAGAGGGAGGATAATTAGCCCCAGTAGGAGATGGGAACTGGGAACTCTCTTAGAACCTCCAGATGGGGCACAGCTCTGCTAATGCCTCAGTTGTACAGCCCAGTGAGGCCCATTGTAGACTTCTGACCCCTCAGAACTGAAAGATAATACATTTGTGTTGCTTTAAGCAATCAAATTTGTGCTAATATGTTCCAGCAGCCACAAGAAACTCACACAACAACCCAGAGGCTACATGCAGCCCACTACTTGTTTCTGCACCGTCCGCGAGCTGAGAATGACTTTTCTAGATGCACAATTGCAATTGGTTTGATGGAAGGGAACACTGACTTTAATCCCAATGAAACAAAACAGTATTCTGGAAACAGGAATTTCATTCTTATTATTTGTAGACTCGTATCATTCATATTTCGTATTTTTAAAAAGTACTCAATTATGATGATATCCATCAATAAAAATATGTGGGAATTTGTTTTCTCTCTTGTGACATGAGTAAGTAGGTAATAATCTGGAATTCGTCCCTTGGCCTCCCAAGCTGAAAATATCTGCTCTCTGGGTCTTTATGAAGAAGTTTGTCCACCTGTGAACTAAGCCTTGGAGAGCTGCTCACCCACCTCGGCAGTGACTTTTCTGCAACAGTCGTTTTTACCAACAGGTGGAACTGCCATCTTTGTCCCAGAGTGATGTCGGAGCTGGGGTTGGAATTGAGCTTGTCTTTTCTCCTCGTCATTAGTGTACACGGAGAAGCAGATTCCTACTGTGGGGACTGTCACAGAGAGCCATTTGAAGAGATGACCCGTGCCTTAACTATTTTATTGAATAGAATAGGAATAAAATCCACTTCCCCTCCCACAGAGTGATGATAGCAAAATCCGGGGCAGCCGGCCTTCTGGGCAGCTGCGGTGTCAGCTCCAGGGACCAAAAGAGGGCGGCTAGGGCTGCTCCCGTCCTCCAGGGGTCCCTGTCTATGATACGTGGGAGGCAACATGTACCCAGGCAGCCCTAAAGATCACAAACCCTCACAGCTCCATGCCCACAGGCACACTGCCTGCCGAAGCTCCCTGAGCCAGAGCTGTCCTGACCCTGGGCTGCACGGTGTCCGATAAATATGACAGGAGTCAATGACTGGTGTTTGTTTTTCTCATGTGACACATGGAGACACTTCTATTAAGAGAACTTGAGGATGCTTCTCCCCATGGCACGGGGGCTGGTGGCACCGGAGCTGGACTGCTTGTGTGGAACCCTCTCCCACTTACAACGGTGTGGCCCGGGGCCTTGCTTTTCCCATCTCCTAACTGGACTTAATTATCATCCCTCTGTTGTCGGAGTGTTGTGAGGATGAATTGAGTTCATACATGCAGGGTTCTCAGAACAGTGCCCAGCAGGTAACAGGCGGTGCACAGGGGAGAACCCTGTTGTCCTCACTGCTCTGGTGAGAGTTTGACATATGCACGACTCAAGCAAAGGTTTTTGCCTTTGAATCCTGTATCCTATTCACACCCTCGCACCTGTCTTTGTATCGCGTACTTGGAGTAAGATTTGTCATGAAAGGAGCCTAGGGCTGTGGCAGTCAGAGAGGGACAGGGCTCTGTTGCTGGGGAGCAGCAGAAGAGGTGGTTTTTAAGGTGATTCTTAGAGGATGGAAAAGTCCTCCGTGGGTGTGGAACACAGTAAGGGTGCTCTAGGTGGCAGGAACACCTTGCACAAAGGCTTGGAGCTGGGAAAATTAGGGCTTGATGTTGGAGGAGCATAAAGCAGTCTTCCAGGCCTGGGAAGGGGCAGGGGCCTAACAGCAGAGGGCTGGAGCATGGGGAGAGGGTGGATTGGGACACAGGGTTTGCTTATTGGCAGGTTGAACATGAACCATCAGAATGTTCCTGCTTTAGTGGGCAGGGGTGAGGCTCTCCCTGCTCTGGCACTTGGGCAGATGGCCACCCACACCAAATGGGGTCAGAGGGACATGTTATTTCCAGTGTCAACAGCCACCATGCCACTGCAGCAACAGCAGGTCCCTAAGCGCCCATCCTGCTGGGAGCAATTTATGCTGCGCAGGCTGGAGAGGAGGCCAGAGAGAAAACAATCCACACAAGATCCCAGTCTGGGGCCACTGAGAGCTGAGGCAGGTGAACTGCGCAGTGCGGGGTGCTCCTCTGCGGGAGTCCGGCCTCTGTGGGGTTTGCTTTGAATCTGACCCCACTCCCTGCGAGGGTTGCTTCTGACTCCCTCGGAGCCTCTGACCTCATGCACTGCTCTCTGCGCTCTGACGTCCTCTCCAGCTCCATGTTCATTCAGTGAATGCCTCCCTGTTTCCCAGCCTCCTGCTCATGTGGGATGGCAATGACGTTCCCGCAAAGCTTCCTTGGCCTGCTGTTTCTGGATCCCCCTGGATGACTCCGAGAGATTAGCTGGGCCCTGGCTAATTAAGCACAGAAGAGGCATAGGGAGCTGCACGCTGGGCCTGGGCTTGGAGAGGCCGCTCAAACCCCTGGCAAAATTGCTTCTGTTTGATCACATTAACTCCCCAAATGGCTATGCGTTCTTATTTCCTATTTGTAGGGGTTTTAATTTTTGTTTATTTTTAATGAACAGGTGCGTGAGTCCGGAAGGGCTTGTCATATGGGCTCTGGGCAGCCGCGGTGACTACGCTGACTCTATCGTTTCTCTCTCACGGATTCTCTGTGTGTCGCTGGCCTGTCTTTCCTCCCCCAGCCTGGTGCCCGTGGTTTCTGCTTCCTTGTTTCCACAGCAGGCACGTGTTCACGCTTGCCAGGGCTGACCTGCCGCAACCCCTGCTCTTCAAACCTCTTGGTTCAGGAAGACTTCTGTCTGAGCAGATGACCACCTGCGTCCTACATCCAGTGCCAAGTGGGGAGTTCCAGGCAAAGTGCCCACATCTGCCCAGTCGCCCACAGAAGGGGCCAGGATAGCTGGGAACCCCGTGTCGCTGCCGCCCTGTCCCTGGGACATGGGTGAGGCAATTTCTCCTGTAAAGGGATATGGCTAAGTTTGGGTGAGGATGTCTCCATTTCCAACCTGAAAACCTGCTGTGGATCAAAAGGAGGAGTTTTTGGAGTTGAGAGTGAAACCCAGGGAGGAGTCGTTAACCGATGCTAATTGTCCCATATGTAAGCATGGGCTTGGATGAGAGACCAAACAACATAGCTCTGAAATAGGATTTCTTCATCAGATGATGAACAGAAAAGGAAGCTCATGGCGGGGCGAGCCTTCCCAGAAAAGGACAGGAACCTGCTTGTCGTACGGGACAGGCCCCCTACAGAGTGCTATGGGGACTCCTGGGAGCCATGCTGCTGTGGGCTGAATGTGCCCCTGAAGTTCATGAGTTGGGAAATTAACCCCAATGCAACAGTGTGGAGATGGGGGACCCATAAGAGGTGCTTAGGCCATGAAGATCCTGCCTCCATGAATGCAGTAATGCTGTTATCTGGGTCGGGAGTGGGTTAGATATCTTGGGAGTGGGTTACTGATAAAAGGATGAATCTGGTCCCATTCCCCCAACTCCTCTCAGCCCTCTTCCTCGTTCTCAGTCTCTCACTCTCTCACTCTCTTACCCTCTTACCCTCCCACCTTCCACCATGCAGAAGGCAGTCCTTGGTTAGATGTCGGCCCCTCAACCTTGGACATCTCAGCCTCTAGAACTTCAATAAATAAATCTTTGTTCTATCTAAAATACCCAGTCTCAGGGATGCTGTTACAGCAGCACCAACGGACCAAGACACAGATTGGAATTCCTTCCTTTCCGCTCTCCCCTCTGTGGTCTTGCCCTTTGACAGAGCTGTGTGGTTCACAAGCAGCTTTCAGTGCGTCTTCTTTGGTAAGCCCTGAGCAACTCTGTGGTGCGGGGATGTCTTCATTTCAAGCTCACCTCTGCTTGCTCTTAGTGAAAGTTCTTTCCTTTGCTGAGTGGTGTTTTCTATACTCAGAGGATTCATGCCAGAAATCAGAGGGTCCTTAGCTTTCCTGGGAGTGCTGCGGAGGCCTGGAAGGGCAGCTGCCAAGGGATGCATTTTGAACCCCAGCATTCGTCAAGGCACAGGTCTGCAGCACAGGCTCCCCGTCGTCTGAAGGGGTCACCGCTTTCCTTTTCAGTCTTTTAAAATGCATGCTTGGTTTAATTCCAGTTTTTAAACAATTCTCCCTTAAGTTACCACTTATCTGTCAGCTCCTCCTAGAAAAACAATTTTTTTTTCTTCCGACACCATCCACAGAAAGTTTAAAAGTTTAAATTTTGCAATTTAAAAAAGTTTAAATCCATCAACTAAAGGATTTTAATCTTTTAAAGCACATAATGAAAGTGAGCTTTGTAAGACTTTAACCTGGCGGTAAACTGGGTTCAAGTTCAGGCTTTTCATAGAGAAATCTTATCAAAGGCTGTTTCCTCTTTCCTTGCCTTTTCTCACCCATCCTCTGGTGCTCTCTCTCTCACCATTCAACACCAGAACACCAGTGAGATGTTTCCCTTTCTTTATTATTTTTTATTTTTTTTAATTTATTATTATTATTATTATTATACTTTAAGTTCTAGGGTACATGTGCATAACGTGCAGGTTTGTTACATATGTATACTTGTGCCATGTTGGTGTGCTGCACCCATCAACTCGTCAGCACCCATCAACTCATCATTTACATCAGGTGTAACTCCCAATGCAATCCCTCGCCCCTCCCCACTCCCCATGATGGGCCCCAGTGTGTGATGTTCCCCTCCCCGAGTCCAAGTGATCTCATTGTTCAGTTCCTTCCCACCTATGAGTGAGAACATGCGGTGTTTGGTTTTCTGTTCTTGTGATAGTTTGCTAAGAATGATGGTTTCCAGCTGCATCCATGTCCCTACAAAGGACACAAACTCATCCTTTTTTATGGCTGCATGGTATTCCATGGTGTATATGTGCCACATTTTCTTAATCCAGTCTGTCACTGATGGACATAGAGTGTGTAGTATTGCAACACTTCTTTGGATTACAAAAGTACTATCAGCTAGGTGTAAAAAATAATTTTGAAGTTCCTTAACATGATTTTTAAAATTCGCCATCGGATGGGCACAGTGGCTCACGCCTATAATCCCAGCACTTTGGGAGGCCAAGGTGACTGGATAACCTGAGGTCAGGAGTTTGAGACCAGCCTGGCCAACATAGTGAAACTTAAATGCAAAAATGTAGTTAGAGTATTAGTAATACTACTTCAAATGCAAAAATTAGCTGGGCATGTTGGTGCACGCCTGTAGTCCCAACTACTTGGAAGGCCAAGGCAGAAGAATTGCTTGAACCTGGGAGGCGGAGGTTGCCGTGAGCAGAGATCACACCACTGCACTGGAGCCTGGGTGACACAGTGAGACTCTGTCCAAAAAAAAAAAAAAAAAAAAAAAAAAAATTGTGATCATCCCATGGCCCAGGACAGAGCAGTATTGTTGTGCTGCTCACCATGCTCGGTTTCCTTCACTCATCATTTTCATGCATATGTGACCCGGGATTCCATCCTCAGTAGTGTTATATCATAAAGACTTTCTGGGTCATTAAAATTAAAACTAGGCTGGGCGCAGTGGCTCATGCCTGTAATCCCAGCATTTTGGGAGGCTGAGGTGGGTGGATCACAAGGTCAGGAGTTCAAGACCAACCTGGCCAAGATGGTGAAACCCTGTCTCTACTAAAAATACAAAAATTAGCCAGGCATGGTGGCATGCACCTGTACTCCCAGCTACTCGGAAGACTGAGGCAGAAAATTGCCTAAACCGGGAGGTGGAGGTTGCAGTGAGCCAAGATTGGGCCACTGCACTGTAGCCTGCGCGACAGAGTAAGACACCATCTCAAAATAAAATAAAATAAAATAAAATAAAACTAAAAGCTATTTGTACGTCATACAACCCAGTAGGTTTAGCTCTGACATGGGCAGTGGGAAATTCTGTGGTTCCACACTTGGGTTTACAGTCCCTCTCAAACTCACACCTCCAGGGTCTCTACAGCTGAAGGGAGGAAAGAGGGAGCCCATTTCAGTGTGGGAAGAGGGAGAGAGGAAGGGTGCCTGTGGTGGGTGGGCCACTGCAGGGATGTACCCCTTGGCCCTGCAGACCCCACTGATGGCCTGGACCTTCTTGCTCTTGCTTTCTGCTTTAGAGGTATTTGTCATGGCTGATGGGGAGACACCACCCCTACCCCAAGTCACATGTATGAGATTGTCCTGATTGGCTGCTCCTTTCAGCAAAGCTTTGTCATCTCCAGTGGACTCATGCTCCTGGGTTCATGCATCTCGGTCTCCAGTGGCAGGTACAGAACATTTAGCTGTGTTTCTTTGTCAGATGCAATTTAGATTGGAGACAAAGGACATCAACTGATTACAAAACCAGCCACTCAGCACACTGTGGCTTTCAGCTCTTAACCCAGCCAAATAGCTCTATGCTTCTCCATTTGGATTTGTGTATCTTGTCTGTTAAGTCATCAGTTTCATCGTCTGTATGTGATTCTTTATTCTCGTTAAACAATAACAACAGCACTCATCCCCATTGTGCAGCATCATGAAATAGAAAGTAAACTTTTTTTTTCTTTTATCTTTCTTTTTTGTTTGTTTGTTTTTGTTTGTTTGTTTGTTTGAGATGACATCTCACTCTGTCACCCAGGCTGGAATGCAGTGGTGCGATCTCGGCTCACTGCAACCTCTGCCTCCCAGGTTCAAGCGATTCTCCTGCCTCAGCCTCCCAAGTAGCTGGGACTACAGATACACATCGCCATACCAGGGTAATTTTTTGTATTTTTAGTAGAGACGGGATTTCACTGTGTTGCCCAGGCTGCTTTTGAACTCATGAGCTCAGACAATCGGCCCCCTCAGCCTCCCAAAGTGCTAAGATTACAGGGGTGACCATTGCACCCGGCTGCAAACTTTTTGGTCTTGAGAGGAACTATAGTTTTGACTCATGAAATCACCTTACAAACTTCTCTAAATTCCCTCACAGCATGTTTAAAGATGGAAAAGAGTCTTCCTTTGAACAGTTGGGTGTGTCCTTTGTGGCAGGGGTAGATAGGAATATTTGCAGTAAAGGGACGTCGAGTTTACTACAGAGAGTGTGACTTTGGAGTTTGAGGCCAATGCTTATGTGCAGTCATCTCTTTGTTACCTGTGTCGGATTCTGCACCTGTGGAACTGCAGCCACTAGGAATGGGAGGTTGGCTTCCCATTTTTAATCAGCATCCGGGTCACCTCGTCTTGTAGGCGGGCAGGAAATGCAAAATCCTTCCAGCAGCAAGCATGTCACAGAGGCTTTCCCAGATCAAGCAGAAGTCCCAGAACTGAGGGCAGCTTCTCCTTCCACACCCACAGTTGAGCCTGGCCTCTGCCTGTAGGGCTGGGACGAGGCGGAGCTTACTCTTGGGGCTGTACAAGTTCGCAGGTCACCCCTGAGAGTGAGTACTTCCTGGAACAATTCACCCTCAATACCTCATGCCTCGCCTTGTCCCAGGCCCGCCGCTGACCTAGAACCTCAATTTTATTTTGTCAGCTCTAAACAATGCTTGCACTTCTGGGCTTGCCTTAATCTGCACTTCTGGGTGTAGACCTCCACTCACTCTGAAGCCATTTATTAAGAGCCTGTTGTGCTTCAGCATTGTGTAAGATCCTGGGGACGCCATTTAGAAGTTTACAGACCAGCAGTACAAACATATAACTTAGAGGAGAAAAGTAAGCCTCAGCTTGTCTGTGCAACAGTTTGTATTGTGTAAGCGAGAGAGTGATTTTTTTTACTTAGAATTGGTTTGTAATATCTAAATACCTTAAGAGTAATAGGAACAGTCCTAGCTTTACTAACAGTGTAGCTACAGTATTAGCTATAGTATGGTATTAGCGTTAGTAATGTTATAGAATAGCAGCAGTAATAGTAAACATTAGTAATAAGCCAGGCGTGGTGGCTCACGTCTGTAATCCCAGCACTTTGGGAGGCTGAGGCGGGCAGATCACAAGGTCAGGAGCTCGAGACCAGCCTGACTAACATGGTGAAACCCTGTCTCTACTAAAAATACAAAAATTAGCTGGCATGGTGGCACGTGCCTATAAGCCCCACTACCTCAGGAAGCTGAGGCAGGAGAATCTCTTGAACCTGGGAGGCAGAGGTTGCAGTGAGCTGAGATCAAGCCATTGCACTCCAATCTGGGTGACAGAGCAAAACTTCATCTCAAATAAAACAAAACAAAACATTTTTGATAGTATTAACAGTAATGTTACTATTACTACCAATGGTAATAGTAACAGTGGCGTCATGATTGACAATGTGGAGTAGCCAGCAAATTCTACGATGTAGTTCCATGATCCAAATTCTCGCCTTCAGCAGTTACTGGCCACATGATACTGGACAAGTGATTGAACCTCTCTGTGCCTTCGTGTCCTCATCTAGAAAAGGATTAAAAGTCATATTCATCTGACCCAAGTTGATGTGAACATTAAATTAGACAGGGTGATTACTGCACTTAGAAAAGAGCCTGCTACTGTGTGTTGAGTATTGGATGAGTATTGTCAGTGACTGCTCTGTTTTGCTGTGTAGGGATCACAAGAACTCAGGGACATTCAGCAGCATCCATGCGTTGCTCCTGCTTCTGCACAGTTCAACGGGTATAATGGTTAATCAGGTATCAACTTGACTTGGCCATGGGATGCCCAGATATTTGGCTACACATCACTTCTGGGTGTGTGGGTGAAGGTGTTTCTGGAGGAAATGAGCATTAAAATCGGTGAACTGAGTGAAGCATGTTGCCCCACCCCATGTGGGTGGGCTTCATGCAATCCATTGAGGTCCTGAATAGAATAAAAAGACTGAGGAAGGAAGAATTCTGTCTCTGCCTGGCTGCTTGAGCTGAGACACCTGTCTTCTGCTGCCAGACTGAGACTGACACCATCATTTCTCGTGACACCTGGTTCTCAGGCCCTTGGACTTGGACTGAAGCTATACACTGGCCTTTCTGGGTTTCCAGTTTGCATATGGCTGATCAAGGACTTCTCAATCTCCATAATCATGTGAGACATGTCTTCTATTGGGTCTATTTCTCTGCAGAACTCTGACTAACACAGTGGGTCTGGGGTGGGCTGGGCTCACTCTTTGGCTTGGCTGGGGCACCGTGGCTGGTCCAGTCTTCAATCATTACCTTCCTCTTCTTGACAACAGTGGGCAGGCACAATAACAACAGAACGTCAGAGCCAACCAGTGCAATGCTTTTCAGATGTGGCTCACAGATCATCTACTAACATTCCCCGGGCCAAAGCGTGTCCCATGGCCAAGTCCAGTGTGGGAAACTGTGAAATCCCCAAAAGGAGGGTACCACAGTGATGGCCAAGGATATGAACTTGCATGAAAGCACCCTTCCAGGGATGGTCCTGTAGTTCACTCCTAATTTGACCCACCTTCTCTTAGCTCTACTTAGGTAGGCGGTTGCCAAGGGTGAACTTATCTGAGTATGTATTGAAAACTTCAGTCATTATTGTAGGGTGATGTTTTATCATGTGGCCAAACTCTTTTATGTTGGGTTGAGATTTTTAACACTCAAAACAAGTCTGAATCTTCTGCAGTGAAGCTGTTCCTCTCTTCCCAGGGAGAAGGAGGAAGAAAGAGGTGGTGGTATGCAGGTTATGACATCATTCTAGAGACATCTTATCTAAATCCTTGTAACAGATGTTTGAGGAAAGGTGAAACTAAGACATAAGCCTCTTAGAAGTGTTGTCAAACCACTGTAATCTCTTCCAACATATTTAACCAGTGCATGCTCCACACAGGGTGGCCCAGCACACCGCATGTTATCAACGCTCACCAGATACTGCTCTGAACTGCTGAAGTGCAGGTGACTTTGAAACAGAAAAAAGAATCTTTTGTGCTAAGGAGAATGGCAGTGCACAAACCGCTCAATGTTCAGAAGAAAATGCACTATCAATTAAGATGCATCTTATCTGTGTGCTTTTTTTTTCCCTCAAAGAAGAAAGCCAAAGGTCATGAAATGATCCATCTGGAAGGAATCCTGCCATCACATTGCACATTCTCCTACTTTCCCAGCAGCTTGCACATGAGTGTCCCAGGAAGAGCATTGTTTGCTCATCCCTCAGTTATCCAGGAAAAATCAACTCCTAAATACTTCAAGAGCAGTGCCTGCCACTTCCTTGCAGTCTGTTGGTATTGATCACCAAAAAGAGATGTGTTTATTAGGGACCTTTCCTTTCAGGGATTATGGTGAGCACTTGGGGAGAGTCAGGGTGGGCCTGGATGGAGGACAGTGTCAGTAATCAACTGGGAGTCAAGGGCTTGAGCCCTCTCCAGGAAGAATTTGTCAACTTTCTAGTTGATATGCCCATGGCTGTGGTAGGTACTGGGTGCTTGGTTGTTGACTTAGGTATATACCCATGAGCTGTGGTAGATACTGGGCACTTGGTTGTTGACTTAGGTATATACCCATGAACCCATTAGCTGTGGTAGGTACTGGGCACTTGGTTGTTGACTTAGGTATATACCCATGAGCTGTGGTAGGTACTGGACACTTGGTTGTTGACTTAGGTATATACCCATGAGCTGTGGTAGGTACTGGGCACTTGGTTGTTGACTTAGGTATATTCCCATGAGCTGTGGTAGGTACTGGGCACTTGGTTGTTGACTTAGGTATATTCCCATGAGCTGTGGTAGGTACTGGGCACTTGGTTGTTGACTTAGGTATATTCCCATGAATTGTGGTAGGTACTGGGCACTTGGTGTTCACTTAGGTATATACCCATGAAACAAACACCATAATATATGCCATAAACCCATCTATCCACTGCCTCTACAAGTTTCCTCATGTTTTATTTATTATCATTATTTGTAATAAGAACACTTAATATGAAATCTACCCTCAGCAAAATTTTAAAAGTGCAATATAGTACGATTAACTACAGGCTCCATGCTATACAGTAGATCTCTAGGGCTTATTCCCCTTGCTTAACTGAAACAAGTTTTGCCCTTTGGCTAATTTCCTCCCCATTTTCCCTTCCTCCAGCCCAGGTAACCTATATTCTACTGTCTGCTTCTGTAAGTTTGACTATTTCAGCTTCCTCATATAAACGCTATCATGTAGTATTTGTCCTTCTGTGACTGGCTTATTTCACTTAGTGTAATGTTCTCCAGATTCATCCTTGTTGTTATAAATGGCAGGATTTTTTAAGGTTGGGTAATTCCATTGTGTGTGCCTATACAGTCATGCAACAGTCAGTGTGTAAGCATAACAACGTCTCTCTCAATGACTGCCTTTATGACAGCGGTACCATAAGATTATAAAATCGTATCTTTACTGTATTTTTCTATGTTTAGATACACAAATACTTGCCACTGTGTTACGGCTACCTACAGCATTCAGCACAGCCACAAGCTGCACAGGTTTGTAGCCCAGGAGCAATAGACTGTATCATACAGCCTAGGTGTGCAGTAGGCTGTATCATCTAGGTTTGTGTAAGTACACTCCATGATGTTTGCACAACTATGAAATTACCTGAAGATGAATTTATCCCCATTGTTAAATGAGGCATGACTCTTTGTGTGTGAGTCTATCTATCTATCTATCTATCTATCTATCTATCTATCTATCTATCAATCATAAAACGTTTTCTTTAATCATAGTGGGCACTAGGTTGATTTCACATCTTGGGTACTATGAAGAATGCTGCAATGAACATGGCAGTGCAGGGATCTCTTTGAGATCCTGATTTCATTTCCTTTGGATATATACTTAGAAGTGGGATTGCTGGGTCACAAGGTAGTTCTATTTTTAATTGTTTGAGGAATCTCCCTGCTGTTTTCCAGAGTGACTGCACCAGTGTGCACAAGGTTCCCTTACTCCACACCCTTGCCAACACATTACCCTTTTCTTTATGTGATAGCCACCTAACAGGTGTGAGGTGATATCTCATTGTAGTTTTGATTTGTGTTTCACTGATGATTAGTGATGTCGAGCACCGTTTCATATGGCCATTTGTATGTCTTCTCTGGTTTCTTTGTCCAGTTTTTAATTGCGTTATTTGCTCTTTTGCTATTGAGTTATAGGAGTTCCTTATATATTTTGGATAAACAATAATGTTGTTACTTCGCAGTTGTGGTGTTCTAGTTACATATTATTTTTCTAATACTCTTTGACATAAATATCTACCTATTAAAAAATAACTTAGCTCCACCCCATGTCGTCACCCCCAGGAATATCCATCCTACACTTCGAACACTGAGTTATGGCAACCAGATCTGTCCTCAGCAGCTCAGCCCCAGGTGTCTAACATTCTTCAAGGTCCAGCACAAGTCCACATACTCTAGAAAGACTCTGAGGGTCCAGGCTGTGTGGCACAGTGGAAGGAGGTCTAGGTCCCAGGCAGGCAGCCTTAGCCCTTCACTCAGCTCTGCCACTGCTACCTGTGAACTTGGACAAGTTGGGGGAACTCTTTGGGTCTCAGTGTCCTCAACTATAAAGGAACCAGCCTTCTTTCTTTCTTCCTCCCCCCACTCCTTTATCCTTTTCTCTTTCCCTTCTTTCTTCTTCTTTCTCCTTCTATCACTTTTTCTTTCCTTCTTCTCTCCCTTTTCTTCCCCTCCCATCCGTCCCTTCTCTACTTCTTTCCTACCTTTTATCCCTTCCCTTTTCCCTTTCTTTTTCATTTATTTTTCATTCATCTAGTTACGTTTCAGGTTTGCCTAACAGTCATAGCTTCTTGAGGATCCTTGAGCCAAAACAATAATGACAAAAATTAAAGCAAGCAGACAAAGACAAATACAATGATGCTTGAAAGTGATTTGAGAAATGTTGTCACCACATGAAGTCGAAAGGCTCCAGGGGTAGAAAATGTGACCAATTAAGTTGATTTCAAAGGAACCCCTTTTGATCCAGATCTATGTAGATCATAGGATTCTGATTTCTGTGGGTCCAGGGAGAGGATGTGCTTTTGAAATCCTTCCTTCCAGAGCCTTCACCTCACTGCTTCTGGCACCATCTCAGCTTTTGTGAGTCAAGAGGAATGTGTGGTTCTCAGAGGTCCCCTTTCTTCCAGACGTTAGGAATGTGGGCCATGTCATGTTACACAAGATGAGTTGAGGGACTTGTGGGAGTGTCCAGACCAATGGCTGGGCCAGTGGGTGAGCAGGTGGGAAGTCTGTGTGCAGGGGGCCTGGGCATGGGTAGGAGACCTTAGAAGGACCCCTGCTTGCTACAGATGTGTCCGCGTTGATGTGAAGCCTCCATGCCCTTGGATATGGTTTGGATGTTTGTCCTCTCCAAATCCGATGTTGAAAGTGCATCCCCAATATCAAAGGTGAGGCCTAGTGGGAGATGTTTGGGTCATGTGACTGGATCCCTCATGAATGGCTTGATGCTATCCCTACAGTAATGAATGAATTCTCACTCTCTTCATTCTCAAGAGAGCTGGTTGTTTAAAAGAGTCTGACACCACACCCCCCTCTCTTTCTTCCTCTCTTGCTATGCGATGCTGGTTCTCCTTCACTTTGCGCCATAACTGGAAGCTTCCTGAGTCCCTTAGCAGCAGCAGATACTGGCACCATGCTTATTGTGCAGCCTGCAGAACCACAAGCCAAATAAACCTCTTTCCTTTATAAATTCCCCAGCCTTGGGTATTCCTTCATTGCAATGCAGAATAGACTAGGAAGCCGTTGACTCATGTCAGTGCCACAAACCTTAGTGAAGGGTTGAATGGGATGGCCAAGGATCCCCCCCAGCAAGAGGGGATGCTCGAGCTTTCCAGGGATGGGACTCTGGAGTCTTGGCTGCATGTCCAGTCATTTCCCCACCAAACCTATTTGAGGGTCACATTTTATCTTCTGAATTTTCAAGTGTGTGTAAATCATTGGACACAAACCCACAGTGTCTTCTCCTTTTAAGCCAGCACATTCTTTAGTCATGGCCCTGGCTGACACCCTTCCTCTTTGTCAGTGGGCTGCTGTTGTTGTCACTGACCAGCTACTGCCCACCAGATGCCACAGTGAGGTATGTGATGGAAATGACGGGGTAAAGTTATGTAGTAATAAAAATGAGTCCATTATACATTGCTTGAAACTCTAATTAAGAATCTTTTAATGAATACCTCATTTTGATCAATCTTAAAGCGTGGATACAAATGAAAAATGTTTTGTGAAAATGCAGTGGAGCATCAGCAATTGTATTCAATTTTCAGTTGAATGAATTTTAATCAGCAATGGTATTATAGGACTACATACCAAAGATCACAGACCTTGCTATAAGGGAGATGTACTTTATTTATAGGGTCTAGGACCTCATTATCATTAAATTTAGGCAAGCAAAGAAATAAAGAAAAGTCTCTCTTAAACAGAAAGCTGAGTCCCAGAGAAGGGAGATTCTGGTTCAAGAAATGTTCAAAGACGGCCTCCCTATCCAGCTTTGTTACTGAAATCGTCCTGATGTGATGCATGGAATCACCTGCATGGAGAATATGGCAGTGTTTCTGTAAGCTTTTAAAAAGGAAATATAACATGCAGTAAAGTATACACGCTGTGCATCTTGATGGATGTTTATGAATTGAACACACCTGTATAAACACCATGAGGACCAGGCTGGAGAGCACCACCTGTACCCTGGAAGGCCCCCTGTGCTCCCACCTGGCCATTAGCACGCCCACCTTCCTGCCACCCTCTGGGTTCTACAATGATCAATTTGTTTTGCCTGTTTTCTCCTTTAAAGATCACCATACAGTATATACCCTTTTCTGTCTGACTTTTTAGACATATCTCATCAATCCATGTTGCTGTCTGTAACAATAGATGCTTGTTTTCACCATTATCTAACCATACTACAATCTACGCATTTATCCTATTGTCAATGGGCAATTACATTGCTTCCAGTTTGGGGCTGCTATGAACAATGCTGCTAAGAACTTTCCTTTGTGTGTGAATGTAGCTACTCATTTCTGTGAAATACATACCCAGGACCCGAGGGTTTGACCTCTTTTCTAAGTGACCTCCTCCATTTCGTGGCTTTATATACTCTCTGACAATGATCTGTGATGGTAGAAAGCTCTAGTTCAGAATGGCAAACTGCTGTCTGCAACTGCCCAGTTGGAACTTATCTGTGGATATCTATCATCTCAACCTAAAATGCAATCAAACCTTGAGTCCCCCCAACTCCTTTGAAGTCTCATTCATCCTCTCCAGTCCTTCAGGATATCCTATTGGCTTTATCTTATTTCCAATCCCTCTCACTGCATAACAACTCACCCCCAGCGTATTGCCTTAAAAGGACAACAGCTCTAACATCACAGGTTCCATGAATTAGGAATTCAGACAGCACAGAAAGGACAGCTTGTCTTTGCTCCATGGTATCTGGGACTTCAGCTGGGAAGACTCAAAGCCTGGGGGTGTTGCAGTGGCCAGGACTGGGATCACCCAGAGGTATTTTCACGCACATATCTGGAGTCTGGCTAGGATGACTCAAAGAGTAGGACTGGTGCTCATAGCCCGTCTGTGGTTTCTCCGAGTGACCCGGCCTCTTTACAGCTTGGTGGCCTCAGAGTGGTCACATTCCTTACATGGCTTCACAAGGCTCACTGTGTGAAGTGAGTGTTCCAATGAACTGGGGAGAGGATGCATCATTTTTAGGCCCCAGACTCAGGTGGCACAGCTGTACTTGATTACACTTTTTCCATACTGTATTACACAGAGCCATCATGAGCCTGCTATATTTAATGGAATGGGAATTAGACTCTGCCTCTGGATAGGGAGGTCACACTATAGAAGAAAGGGACTCTTTATATTGGTGTGTCTCATTGGAAAATATGACCTGCAGCCTGCCATCTTCAAAATATATCCAGAAACTTACGACTTTGCCCCACCTCCGCCTAGCTCCGGGCACCGTTATATCTCACCTGCATCATGAATAGTACCATTATTACCTCTTACCTGTGTTCTGGGTGGTACTGGCTATGCCGATGTTGACAATGATCTCAATAACACCAGGTAATTGAGATCATCCATGCAAGTATTTTGAACTTTTTTTAAAATCCTCGCAGCAGCTTTAAAGCCAGTGTCCCATTGTACAGGCGAGGAGTCCCAGGCAAAGGGAGTTGAGCGGCCCAGCCCAGCCCCCATGGCCCCACAGCAGCAGTGCCCGCCCTCCCAACCACTATGTTTCTGAGTGCAGTGTTTGGATCACAGATATTTTGAATGCAAGGAACAGAGACTCACTGGAACCAGATTAAGTCACAGGGAATTTACTGCACATGTACCAATCAGCCTCAGACCGCCTGGTTCGTGGTGCAGTTACAAAGAGCTCCAACCCAGTGGCTCTGGACAGCAAGGGTCTATGTCTCCTTGCATGGAATATGCTGGAGTCTGGTTGACTCATGTCATTCACCTGTGGGTGGGGACCCCACTCCTGTGGTCCCTACCAGGAAGGCAGTTTGATGGAGGCTTCGTTGTCTACAGTGGCCAAGGGAACAGACAGCCAGAGGGGCTCCCAGCAGCAATGAAGAGCTTTGCCTAGTGGTGACGTAGACGTCCACTGCCCATTGGCCAGACCGGTGTCATGGCGCCACTCAACTGCAAGGGGTATGGGAGGGTGTCATCCCACCATGTGCCTGGCAGGAGATCAAAGCTGAAGCGGGTGAGGATAAACTCTGGAGTTGGAGAAGCTGATGAGCTTATCCCTTTCTCTGGGTCTCTCTGTCTCTGTCTCTCTTCTTTGTTCTCCATGGTCACTGGCTTCCTGCTGGCTCAGTCCCCAATGTCTTGATCATTCAACTCCATTATTCACTGACCATTCTGAGAGTTCCCCAATTCCAAAGTCTACATAGAAGATGCAGCTTAGCCCAGCTGACCTTTCCTCACTGGTCACTCTCTGGCCTGTGTATGGACTGCTCTGATCCAGTCATATCTGGCCAGGGATGGGGAATCCCCAGGCAGCAGGAAGGAGCTGCCTAAGAAGCAGCCCTGGCAGGAGGCCCCAAGGATTCATATCAGTGGATTCTCACCTCCCCTGGACACTCAGCCAGTCTCCACCCTGGGGTCAAACAATTGGCTGGGGAGCTGGCGGGCGCAAGCAGACAGAAGCCTTTTTTTGAAAAGCACTGATAGCTACGTGTGGCAGGATTACCCAGAAATGGGTTTGGAGCCAGCTGGAACCTAGAGTGGCCCAACATCTGCAGGGCCTGCAAGAAATGGTCGTGAGTTCTGGGCAGATTCCCAAGTCCACGCTGCAGCCCCGTGGAAGGCTACCGGGAGCACGGCTGCTCTGTGTGTGTCTCTCCCAGACTGATGATCTCATTTTCCTGGGCCCCACGCTGCCAGAACTCAGAGTGCTGTTTACAGCCCCCATGCCCAATCAATCACTTATTCATACAGTTTGAAGATTATAGCTGCTCATTTGCTACTTCCAGTCCAACTTGTCATGGCCCATCTCTGGGGAGACATCCACACAGCTGTATTAAAGCCATTCAACTCCTTCTCCATGGCAACAAACTCGGGGGGATGGAACCCTACCAGCCGTGCTCACGAGCTGGATGTGAGCTCCCACCCGAGCCCACCTGCCCCACAGGAGGAGCAGGCGTGGGGATCTTCATTAGCACCCTTGTGCCTTCCAGCCAAAGCTCATAATCATGGTTGATGGATTGCAAGCCATTTGTCATCAGTAGGGCAGAAGGGCATGGCTGTTGTCTCTCATACAAGGCCCTCTCACCTTCCTGGGTGATCAGATTCAATCTAAAGGCTGTTTATTGGGAGCCTGTTAGCATCAACCTTGGGGTCTACTTGCAAGTTTTATTAATCAGACTGTCGTTTCCAGCCAACTCCAGCTTGCAGAGGAAGATGGATAGTATCGGGGAGGTGAGCTGCCCGGTAGCAAGCGATCCCTATATCCTTATCGGAGAGAGCTAGCTGCGTGTGCAGTTATGAGGAGAGGAAATGGCTGTGGGGGGGGTCTCTTCTTCATGCTGTTGTGTGGAGCTGCCACCCATCTGCTGCCAGTGCTGGGAATCTGCAGGGAGATGGGAAAGGGCCTTCCACGCAGTCTCTGCCAGCTCAAGGCAGGGTCGCGGAGCTCTGTGGATAAGAAGCTGGATTCCCATCTCGACTGGGACTTGTGTGAATTATCCATCCTTTATTACTGGTTGACGTGGATGCTGACCTTCCAATTGAGATAACGTGCTGCAAGTTAGGGTCTCAAGTGCACGTCCCTAGAAGATGCACTCTGGACACAGGGGATGAAAAAAGATGTAAGAGCAGCTTCTCCTGACTTTCTCCCTTTCCCTGCAGCCTCCTCCCATGCACGGGGCAAAGATAAATCTCCTCTGCCGTGGCATCTCCTCTGTTCTCTCAGGGAGCCCCTGCAGGTGCTAAGCCTTCGAATGCCGCCTGGCTCGAAACCACATTAGCCAGTCAGTGCTTAAAGCAGATTAAGAAGTGTGACGGGTTTTTTGAGCCTACGGACGGCTCTTGGCATTCATTTCATTCTATTCAGAAAACTTCATTCTTTTAGCAAAAGGTTCCTGGCGCCGCTGAAGTTCATATTCTATTCCAACTCAACCTGGGGCAGACATCACCAGGAGGCAGATTCCTGACGTCGACTGCGTCCAATCCATTATTAATCACTGTAAATCTAGAATAATCTCTACAAACATATTCTGCTTCCTACAAATATATTTGTGCCAACTTTCTCTAATAAATTTTATGTGAGGCCGGCGATTGTCTCTCTTTGCACAGCATCTCCCAGCTGAAATATTTTAACAGTATATGAGCGATACCAAAAATCGCTTGCTGCAGTCGCTTTTGTTTTAGGAGAATTGACTACAACAGGGAATAAATTTGTTACTTACAGAGGGCTCCATTTGAGGCTGGATATTTTCCCCCCAGTGGATTTTCTAGTTCTAGCTTAAAAATCATGGAAGAACTCCACGTTTGTCTTCATGCAAAATGGGCAAGACGTTACTTCCTCCAATGAGAAAGGATATAAAATGACCTGCTGGGTGCACTGGTTCACACCTGTAATCCCAGCACTTTGGGAGGCCGAGGTGGGCGGATCAAGAAGTCAGGAGATCGAGACCATCTGCTAACACAATGAAACCCCGTCTCTACTGAAAAATAGAAAAAATTAGCCAGATGTGGCGGTGGGCGCCTGTAGTCCCAGCTACTCGGGAGGCTGAGGCAGGAGAATGGCGTGAACCCGGGAGGCAGAGCCTGCAGTGAGCCGAGATCATGCCACTGCACTCCAGCCTAGGCAACGGAGTGAGACTCCATCTCAAATAATAATAATAATATACAAAATTAGCCGGACATGGTGGCAGGTGCCTGTAATCCCAGCTACTCGGGGGGCTGAGGCAGGAGAATCGCCTTGAACCCAGGAGGCAGAGGTTGCGGTGAGCCGAGATTACACCATTGTACTCCAGCCTGGGCAACAAGAGCGAAACTCTGTCTCAAAAACAAAAAAAA
Organism: Chlorocebus sabaeus; assembly: GCF_047675955.1. Lineage (NCBI taxonomy): Eukaryota > Metazoa > Chordata > Mammalia > Primates > Cercopithecidae > Chlorocebus > Chlorocebus sabaeus. Next base: position 131,582,740 of record NC_132923.1, read on the forward strand.
CCAAAAAAAAAAACCAAAAAAACAAAAACAAAAAAACCCAGCCAGCCAAACAACAATAACAAAAAAAGGAGGCTTTTCTGCTCTGACCCTCTGGCAGGATAAGAAGGTACAGTGTCATTTCAGGCTTTCCTCCCGAAAATGGACTTTCCCTGCTCCGTGCAATCTACCGTCATGTTCTCCTGGAAATTTCCTCCCTTTCCACTGTAATGGGGAAATGGTGAGGCTTGAGAAAGGACCGTCTGGAGGAGGAGAAAAGGGGACTTTGACAATGTGCTCTCAGTACAAAAAGGAATAGTCAGGGACATTTTGCAAAAGCTCTTTTGCCTGGGCATTGAAAAGCTACAACTAAGACTTTGCTTTTCCCTGGATTATTTTCTCTGAACTGCCCAAAGCAGTATGTATTACAGTAGAATATGTACTTTTAAGCAGCAAAAGGGGGAACTGGCATGGCTGTGAGAGCAGGACATTCAGAGGAAGAGTAGAACTAGGGGACCCTTTCACATCAGGCGTGGGCTGGGAGTGGGGAGGAGAGTGCAGACTAACAAGAGGCTGAAATGCCCAGGGACTTCCACGGCAGCAGGGCAGCTATTCGTGATCGTTCGCACATTCCTCGACAGGAAACCTCTGAGTGGGTGGTGAGGGAAGCTTGGTTGTTTTGTGGGGTGGTGTGAGGATCGTGCAGCTGGAGGGTGTGGAAGGTGGGGTGTTGTTCTCTTTTCCATATATTCTCCCGTAGGTGAAAATGTCTGAGCCACTCGAATGAGCATCTACTATGTGTCACGCACTTAGAAATTTAAAAAATAATGATAAAGATCAGCCAGAGCCATGAGTTTCTGGATTCATTCTGAGCCGCTCATGAGCATGGGAGTCACCAGTTCTGTAGACGACAGTCTCGTCGCTGAGACAATTCGGGTGACATCTGTGCCTAGAGTCAGTCCTTGGCAAAAGTTCAGCCACACCAGAAAAATCAGCCGATTCAACTGTGCCTGTCTCCTCCGTATGGGACTATTTCATGTACAAGTGCTTTTTTTTTTTTTTTTTTTTTTTTTTTTTTTACAGTGGTTGCTTTTCTGAAAAGTTAGATAAAAGCCAGGTTGCCTGAGGGAGATGTGCTCTTTGAAATAATCCTTAATTGCCCCTTTATTTATCTGCTAAGTTCAGACTTTCCTACGTTGTCATGACTTTGTTCAGAAATAGCTATGCCTTCTGCACACCTGCACGCTACAGGCTTATATTTAAGAGCCAGGGGATGGCCATGAAAGGCATTGCCAATTTGCAACCAAAGTGCAGCTACTGCAACTTTCACGGGGAGGTGGGAGGAGTGAGCCAGTGCATCGTGGCCATGATCTGAGTGCTTCATGGGGCCCTTGGACCTACCCAGATGTCCAGCAGAGATGATGCCTACATAAAGAGGCAAGTGAGAGGCCAGGGAATGACTCAGAAAAGACTGGACAGGTCCAGGCCAGAGACCCTGGGGTCAACCAAGGCAAGGAGCTGAGGAAGAGTCTCTTGTGCACAGTTGAAGGCAGACTGTCAGGGAACAGTCCCCTGACTGGTACCTCTGGAAGGCTCAGCTCCCTTGCTCTGAGGGAGGACATGGTAGCCTTTGGCTCAGAAGCCAGAGAATGATACCTAATGGTACCCTAGTGACACTGATGCTTGGTGAAGGGGAGTGCTAGACAGTGAGGAACCAGCAGCCCACAGAATAGGCTGGAAAGAAGGCTGGAGCACCCAGGGAAGTGAGTCTGAGGCAGAAGTGGCCCTTCATTGACTAAATCAAGGTCCTAAAATCTCAGGGAAAAGACATGGGAAAGATCTCCCCTTTTACTTGTCCACTAAGCCAGGCTTTGAAGAAAAGGCTTGCTGTGGGGTGGCTCCAGCAAGCCCTTTGGAATTCCAGACTCTGGGTTTGTCTCTGTGGTCAGACCTCAGCCTGAGACTCTACTGTCCCTCCTTCCCTCTGGGCCTCTGTAGTGTCTGAAGCTCTGAGGCTCAAAAGTGGAGGTAAGGAAGAGAAGAGCCAGAACTCCCAAGGACACAGAGGCTCTGGGAGACTGGCGGAAAGACCCATGGCAGAGCACACACATGTGCGGGCACTAAGTGGAGAGGGGCAGTGGAAATGGCCTGCCCTCAAGCAGCAATGAGACAGGCCTTCCCTGTAGAGAATTTAGAAACAGTAGTGACACCAACTCACAGTCCATCTCCTTTCTCTTATTAACATGTGTTGACAATTCTACACAAGGTCGGTGACAAAATATCCTGCCCTGCTGGGGGATGCTCCTTCTGGCCCCTGGGTATGCCCCTAGTCCAGGGACATCAAATTCAGGGCACTCATGCCTTCATTTGCCTACCATTTCCTATGGCAGAAAACGCAACTGATCTGACTTGGTTCTGTGTCCCCACCCAAATCTCACCTTGAATTGCAATAATCTCCACGTGTCATGAGAGGGACCCAGTGGGAGGTAATTGAATCATGGGGGTGAGTTTTTCCCATGCTGTTCCTATGATAGTGAATAAGTCTCACGAGATCTGATGGTTTCATAAAGGGGAGTTCCTGTGCACATGCTCTCTTGCCTGCCGCCATGTAAGACGTCACTGCTCCTCATTCGCTTTCCACCATGATTGTGAGGCCACCCCAGCCATATGGAACTGTCCATTAAACTTCTTTTCTTGATAAATTTCCCAGTCTTTGATAAGTCTTTATTAGCAGTGTGAGAACAGACTAATACAGCAACTGATTATGGACTTCAAAATCCCCCGAACACAGTATTCCAGGTGGTCACTCCTGTGTGGGGTCATCCTTGGACCTTAGGAAGAAAGCCCAGCTCCCCATCCCCATATGCTCACTCAGGGTTCTGTCCCCCAAGTTTCAGATCCTGCCTGGGATACTCTCTGATCCCCATCCTTGCTCCCTACTACTGCATAGCAATGTTTTCTGTGCATAAAATTTCTCCGCCTGTGTCTCTCTGAAGATTTCATCCACATGTCAGCCTGTGCTGTGCGGGTTGGGTTCCAATGCAGATTAATGGCCTATGGTTGCCGGCACGATTATTTCTAATAGGTTGATTTGAGAAATAAGCTATTAATCGCTGTCACATACTGGGCTAACATCATCTCACTGCAGCAGGGAACCCAGCATCTGCTGTTCCTGTGAAAAGGCTCAACCCCAGGCTGCTTTTTCACAGGTTCCTCGACAGTTTCAACTAAAGGACTGTGTGTGCAACCAGGGAAGAGGGCCGTGGGCTTGCCCTGTCTTTGGCGTCTCCCACTCCATTTTTGTCATTGCCCTGTTTATTTCCCTTCAAATCATTCTGGAGACACAGTCCAGCATTCCAAGAAGGGCAAAGGTTTTAGAGAGACTTGGACTTAAACTCTGGCTCAGCCTCCTTATTAGTTAGATTTTCTGCATGTTATTACTTTATGGCTGCCTCAGTTTCCTCCCTGTGAAATGAGGTTACTAGTACCTCTCTTCTAGGAGCTGTTGAAAGATGTGTGTAGGACATATTCTAGGCACTCAATAAATATGTCCTTCCTCTGGTTTTCTCTCCTACACCATTCCTGAGCACATTTCATCCATCTTTACAAGGGTGTGTGGCTTTCTCTCCTCTTCCCAGATGACAGTGTGGTTTGGCTCCCAGACAGTGGACTCATGCATGAGAATCATGGCCTCTTCTCAGCCATCCTTACCTTCCTCATTTTCCTCTTTACTAAGATGCCCATTAAGTGCTTCTTTGTCCTTGGAAAATGTGCCAAAGTTCCAGACAGACAGGGATACAATTTTTGGGATCTAAAATCTGAGACTCTGTTCACTATGAATTATGGGGTCACTGGACAGGGTTGGTCACCCATAAGAACCAGGGTCAAGTGTCCAGCTGAGCAGGGGAGCCAGAGAGGCACCCAAAGTCAATGGTAGAGAAGCAAGGGAGAGAACATAGGGGCATGGGCTAAAGTGATAGGAAAAGAGGAGGACAGATTGGGCTGGGAAACAAGACAGGACTGGGGTCTGTGAAATCGGAAAATCAATTAGAAGTTCTCCCTCATCCCACAGAAGAGGCTCTCCTTTCTCTTTTCTATTCCTTACTGCTTTACATAAGAGCTAATAATACCAGAATTGGTTCATCTATCTATCCATTCATTCATCATTCAGCTATCAATCCATTCATTTATCTATCTATCCATTCATCCACTACCCATCCACCATTCATCCACCATCCATCCATCCACTCTTCTATTCATCCATCCACTTATTTATCCGTCCATCCATCCACCATCCATCCATCCATCCATCCATCCATCCACTCATCCATCCATCCATTCATTAATCAATTCATTCATCCATCTATCCACCTGTCTATTCAATCACTCATTCATTCATCCATTCATCCATCCATCCATCTGTAGGGAAAGTAAAATAATTTGTTCTTCCATCCTCCAAGATTTTTAGTTGGGATGGACCCCTGTAACAAAAAAGAACAGATTATCAAGAGATAAACAAACAGAAGTTTATTAACATGTATATTTCATATATACATTTGAGACACCTAGAGAGGGCGTAGTTCTCTAAGAGGTGGCTTTGAATTCCAGCTTACATAGCATTTTCAGCAAACAACAGTAACATTTTAGAGAAGTGACAAAACAAAAGAAAAAGACCTTGAGTCTCTAGGGGCAGCAACTGGTGGAAAGGCAAATAAATGACAGATAAATATTAGTTACCAAGCCTTGTTAATGTAGATTCTTCTGGTACATCTCCAGGTCGAAGGACCTACCAGTGTCTCCTTGTACCTTTGTTCAATCCAGTGTACGTTTTTTCTCCTTGGCAGAGAGGAGAGATGAAGAAGATCTATCCTTCATTCCTCCTTTGTAAATATGTCCTTCTTTTACACAAAGAGAGGGAGGTCAGGGAGCTTTCCTGTATTTGCTTCTTCCCAGTTGGGTTCAATTCAACAATTCTTCATATTTTGGGGTGGCATATTTTATCTATTCATGTATCTTTCAACTATTTAGCCATCCATCCATTCATTCATCCACCCATCCATTCACCATTCATCCATGTATCCATCCATGTATCCATTCATGTATCCATCCATGCATTCATCCATTCATGTATCCATCCATGCATTCATCCATTCATCCATCCATGCATCCATCCATTCATCCATCTATTCATCCATTCATTCACCCATCCATCATCCATTCATCCATGTATCATCCATCCATGCATCCATCAATTCATCCATCCATGCATCCATCAATTCATCCATTCATCCATCTATTCATCCATTCATCCACTGATCCATCATCCATTCATCCATGTATCATCCATCCATCCATCCATCCATCCATCCATCCATCCATGCATTCTTATTGTGGTCCCACTTTGCTTGTCCCAAACAAAGATATAGGAATGAATACAGCATCCTCCATTCCTCACCCTTGGAGGGAAACATAATTGCCAACGAACAACCAACAATGGTAAGTGCTTTGAGCTTATGGAAGGGAAAACAATCAATTTCTCTTGGAGGACAGGAGAATAACCTTCAGAGTTGAGCCTTGGAGGACCTATGGAAGCTGATTGAGAAGAGGAACAAGAGTGAGAAACTTGGACAGGGCAAACCAGCGTCCTGATGGCCTGGGCAGTCTGCAGCGCAGCTGGAATCTTTGGGAGGAGCCCTGTACTGAGGTGGGAGCACAGGTGGAGCCAGGCAAGGAGAAATGTGGCACACAAGGCTGGGTCAGCCTATAGCCCCTGAAGCTTGTGAGCAAGGGGAGTGGCAAGGCCCAATTCAAGGGTCAGACAGACAGAGGAGCCCAGAAAGAGGAGGCAGGGCCAGATGCCAGGATGATCCCTACTGTACCACCCCATCGAGGTTGGTCCACTGCTAGGTGGACCTGGAGAAAACAGGAACACATGAAGGAGTGTACTCATTTAACTCTCTGCCCACAGGCCTCAGCACACTGCTCACGAAGGAGCTGTGCCGTGAGGGGCTCCCTGAGTCACTCTGGTTTGGCAGCAGGACAGTCTCTCATGAAGCTGACTGAACAAAGGAAAGATTTTAGTCTCTGCAGTGACAAACAGCACAGTGTGAACATCCTCTTATGTCAAAGGCTGTGATGGGTGCTGTGGGGCAGGCCTGCAGGAACACAATGTCCACTGGGGCCTTAAAGGGGCTCACGGCTCAGGTGGCAGATGCAGCAGGTGCCTTTGGGAGAACAAGTGGAGCAATCATGGCAGCTGGTGTGCCCTGAGCTGCTGCATCACCTCCCATGGGTACCTGGGAGGTCCCCACAAGACAGTTGCTACAATAAAGCCCCTTTACAGAGGAGAACAGGAGGCACAGAGAGACTAAGTCACCTTCCCGAGATCACACAGCTGGCAAGAGCCACAGCTGGAATCCAGAGGGCAACTCCAGAATCCACCTCACACCTGCTATGGTATTCTGACCCCGAGTCTCCTTTAACTGAAACAGATCAACCTTAGCCGCTGGCTGCTGCTTAATTAGCTGAGCCTCCAGTGTGGATGGCGCATATGCCTGTCATGGACAGCCGGCCTCTCTGTCCTTCCTTTCCCCCTCTTGGACGCATGCCCACTCTAAGCAGAAAACACGATTTACGTGGATTGGATGCTCAGCGGCAGATTTTCTGGCTTATCTGAGAAACCGAGTAGCAGAAGGAGGATGGAAGGGGATGCTGGGGTGAGTCCAGCGTGAGGGGGCGGCAGCGGTCCTCCTGGCTGGGGCCTGGGATGTGGGCACAGCAGCTGCACTGCCGAGCCCAGCCGCTTCTCCAGGCCTCATGCAGTGCCCTAGCACAGCGGCAGGGAGTTGTTATTGATTCTAACCAGCCATTTGTTATCAGAAAATGAAGGTGCTGGCATTTGGCAAGACGCACGCTGGGTGTTTAATCAATCCGGAACCAACACAAACACATTCTTGGCTCGGGAAATCTCTTAGGCTGGGTTCCTCGTTGTCCCCCTCTTCTCCCAGGCAAAGGTGTTACTGAGAAGCTCTCAGTGCCCAGATGCTTTCGGGTGAGCCTGGGTAACATTCAGGCTGAAAGTGGCCTCAGAGGTGCTGAAGGCTGATGGCCAGAGTACAGGGCCGGGAGAATTGTCCCAGAAGGGGTCTGGGGGGCTCTCCATGGCAGAGTCCTCTTAGCAAATGAGGCTGATGTCTGAGGTGGGGTGGGAGAGTTGCCTGAGTGCCCTTCATGCTAAATAAAGAAAGGCATAGCGGGGTTCCTACCCCCTGAGTGCAGTGCATGAACCTTGCTAGGGACCATCCTCTGGCCCCAGTGCTAACGACGGTCATCATGGCCTGGGAATCCCTTTCACTTCCTTTCCCAACCTCTGGCTGTGCTCTTCCATCTCCCATGGAGTCCTGCAGGCACAGAATGTGTTCTGTTGTCAAAGAGCCTTTGCCACACTTTCTGTGTCATACAATCCTACCCCACCCAAACCTGCTGTGTACATCAGAAACCAGCCCTCCCGCCCCACTTCAGTCATTCCCTGTAGACAATTTCTCTTCATTTACAGAAAAAAAAAATGAAGTCATCAGACAGCATTGGCTCATCTCCCTGATAGCTGGAGCCCATCAGCAGAGACCAAATATGGTGGGCAGAAGGTCCCCAAGATTCCCCCTGCTGGTGAGCACACTCTGTGCAGTCCCAGGACCAGGAATGTGATGAATTCTACTCCCCTGATTAGGGAAGGTGGTATGGCACAGCTGGCCTTAAGAAAGGGAGATGATTTTGGTGGGCCTGATCTAATCAGGTGAGCCCTGAAAAAGAATAGGGTCGTTCCCAGCATAAGAGATTCAGGGCATGAGAGAAACATGATGTGCAGAGAGATTCGCCATTGTTGGCTTTGAAGATGGAGAGGCTGCATGAAGGAGATCATTCTCTAAGAACTGAGAGCAGCAACCAGCTAGCAGATGGGGGCCTCAGTCCTACAAACCCAAGGAACTAGATTCTGTCAACAGCCTGAGTGATTTTGGAAGTGAACTTTTCCCCAGAGCTTCAGCTGATCACAACTGACCAGAACCTTGGTTCTGACCTACAGAGCTGAGAGCTGGTCAACTGGCATTGTTTTTAGCCACTAAGTTGTGATTATTTGTTAAGCAGCGGTGGGTGACAGATACATGGATACAGTGCCTGTACATTGAGAGAGAGCCCTCTGCTGGCCCACTGTGACTTTGGCACATGGGATGGAAGAAGTGGAGCTGGTGCCCAGCACTCAGGGTTAATGGAGCCACTCCCAGACTGCACATGGCCAAAGCTGGAGCCAAAACGGATGGAAAAACTCTGCATGCTCCCAATAAGAGCACCCCTTGTATAGCTCTGCATCTCCACCCCAGACCTCTGCACACACCAGGCAAGTCCCAGCCTCAGCCATTGGTTTTCAGGCTGTCATACCAGTCTCACTGCCCGCTTCACTTCATGCCGGTCACTACCAGGAGCTCAGGACTTCCTGCTACCCCTGGCCCACATCTCCTACCCCTCCCCAGTGCCCAGGACTAACAGGCCTTTGAAGCCCATGACCAGTCAGCAGCCAGATCCAGAATCCTCCCTTTTCCTCTGAACCAAGGCTTCCCTTCACGTTTGTTTGAATGCATCTGAGCTGTCTGCTGAGCACTCTCCTCATGAGAGGCTGCCCTTCCTCTTAGGGCCTCACCCCCAAACCTGAAGATAGCTCTGTGTCTTCCTCCTCCTCATTCCCTGTGCCAACCATTCTCTCTCCCTCCTTCCTGGAAAATTCCAAGTCAGTCAACTTTCTCGACCCCCTCCCAGCCTTCTATCTTGCAGTCATGACCTGACCCTGGGAGCAGAGCAAAGCCCCTGGTGCCGACTTCCCATCAATCTCCCCAGTGTGACTCTTGCCATACTTGTTAGTGACTCTGCTAGGTCTGGAGTTGATTCTTGGTAGTGGATTCTCCTAGATGCTCTTTCTGTCAGGCTTTGACTCCCTGCTTTCCCAACCCTTCCATGCCGCCCTCTTCCTTATAGCCCTCACCTTCCCCTACAGCCATTCTTGGCCCTCACCTTCCCCTTAAAGCCATTCTTGACTGAGCACTGGCTTCCTACTTTCCTGAGGATACAGGAGCAAGCTGGAGAGTTTCCACAATCTCCCCCACCTTGCTTACCATCTTCCTGCACAGAACCCACAGTAAGCCCCTCCTGTGCTGTGAAGGGATGCTGAGTGCTGAGCCATGGCCACCCAACGCCTGCACTGGGTCTGCCCTCCCATGCACTGGGTCCCACCTTCTCTCCTGCTCGACGATATTGCATAGCAATTCTCCCCACTCCGTCAGGAAGCCTTGTGTGTCCCGTGTCCTGGGCTGTTCCTGTTAGTGTACAGATGTGCTGTTATGGCTCCCTTCTTACAATGAACTGTCTCCTAATCAAAATGCCCTTCATGCTCCTGCCCCTGGCTCTCCTTCTCAGGCAGTGACATCCTTCAAGAGTTGTGCACACTTGTTCTCAATAGTCTGTCTTCTCCAAGTTTCCCTTGAACTCGCTTTGGTCAGGTTTGCTTCAGTTCCTCCCTAGAATTGCTTCCTTGGGGTCAACAATCACCAGCATGGTGCTGAACCCAGTGGGCAATGGGATAGTAAATTTTAGATATTGACTTGACTGTATCACAGTGTGCCCAGACATTCGTCTAAACATTATTTCTTGGTGTGTCAGTGGGAGTGTTTCTGAATGATTTTAGCCTTTGAATCTGTGGCTGAGTAAAGCAGGACTTCCTCCCCAATGTGGCAGGCATCATCCAATCCACTGAGGGTCTGAGTAGAGCAGAAAGGTGAGGGGAAGCAGAATTCTCTCTCTGCCTGCTTGCTTGAGCTGGGACCTTGGTCTACTGCCTTTGAACTGGGACTTACACCGTTGATTCCTTTGGTTCTCAGGCCTTCGGACTTGGACTTCACCATACCAGCTTTCTAGGGTCTTCAGCTTTCAGGTGCCAGATTGTAGGACTTCTCAGCCTTCATAATTGTGTGAGTTAATTCCTCTGAATAAATCTCTCTCCATCCAGCCATCAAATCTGTATATGTATTTATTTCTCAAGCTTGTCCTGTTTCTCTGGAGAGTCCTGATAAATGTCAATGTTGAGTCTTCAGTCTTATTTTTGATTGATCAGGGGAGCACAGTTTGACACAGAAGAGCTTTTCTTTCTGAAAACACTTGTTTGTTTGTTTGAGACAAGATCTCACTCCTGTCACCCGGGATGGAGTGCAGTGGCGTGACCATGGCTCACTGCAACCTCGACTTCCTGGGCTGAGGTGATCCTCCCACCTTAGCCTCCTAAGTAGCTCAGACTATGGGTCCATGCCTGGCTAATTTTTGTATTTTTTAGTAGACACGGAGTCTCGGTATGATTGTCCAGGCTGGTCTTGAACTCCTGGCCTCAAGCAATCCGCCTGCCTTGGCCTCCCAAAGTGCTGACATTACAGGCATGAGCCACCATGCCAAGCCCTGAAAATACTTTTTTTTTTCTTTTTTTTTTTTGAGACAGAGTCTCACTCTGTCGCCCAGGCTGGAGTGCAGTGGCATGGTCTCGGCTCACTGCAACCTCCACCTCCTGGGTTCAAGAAATTCTCTGCCTCAGCCTCCCAAATAGCTGGGATTACAGGCACCCACCACCACGCCTGGCTAATTTTTTGTATTTTTAGTAGAGATGGGGTTTCACCATCTTGGCCAGACTGGTCTTGAGCTCCTGACCTCGCGATCCACCCGCCTTGGCCTCTCAAAGTGCTGGGATTACAGGCGTGAGCCACTGCGCCCAGCCTGAAAATACTTTTTTAACTTGGTTTTCAGAATCAGTCTTCTCCTGCTGTTTTGCTACCTCTGACCTTTCCCGCACTACCCCTCTTAGGACCCTGCTGGTGTGGTTACCTCTCTTACCTTGCCCCCGCTTTCTGTTTAGGACCCACTCCCACCTGACTTCTCCCCACCTTTTCCCCCATTGACCTCCTCTCCTGACTCCTCCCTGTCCACACAACCTCTTGTCATGGCAGGTGCCAAGGTTCAGGCTTGCGAGCTTCTCTTTCTGCTCATTCTCATTCTTCAGTGGCATCACCAACTTTAAATGGCATCTATAAGCCAATGAATTCCACAGCCATGGCTCTGGATGGACTTCTCCTGACCCTGGAGCTTCCACCTGATCCCTTCCTCCTCAGGTCCATGTGAACACCTGGCAACCACCTTTAACCTGAGCCTGACACATCTCATGCTGAGCCCTGACCTGCAACCCCCGCCTGTAGGGGACCCTTTCTTTTTACTCCACTGTGTATGCTATGGCTCCACCCCATCCTTCTGGGGGCTCAGCCATGGACTTCTTCCAGGGCAGGCCACCCTGCTGGACACGCCCTCCTTCTGATGTAGGTTCCTCCTGGGTCTTCTTTGACTTGTTGTCTCCTTTGCAGGCTGGTTTTGCTGTCGCCAGAATTAAACACAGGAGTCCCTTTTAGTTCCCTTTAGGCCTTCTGGGCTGCTTACCCTGTATTCTCTCCTTAAACAATCTCATTCGTGCCCATACCTTCCACCCACACAACACCCCAACCGTCCCTCTGAACTGTGGGTTTTCTACCCGACTGCTTCCTTGCAGGGCCTCCTTGGGTGTTGCCACATGACCTCAACTTCAGCTCAGTGCATCCAGATCCAAACTCTTGGTGCTCCCCTTCCATCCTCATTTCTTTACCTTGTAAATGGTGCCACAGTGGCCAGAAACAAACCCTTCCTCCTTCCCTCCTCTAACCCATGGTCAGTGGGTACTGATTCTACCCTCCAAACACCTCCCGAATCTCCACTCCTCTCCATTTGGTCTAAACACCCAGCCTATCACACACGAGCCTGCACAGACCCTCACTGAAGTCCCTGCACTGACTCCAGGCCCCTCTCAGCCTCTCCGTGTGACTCCACCTATAACCAGGGGGCCTCTTCCATGCCCAACTCGATCTCATCAGCACTTGGCTCAACCTCCTCAACTATGCATCGAGATGAAGACCAAATCTCTTAGCATGCCCGGCTCCACCAACCTCTCCTGGCACCTCTCCTACCTTGTTCCCTGCTCCCCTGCTCTGGCCAGTGACTTCCTTTCCAGGCCTCATCCCTGGCTCCTCTCCTTTCTGTAGGGCCAGCGCACTCGCGGTTCTTTCGGACTATATCCCTGTTTCCTCCCTCCTTGACCTAATTAATGCTCATTCATCTGCTGGCTCACACTCCTTCTGCCCCTTCTTCAAGGGGGTTCTTCTGTTGGCTTTTGCTGGGGCTGCTGTAATAAAGTCCCACAGACCCATAGACCCTCAGACCGACTGGCTTGAGCAGCGTAAATGTCTTGTCATACGGCCCTGGGGCTTTGGAGTCCGAGATCAAGCTGCTCACAGGGTTGGCTCCTCCCAAGGCTGTGAGGGAGAACCTGGTCCAGGCCCCTCTCCAGCTTCTAATGCTTTGGCCGTAAGCTTTGACAGTCTTTGACCTTCAGACGAGTCACCCTGATCTCTGCCTTTGTTTTCACTTGTGTCCTCCCTATGTGTGTGTGTCTGGGTCCACATTCTCCCCTTTTGTAAGGACACCAGTCATATGGCACTAGAGGCTCACCTGCTCCAGTACGAACCTAGCTTAGCTCAATCTACTTACAAGGATTCTATTTCCCAGTAACGCCCGATGCTAACGCACTGTGGGTTGGGCCTCCCACTTATGAATTTGGGGATGGGACCCACTTCACCCCGTAGCGGGGGTGATCCCTGGCTGCCCATCTGGGCTGAAGCTTTTGAAAGGGGCACCCCCAGCACCATCACAGGGCAAGTATAGCTGCCGGAATTGTCACATCATATGTCAGTTTCTGCTGATTTTTCTCTTTTTGTCTCTCCCTCAATTCTCTCTTTCTTTCTCTTTTCCAACTGGAGCTATGTCTGTCCTTGTTTTTTAGTATATCCCTGTCACATGAGAATAGCTCACTGAAGTTTTTTTTTTTAAATAAAAGTAATCTTTTAGAGCTCCAATTTCATATTCTTTACTCTTGTCCCTGTAAGTCTATGTATTTTTATATATTAAGCCATGTGTCAACTCTTTGGGTTTGGGGATATATAAATACTGAGATTTTCCTACATAGTTCTAAAATAGCACGGGGGTGCTAGTCACAAATACAACAACCACTAATAATAAATAATCATTTCTGTAGGGAGCAGCAAGACCAAGAAGTCCCTTTCTTGTCCAGTTTCCTAATGTGTCCTATGGACCTACATGGAGTTTGCAGAAATCAAAGATGCCTGAGCTGCAGACTTCTGCTTCTCCCACACAAGGAACCCCCTAACCCCCAGGACCCTCGCCCCACAGGAGACAGGCCAGCTCCTTTAAAAGCGGCCATCTGTACTTGCTGCACAGAGATCTGGCAATCAAGACCTATGCACAGTTAGGGACCTGCACTTAGAAGTAGATTTGTTTCAATCTCCATGGTAATTTCCATTCATCAAGGCACAAAATAAAGTCTCGAGATGGAAGTGACAATGAAAACTCTGGTTAGACACCACGCGTCCACGTTGATGATGGCTGATGTTGAGTGCTGCCCTGTGTGCTTTGTGCCATTGTCTAATAAAACCCTACCATGCTGGTTCTTGAAACACCATACTTTCACAGATGAGGAAGCCCAGGTGCGGCTACGCTGAGTTACCTGCACGGCTGCTGCAGTCAGTGACTGAGTGGGTACTTGTACCTGGCTTATATTCTCAGTAGACTTCACTATATCGTTGATTATGTGGCTTCTTTTGTCACTTGTCCTTGAGATTCCATCTGGATTTCTCAGCAAACCAACTTCCCTCCAGCATCCTTTCTGGGAGGTGATCGACCCAGCCACCAAAGGACCATCCATTAATTCTACAACTATTCATTGAGCTCTTACCCTGCCCCGAGTACTGTTCTTGGCACTGGGAAACAACCAGTCGTTGGGTAAATGGAAGTCCCTGTTTTCACAGTTTGAATTCTAGCAGAAGATGGCAAACAACTAACAAAATAAAGAAGCAAGATGCACAGGCGTAAGTGACCCGGAGGAGGTGTGACAGAGACAGGGAGAGGAGGCAGTGCCGGGCGGGAGGAGTGATTTCTCACGGGGTGGTCGAGGAAGGCCTTGCCAAGTCAAAGTTTGCAGTGGCTGCAGATGGGCGTGCCAGTCTCAGGGCCAAGAGGCTTCCCCGCAGAGTGAGCAGCACGTACAAATGCCCCAAGGTGGGAATATGTCTGGCAGTTTTGCTTTATAGCAGGGAGGTCAAGGTGTGTGGGGAAAGTAGTGGGAGGTCAGAGGAGTAACAGGGAGCAGGACAAGTGGCCTCACAGGTCACTTAAGACTTTGACTTTTGTTGGGTGTGATGAGAAGTTTCTGGAGGGTTTGGCCAGAGAGGTAGTAGGCCCATTCTCACGTTTGTCCTCCTCTGCCCTACAAAGCGCTTTACCTGGGCCTCTCTTCCAGCACTTCCCACTTACTACTTGTGAATTATTTATGCTTGTCTAATATCTCCCCTTGGAGTGTGTGAGCTCCAGGAGGAGAGATTTATATCTGACTCATTTTGTATACCCAGCCATGCCCAAGGTGGTGCTGCTGCATGGCCGTGGCTCACGGCAGGCTGTGGAATGTGATCATAATAGCACCAAGGAGGAAGCTTCCATGTGCACTTCCCATCTTCCAGCGTTTCTGTTTGGTTGCTTTCTTGGGCAGCCAGGAGATGAGTGGCCTATAGTTACTGAGGAGCAGAGGGTTAAAAAAAAAAAAATACTGATGTCGGCTGGGGGCAGTGCCTCATGCCTATAATCCCTGCACTTTGGGAGGCCAAGGTGGGCGCATCACCTGAGGTCAGGAGTTCGAGACCATCCTGGTCAACATGGTGAACTCCTGTCTCTACTAAAAGTACAAAAATTAGCCAGTCGTGGTAGTGCATGGCTGTAATCCTAGCTACTTGGGAGGCTGAGGCAGGAGAATCACTTGAACCCAGGAGACGGAGGTTGCAGTAAGCAGAGATCATGCCACTGCACTCCAGCCTGGGCAAGAGAGTGAGACTCTGTCTCAAAACACAAAACAAAACAAAAACAAAAAAACTTATGTCGGCCGGGCGCGGTGGCTCACGCCTGTAATCCCAGCACTTTGGGAGGCCAAGGCGGGCGGATCACGAGGTCAGGAGATCGAGGCCATCCTGGCTAACACTGGGAAACCCCATCTCTACTAAGAATAAAAAAAAAAAAAATTAGCCAGGCGTGGTGGTGGGTACCTGTAGTCTCAGCTACTGGGGAGGCTGAGGCAGGAGAATGGCATGACCCTGGGAGGCAGAGCTTGCAGTGAGCTGAGATCATACCACTGCACTCCAGCCTGGGCGACAGAGCAAGACTCTGTCTCGGAAAAAACAAAAAACAACAACAACAAAAACTTACGTCATGTCCCACAGTCCCCAAGGGGCCTGGCTCTTCTTTTCCTGTAAAGAGGAATTGTATCCACTCCCCCAAGACGGAAACCAGGATGGCAGTGAGCAGCGGCTTTTGGAGATCTGCTGCCTTCTGGAGGGAGGCATTGCTTGTTGCTCTTTAAGACTGAGCTTGCTTTGAGAAGGCTTCTGAACTGGCTGGATCCCAAGTGGCAGGGTTTGTGGCGTGACCCGAGAGGCTTAGCACAGCAGCATGCCTGTGATTTAGCAGGGTCTAAAGGAAACTGAGTTGGATAATGAGAGAATTGGCTATGCTCTTAAGAGAAATTCAAATCTGCTTTCATGAACAAATAAACCAACACACACACATACACACAAATGCACATGCATACTGCTTGACCTAATTTCATGGGGAAATTATGCCAGAGAAGGAAGTGTGGGGAAAAAGGAAGGAAGATCTGAATACAGGAAAATTCTACTTTAGAATGTTCCAGAACACTAGGTGGAACATTAAAGGTGAAATGGCCAAGAGTACCTTGTAGGTTGATGGAAGCTGACTGGGTACCTCTCAGTGCATCTTTGATCCTTTTTGTTAAAGCTGATTAAAATATAAATTGGCTGTCTCCTCTTAAAAGGGTTTTTTTGGACATTCACTTAATGCTTGAGTGAGGAAAATTAGGTCCTTCAGTCTGTGTTGGAATTAATCTCTTAATTGTATCCTTCCGATGATCCTCTTGCTTGTCTGTTGGAACAGTTTGTTGGGACACATGCTTTCACGGAAGAGGAAGCCACAGGAGGTGGGGGCGGGGGTGGTTGTGCCAGGTGGCAGGGCAGGGCTCTGATAACCAGGGCACGATGGAAGCTTCCAGGAGGACAGTGAGGCCAACATCTGTGCATAGCAGGAACTGTCAGGGACCAGGCAGCAAAGATTTCATTAAAGATGTTTGTTCTCGTGTGTTAAGTGGGCTGGGTGTGTTAGTTTGGAGAGCTGGAAACTCCTGTTCAGCTGAGAGGAAGCTGGGAACACTCATGCTCGCTCCCCAGGAAGGACATGGCAGAGAGGAACAGAGATGTCCAAACAGGGCCCGATGCAGGGGCGCCCTGGGCAGAGCCTCCACGTCTGCCTCTGGGTTGCTGGGAGGACCATGGACAGCATCAGAAAGGTAGCAGGAGAAATGGGGCTCCTCATGAGGTGGGGTACAGGAGAGGCAAGGCAGGCAGGCAGGTGAGGTTGAGAGGCCCGGCACTCAGCCCTGCTTTTCATCAGTGCAAAATTGTATTTCTGAGGTCACCCCATCGTAGACACAGTGCAGTGAGAACTGGAGGTGTTGTCGGTGGAGGTTCCCACTCGACTGACTTCCTTTGGAGTACTAAAAATCTATCCAAAGATGTTTGCACTGTATTCCCCCTTCTCACCTTAAATAAGTTCAAAATGGGATGGAGAGCCTGGCAGAGCTGCAGACCTTGGTAGACGTCTCGGCAACTGGAATGATGGCAGGGCCCTTCTCCAGGAAACCAAGCTCTTCAGAAGCCTCGAAGCTGAGCTACTAATGACATGGATGCTGCAAAGAACACGGCTTGGCCTGAATCCCGGCACTCGTCCTAAGTTCTTCCCCACTCCCAAAGACCCACGAAGTGCCCAGCCTATTCTCTGAACCCCTCTCCAAAACGGGTTCTCCTGGCTTTATTCACACCATCTGTCACTTTTCTTCCTCTCTCACCAATGACTGCTGAGGTCCTGGTCCAAGCCCTGCCCACACACTGTGGTGGTTCTGTTTGTCCCTTAGATTTGCTTCTGGAAGGCTTCGTTCAGTTATGCTCCAAATGTTGCTTGAGCACCAAGTGCCAGTTGCTCTTCTAGGCCTGAGGGCAGAGCAGGGAGCAGGACAGACAAAAAGACTCCCTCTCCCTGGGGAGAAGGGAGAAGAAAGAACTAAGCAACAGGGAAGTCTGTTAGAGGATGAGTATGTATTATATAAATTACTGAAAGTAATATTAGTAACTTAACAATATGTATTTATATGTAATACATAACATATATAATAGAGTTAGCAAATATAACAATTAGTATTATGTCTATGTATTATATACCCATATATATTATGTGTAGCATAATACATATCTCATATATATTATGTGTAGCATAATACATATCTCATATATATTAAATAAATGATAAAAACAGTATATATTAATTTAATACCATGCATGTATAAGTATTTATATATACATATGTATATTATATATAATGCAATGCATAATATATAGATGACTACATGTCTATGAATAATTTAATCTTTGGTATATATATGTATGCTACATGTAACATAACACACGCTATAATATTGTATATCATATAAATTATATAAATAACCACATATCATTTAATATGTACATTACATATACATGCATGTATATTATATATAATGTGCCGCGTAATATCACACTGTGTATTCTATAAATAACTGAATGACTGTGTAATACATAGAAGGTGACTGGAGCATGGCTGTGGTTTCAGTTTCAAACAAGGCGATCTGGCACAGGCAGTGTTGGCTGTTTCCTGACTGCAGGTTAAATCATTTTTCAATAGTGTGGTCCTTTGGTCCGAGGCTCTGGCACTGCACCTCTGGCTCTGACACTTGGATAAGTTACTCCATTGTGCCTCAGTTTCCTCATCTCTAAAACTGGAATGATGATTCCCATATGGAGCTGTGGCCCCTCCTAGGACGTGGTGAGAGCCGGGAGCGTGGATTCATGTCCAGCACTGACACCCACTTGCCCCCAGGGGCTGTTGCGTGTATCCTCACTCTTAGGGCTCTCTCTGTCTTCCTTTCTTCGCGATGGTCATGGTCACGCAGCTGCGCTCCTCTCCTGGTGGCATTGCTTCTTGTCCGCACCGGCAGCCAATCCCTTTCTCATTCATCACTGCCAATGCAGAGGCCCGGCATTCCCCATGTCGAGTGTGAGTGAACACCAGCACCACCCACCAACAGGACCCGGGGTGGAAGCCCCCGATGGGCAGCTGAAGAAAGAGCCATGTGTGCCACAGGCAGAGCCCATGCCGGCCCGTTCCCAGGGCCATTCTGCTGACTCCGTGAACATTCCCAAGGCTGAGTTGTTGGGTAGAGAAGCGTGTGGGCAGCATGAGAATGCCAGGTTTGGGGGCAGCTTCCAACCACCCTTCTTTCTCATCTGCAGGTATCTGCAGGCCAGGGGTCCAGCAGGGCCTGGCTCAGTCCTGTACTCAGGGTCTCAGAGGGTGAAGCCAGATGTGAGGTGGGCCGTGCTTTCATCCGAAGGATTGAGTCGGGGAAGACTGAGTTGGGGAAAGTTGAGTCGGGGAAGACTCAGCTTCAGGCTCAGTCAGGTTATGGGCAGAATTCATGTCCTGTTCCTGCGGCTGTCAGGACTTGGGCCTCAGCTCCTAGAGACACCTGCGTTCCCTGCCCACGGGCCTCTCCAGGGGCAGTTCACACCTGGTGATTGGCTTCAGGGCGCCTCTCACACCGGCCAGCTAGGAGGGGGTCTTGCATAACCAAATGTAAACACAGAGGAGACCACCCATCTCCTGTGCTGTGTCCTGTTGGTTAGGAAAGAGTCGGGCGCCACCCATATCCACGCCCGGTCTGTGAAATGGGAGTGATGGGGGCCAACCCTAAGCCTGCTGCAGCATCAGGTGCAGTCCCACACAAGAGGCACCTGGTGCACATGGTGTCTCCTGATAGGTCCCTAGTCAAGGGTGATGGTTTGCTTTTACTGAGAGGCCTTAGTGAACCTAAAGCTCTATAGGGGAGCCCTAATGTGCCTTTAGGGAAAATCCCTCCTGATGACCCAGGCCTCTGGATACACAAGGACTCTGCTCTTGGGAAGAAGATGGAGGGTGTATTAGTCAGGGTCCTCCAGAGAAACAGAAGTAATAGGATACGTGTGTGTGTGTGTGTGTGTGTGTGTGTGTGAGAGAGAGAGAGAGAGAGAGAGGGAGAGAGAGAGAGATTTATTTTAAATAATTGGCTCTCACGATGGTGGGGCTGGCAAGTCCCCACAGGGCATGTGTTCAGGGCAGGCTGGCAGGCTGGAGACCCGGGGATGAGTTGACACAGGAGCTGCAGTCCCAAGGCAGAGAGTGCTGGGAGAACTCCATCCTCTCAGGCCTTCCACAGATTGGACGACCCACCCACATGATTGAGGGTCATCTAGTTTTCTCAAAGGTTGCTGGCTTGAATGTTAATTGCATCTAAAAAATACTTTCTATGAAAGTATTTCATAGAATACTAGCAACAGCTAGAAGTCTAGCAACAGCTAGACTGGTATTTGACCAAATATTTGGGTCCCATGGCCTATTCAAGTAGACATAAAATTAACCATCACAGAGGGAGTTTCTGGCAGCCACAGCCAACAGGCCTCTCACCCACCATAGTGGGTGGTGCTGACCTAGGATCCTGAGGTCTTGAAGAGGAGCAGTGAGGCTGGCACAGATGTGCGGATGGCCTTTCAGGAGCCTCAGGGAGAGCCCTGCTGCCTGGGCTTAGTAGGGCCGGCTGGGCCAGTGCCCACGAGGTCGGGCGGCTTTGACTGGAGGGAGCGTTTGAACAGTCAGGGTGAGCAGGGGCCCATGAGCAGCCCACCCAGGTTTGAGGGTGGGGGCATACAGGGCCCCCCCACCTTACTTGGGCAGAGTCATGCTAGGCCCAGCACCAAGGCACTGTTGGTCCTTCGGTGGCAAGCAGTCTGAAAATGAGAGAGGATGCTTGCAAGAGCAGAGCAAGGGCAGGCCTGACTGGGCACTTTGCACCTGGGAATGTCCCACCGTGCACGCAATCTAACCACTGCCCAGCCCCTACCCTCCCTGGAGAAGTCCCTGCAGGTCTCTGCTTGGCTAAAAAAGACCTGGGATTGGTCACCTGGGCTGAGAGTTCTGGGCCATCACAAGCCAGGCTGAGATTCCATCTGGGGACAGCCATGGGCTCCATTAGGGAGGGTCTGCAAGGGCCGTAGGGCCCTGAAGGGCACCGGGAATGGGTGGACCTGACAGCAGAGGGCGGTGGACACAGCCAGGGTCGCTGAGGAAGGGCCCCAGGCAGGGCTGATGGGAAAGCGAGTCTGTAATTCTGGGTAATTTTTTTCACCTCCCAGCTTCCTGGGGTTAATATTGTATTAGGTTCTCATCCCCCGGCTTCCTGGATTTAAAATTGTATTAGGTTCTCATCCCCTGGCTTCCTGGGGTTAATATTGTATTAGGTTCTTCCTGCACCAACTCAGCTTTGTGCATGAGACCATGACCCTGTAGTTTGCCCCAGGCCCTGTCACCTGCGTGGTTTGCTGTCAGAGCTGCTGTCTGTGTGCTGCCCCCACCTCCCCGGGCAGGGCCGTCACACCACCTCCGAGCTACCAGCATATGTGTGCTCCTTGCCACCAGAGAGCACTCGCTCACGCTTGTTTTCTGACCCCCGGCACGCTCTGTGCTGTCCTTTTACTTGAGCCAGGGTGAATAAATCTGCCTGTGGTGGGGCCACTGCCTCTTCCCTGGCCTGCCTGTGTAGTTCTCTGAGGCCCCAAACATGCTTCACCCTGTTGGATATTGCATCTAGGACCAGGGCTGCACCATGGGTAGTGGGTTCTTCATCTGTCATCCCCAAAATTCTGTAAGCAAGCCCCTACCCCGAGGGTATCAGCCATACCTTAGTTAGCCATCTCACCCTGAGGCTTAATGGTGTCAGGGATATAGCAAGCACTGGATAATTACTAGGACGAATGTAAATCCAGAGGCGTGGGTTCTACTGTCAGGGCTGCTGGGACCTTCCAGGGTGGCCCTAAGAGGTCTCGTCCCTCCCAGGGTTTCCCCATCTGTGAACCCCTGCTGGGTTGTTATGTAAATGTCTTTGATTCTGTGACAACATTGAGCTGATGGGGTGGAACTGAGCACAAACCATGACAATTTGGCAGGCAGAGATTAAGGAGAAACTATTGTTTTGGGGCAACATCCCTTGTCTACACTTACTGCTCTACAAATGAGTCGCTCTGTGACATGACTGGAGTTCTCTTGGGGTTACTCAGCATAGAATTTCCCGCTCCTTGCTCTACACTTGCTAGTGTTGGTCCGTCCCCCTTCCCGAGGTCCCACTTGGCCATCCCTTCATTAAATTACAAGTTCCCCATGTTCCCCCAATACAATTATCTACCGCTTCATAACTCCCTGGCCTTGGATCCACTTGCACAGAAAAATATAGTTAAAGATGTGCTGTTTTAATTAATTTCCTTTGGCTGGATTTCCACTCTTATTTCACCCTTGGAAATACAAACCCACAACAGGGCCCAGTGCATCTGTGGGCTCGCTGTACCTGTCACCAGTCCTTCTTGGAGCTGTTTGTGCCTTGCATCTGGGCAGAGGATGTTTCTGTTCATTCGCTGACTCATCTTCTTGGTTCTTGGGTAGCAGCCCCCACCTTGCTCTGAAATCCCCAGGTCTGGGAATGATAAGGGCTTCCTAAAAATGCATGTCACTCCTGGCTGCATTCAGCTCTGGAACCTCCAGGTAGCCTGCTTCTCTTCTTCCACCAGCTTTGGGCACTAGCTGGGGCTTTTTTGCCCACTCCTCGAGTCTCTGTGTGCTCAGCTTGATTCGAGTTGCTGTCTTGCCTAAGTGACTGCTCCATGGAACAGCAATGCCTGCCATCCTCACATTGCAACAAAAGGATGCTCTAAGCCAATCCTCATTTGTGAGGAGAACGGAGCCAATAATACAGAAGGAAAATGCAATCACAAGGTGTTAAAGTGGTCCAGTAGCCTCTTACACAGAGGTCAAGAGGAAGATCAGGCTGGAGAAGTGAGTTAGACAGTTACCCTGGGCTGTGACCCAAGCTTTAGATTCAAAGCCTGGCATCCTAAGGGTGCTCCCACACTGTGTGCTGGGCAGGTCCTCTGGGAGGCTGCTCTGCCTGAGTTTTTCTCAGGCTTTGTCTCCTGGAGTCTTCCCAGTAGCCCCAGGAGGGAGCTATTTCCTTCCCCTTCCACAGAAGAGGGAGCTCTAGGTTTAATGAGCTTACTGACCAAGGACATTTGGAAGATCTCTGGGGTGGGATGGAAAGAAACAAGATTCAGATCCAGCATCATCTAACCTTAAGCCCGAGGAGGAGCTGCGATACCCAGAGAGCTTGTTGGCCATGTAGCCCCTCTGGGGCTAATCCAAGTGTACAGACAGCAGGGAGGCTCCAGAGCATTTCCGAAGAAGCACCCAGGAGCTCAGCAGAGGAAGCTGACCTGGGCTGTGCTTCCTGACAAATGCCACCACCCATGAGTCACTGCGAGACAAGGACTGAACTCGAACCAAACCACTGGAGGAAGTCATTGCAGAGGAGCATAGTGACTCATTGTATTATAATAATCATTCTCTTCTAATTGGTGCAGTCAACTGGCATTTTTCTCTACTGGGACTCTCCCCTGAGTGAAGTCCCCTCCTTTCCTGAACTATCTCTTTCTTCCTTTCTTTCCAATCCATTCTGCATTGTTCGGTGTTTGCAGCCCTGGTTTCACTTGGGTCGGGTTTTTGGTAGGGTTTGTTAAAGTAACCTAAAATCTCTTTCTCAAGAGGGCATGGCCCAGTTTTACCTGGGGGATACACACAGAATGAAGATTGGTTTCTGACTTCAGTGAGCACACTATCTAGCTGGAGGGGGGGCATAGTAACAGTTACAAAAGTACATGTGAGTTGTGGGAACACATGCACACACACACACACACACACGCACACACACACTTGTGGACAACTAGGTCTTGAAGGAAACCTAATCGGCTGCAGAAGTCAGATGAGCAAAAATTCTGCTGCATTTAAAGTTGGCAGCTAATCCCAAGGAGGGGACTGATCCTGTGTGAGGGGAGATAGCGTCCCCCTGAGAGCTGGGAAGAAGGGGTTTCATGCTCACTGTCTGTAATAACTATTATATAAAAAGTCAAACAAGAAATGGACTCAAGACTCTGGTCGCCTCTTTGGCGTGGTCAAAGGCCACCATCTTCTCTCTTCAAGGCTGCATTCTCTAAAAGTTTAGGAAACACTCCCTCCTCCCCTGCTCCACACCCATTCCAGGAACCATAAGCAATTCTATGTGTATTATTCCTCACTTGCATTGATAAATAGGCGATAAAAATGCACAGAGAAGTCAGCTGGATCAATTTATTTCCATTCTCTCGACACAGTCGTGGTAGTGGCTAAGACTGAGACGATCGACAACGCTATTTCCACAGCGAGAAGTGGTGTGATGTTGGGGATAAATTACCCTTAAATGTCACATGGTAATGAGGCTGCATCTTCAGTGATTTATCTGCTCCCTTCTTACCCGGCAAACACTCCAAGCTGGCAATCAAGCCAGGCAGTGATCATGAAACAACCTTTATGGCATGAAAAATGGCCCCGAAAATTTATGGGAGATGTGGATGACTTCGTCAAGACTCTATATTTACAGAACTTCCTTCTTGGGATTTCAAATTAAGAAAGGTGGAACTGGAAAGAGTAAAGGAGTGTGAGGCTCAGAGGGTGAGGACGCAGAGCACGACACAGGGAGACCTCCAATAACTCTGCTTTTCTTCCCTTTTTAGTTGAGATTTCTGTTGCTTATAAGCCACCTTGGCTTTCCAGAAGGCAGCATGGATGGTCAGGCAACAGCTTTGAATTTGTGGCTTGCCTCATGTCTTAGTCCATTCTCATGCTGCTATGAAGAAATACTTGAGACTTGGTAATTTATAAAGAAAAGAGGTTTAATTGACTTAGTTCCGTGTGACTGGGGAGGCCTCAGGAAACTTACAATCATAGTGGAAGGCACCTCTTCTCAGGGTAGCAAGAGAGAGAATGAGTGCCAGCGGGGGAAATGCCAGATGCTTATAAAACCATCAGATCTCGTGAGTACTCACTATCATGAGAGCAGCATGGGGGAAAACCCTTGGTCTCTCCTATGACATGTGGGGATTATGAGATTACAATTCAAGATGAGATTTGGGTGAGGACACAGGCAAACCATATCACCTCAGTCCTCTGTCTAGGAATGCAGCCTCTAGATCCCAGCTGAAGAATGTGAACAATTGAACTGCATTGCAGAGTTGGAGACCTGGGAGAGCCAGTCCACAGCAAGAGCTGCTTCTCTTTGTCCTTTGGTGTCTCCTCTGTGATAACCAATGGTGCCAACTGTAGCTAGAGGGAGAAATGCCAGCTAAGCAGGAAGAGAGGGTAGGTAGCACCCTCATGCCGTCACCTCCAGCTTCATGCAAGTGGCCTTCCTAAGGACGCACCTACCTTCCAAACACCTACGGTGATCATGTAGGCTGTGTTTAAGGCTCCAAAGAGTTTGAAACTCTTCCATCTTCTGGTTCATAACAGCTGCAAACACTCCCAGCCCCGATGTGGACTTGCTATCTGGAGCTGACCCTCCAGCCCAGGGTCTCTCCTTTCATGGCATGAGTAGATCTACTGGACTTCCTCTAGGGTTGGGTGTTCTTGGGGGTATGGGGGCTAGTTAAGCCCCCTACTGTTTAATTGTTCTTTTCTTGTTCCAGCAGCAACCAGGTTTTCCAGTAATACAAATGGACTCAAGACATTTGTTTCACCAAAGTCTGTGTCCTATGTACACCAGGATGGTGGATCTGGAAGGTTCTGTTGCCCTCTGGAGACAGCAGAAACTTATATCCTGACCTGTGACAGCACAGCCTACTGAGTCAGTGGAGGAACATTAGTTCTCACCGTTTAGGACTGGCTGCCTCGGACCTGCCATCTCTCCTCAATGAGGGCATTAATTCAAACACAAATTGAAATCACCGTTCACGTCTCTTGGTGGGAATTCAACAAGCTGAGGGCTGTCTGAAAGTGAATTAGTTGTCCATTGAGAAATCAAAAACCTCAGGCTTTGCAAAGTGAGAGAAAACGTTTGACCTTTTGAGGACAATTTTCTTCTTTATTCTTCGGGACACCTCTTCCTCCCCAGTGAGATCTAATAGCTGAATGGTGTTCTCCACCCCGGGTCTCCCCCCACCACTGTGCATGGGAGCTCCCAGGGTGCCCCTGTCCATCTTGAGTCTGAGATATCTTCATCTAAAAAGTTCCTTTTCTTCTCTTCGCTTGTCTTGCTCGCTTCCTGCTACGATTTCACAAGAAGAGAATGTGGGGGGCTCTTTCTCCTCCTGCATCAGGTCATGGGGGTCATGGAGGGTCCTATGGGAGGAGATCCTTGCTCCTTCTGAAATCCTGTTACTCCTTGCTTCTCGCCCATGTCTCTGTCTGGTTCAGGTTGTACATGCAATGGGGGAACAGGTGGGTTTGCTATGCATTTGTCCACTCATCCATTTCCTCAACACATGTCTGTTGAACACCTACACCTCCATGTGTGCCATGCCCTGGGCTGAGCAAAGCAGATATGGTGCTTGCCCCACCAAGCTTACCATCTAGTAGGAGTCACTAGACAGGAAACAAGTCACTGAAACATCATTGCAAATGATGCTGTGTGCTCCAGAAGAGCTGCCAGAATGCAGTGACGAAGGTTGCCAGGGAGGTCCATTGAACTCTGATAGGAAGAAAGGGAAGAAAGGTCTCCAGCAGCCAGGGGACCCCTTCCTCTCACCCCTCACTAACACCTGGGAGGCACAGGCAGCACAGAGTGCAGGCTCTGAAAGATGGAGCTGGCTTTGGAATGTGGTACTCCAAATCCCCACTGATGGGTCCCGCTCTGCATCCTGATGGAAGCCAACTCTGACTGAACGGACACTTCCACCTGCCAGACACTGCCCTGAGAGCTTTCTGGCAGCTCCTTTGAGGGAGGGATTTTATTATTTTTCCCATTTTTCTGTTAAGCAGACTCTACCTGTGCTTGGACATGTGACTGGCAAGGGGCACAGCTGGGCCCCACCCATCAGTGTCCCTCTGGGGTCTGTGTGCTCAGTGCCTGGGTCTCTCATTGCTGTGTAACATGGTACCATACACTGAGTGCCTTACAAAACACAACAACACAAATGCACTTATACCTTGTGGTTCTTGGGGCTGGGAGTCTGCCATGGGTCTCACTGGGCTAGAGCTAAATGAGGGAAAGGCTTCCTTTGTTTTGGAGGCACTGGGAGGATGCTATTGGCTAAGTGTCCTCCCCAAATTCCCATGCTGAAACCTAACCCCCAAGGTGATGGCACTAGGAGGTGGGG
Source organism: Chlorocebus sabaeus (assembly GCF_047675955.1). Classification (NCBI taxonomy): domain Eukaryota; kingdom Metazoa; phylum Chordata; class Mammalia; order Primates; family Cercopithecidae; genus Chlorocebus; species Chlorocebus sabaeus. Next base: position 131,609,307 of record NC_132923.1, read on the forward strand.
CCCTTATGAATGGAGTTAGTGCCCTCATAAGGGAGGCCCCAGGATCTAGCTCATGGCTTCCACCATGAGGAGACAGCAAGAGGTGCCATCCATGAGGAATGAGTCCTTGCCAGACACCAACTCCACCAGCACCTTGATCTTGGACTTCATAGCCTCCAGAACTGTGAGGAATACATTTCTAGTCTTCGTTATCCACCAGTTTATGGTATTTCTTTTAAGCAGCCAGAATGGCCTAGGAGAGGAGAGATCCCGTTCTCCTCTTCTCAGCTTCTAGGAGCGACCAGCATTCTTTGCTGTGTGGCCTCTCCTTCCACTTCAAAGCTGGCAAGGCAGCATCTTCCAGTCTCTCTCTGACTCTGAGCCCCCTGCCTTTCTCTTGTAGGATTCCTGTGGTGACCCTGGGCCACCTGGGGAATCCAGGATGCTCTCCCAACTCAAGGTCCTTAATTCAACAACTTCGGCAAAGCCCCTCTTGCCCTGTAAGGTTGCATATTCACAGGTCCTGGGGACTGGAATGAGGACATCCTTAGGGAGGCATGATTCTGTCTACCACCCTCAGCTGCTTTGCTGGGACCCCTCTTCCTGTGCTGAACCATCTGGAGCTCTCACCTGCTTCTCCATTGGTACCACTCAACTCCACATCTATGACCATGGAGTCAGGCAAACTCCACCTTGCTGCCCCACTCAGCAGCTGTGGGACCTGGGATCGGGCACCCCATTTCCCCATTTGTGTCGTGGCAATAGCAGCAGCACTTCCCTCTTAAGTCCACTGCTGTGACAATGAGTCCACGTAGACAGAGCACTTTGTGAGGGGTGTGGCCCATGGTAGACTCTCATGAACTGTGGCACTTCCCCTGTTATCATCACTGCCCGTGGTAGACTCTCACGAACCGTGGCACTTCCATTGTTATCATCACCATTGTCTCCTCCACGAGTCAAACGCCCAGAATAAATGGCGGTAGAGAATCCACACACTGACTGCAGCCCAGCGTCCGCAGTAACAAGGGGCCGAGTGAGCGCCGGGGCCGTGGTCCTGTTTTTAAAGCAAACATAATCTCTGAGGGGCCCTCTGTGAATGTGTATTTAATTTTCTTGTTCAAATGTGTGTTGGTGAGTGTGTTGAATTCATTTCCCGATTTTGCCCTCCCACCTGCCCCTATGGATTCGAAGTTCTGCAGCTGTTTAACCTTGTGAAGTGCCTGGGAAGAACCCTCATCCCGCCAGGACCCAGAATGTCAGCCTCCTTCTCCAGCCCCGGGGAAGGTGAGAAGTGGCAGCTGGGCTCTTGCCCCCATCATGACAGCAACCAAGTACACCTGAAAACCTGTACATTCCGATGGTCAGGGTCATCTGTTTACATGGTGATAATGACAAGATCAGGCATTTATGAGGCAGTGTCCTAAGCATGTCCCATATCTAACCCATTTCATCATCTCTCTCATGAGCTGATTGGCTCTATACAACAGTTTTATTAAATAAATAAGGAAGTGTCATTCCCGTTTCACAGCTAAGGAAACCGAGGCCCAGAGAGCATGAAGGACTTGGCTGACATCACTTAGCCTGCAAGTGTCAGAACTAGGACGGGAGCCCTCTCGGCCTGAGGCTGGCCCAGGCTCCTTTTGCGACTGGTTCCTGCCTTCCCTCGGACTGGCCCTGGGATCCTGTGTGGGAGGCAACCTGTTTTCAAAAGTCCAGATGCTTTTGCTTTCCACTCCCCTACCCCAATGCAGGAAGTTCTTTGGCAGGGCCAAAGCCTCCTGGTTCAGAATTAAGACTCAGATTTAAACCTAATGCTAATTTGCGCATGAATTATAGGAGATCCGTCACTGACAGCAGGGCGTAGTGGGTGGAGGCATCAGAAAAAGAAGAGGGTTAAAACTGGATGCAGGACTGCAAGTGTGCAGCAGGAAGGACCCGGTGTGGGGCAGGGGAGGGGGCTCTGCCGTGTCCTCTCCCGAGCAGGAAAAACCTTCCCTGTGCCTTCCTGACCTGGGGGTCGACCACACTCCCGGAGTTTTGGACAGAGAAGAACCCTGTAAGCAGCTAAGGGCTCTGTCTCCTCCGGGTTTCCTAATGGGCATTGGGCCCAAGTAGAATTTGATGGAGAGGAAAGACAAAGGATTTTAAAGGTGGAGAAAGACAGAAAGAGAGCAGAAAACAAAGAGAGGGGGAGGCTCTTTTGGCCCATCTGCCCCTGTTGACTCGATAAGGAAGCACTTCGTGGCCCAGCTCTATTTATTTGCAGTTCATGGCTCTTAGTTAAAACCACAGAGACCACCTCTGGCTACTTTAGCAGAAAGGATTTCATTGGAAGGTTCTTGGGAAGCTCAAAAGATCAATAGGCTGGCCAGATAGGCGGAGCAACCGAGGGCAACAGGATGCACAAATGAGGCTGGGCACAGCTGCCTGCTGGACGCGGCACCCCTGCTGGACATGGCCACAGCCCATAGACTTGGCCCCTAGATTCAGGGTCACTCAAGTGAGAGTCAGAGTTGCAGGCAGAAGTTCTCTGCTGAGTCCAAGTCATGTTCCCTGCCTCTGGCTTCAGGAGGTCAGGGAATAAATGGGAGTATCTCTCCATTAGCCTTCCAGAGTGGAAGGCAAGTCCCTGCTCTATCACAATATAATAATAATATTAAACAATAAAATAAGAACAATACCCCCAGCCATCACCTACCAGGCCCTGTGCCCTGCGCTTTCTGTTCATTCTCACATTCAGCTCTCACAGCACCTGTGTGGGAAATATGTTACCATCCCATTTTATAGATGGAAAGGTGAGGAGGGAGGTTAAGCAATGTGCCTGGTGACAGTGCTGACTCTGTATTTGTTTAGCAATGTGGGCATGTTTCAAGCTTTGAAGCTTGTGCCTGGAATGACTCTTTAGGGGCCACCATCAAGCAGGGATGCCAGGCCTCTACTCCATAGTCCTGTCGTGGTTGCAAAGGGCTTTCTCCCTCCCCTCGGAAGACGCTCAAGGTACTCACCCAGACTTGAGGGCACTGCATCAGTCCTTGCTTGGGTGGCATTTCCTGGCATGTCTCTCTTCTTGTAAATCAGGTGCATGGCTCGGCTTCAGGCACAGCTTGGGGAGCAGGGAGTTGGGCGGACAATCTATGCCCCCCCATATCTTCACATTTCCATATAGATGCCTGCTCAAAACCAGGGGCTCCCAGCCTCCGTTTCTTCATATGGCTTTCCCCAGAAATAGAGACACTGTTCACTTACGTCACTGGGAGGCTCTTCAAGGTGAGTGTTGTTGGAGCCAAGGCAGCGTTGGCTAGGTGGTGTCCCTACCCACAAAGTTACCCTCTGTGCAGAACAGCCCATAGGATTTGCCTCTACTCGGGATCCCTAACACACCACAACTTTTCCGCCACACTGGGTGGGCTGCCACTCTCTAGAAAACCACTGCCTCCACTCCACACACTGTGAGTTAAGGGGATCTCAGGATCCCTGCACATCCCCCATGGCCCTGGTTCCTACTTCCATCCTGCCATTGGTCTCGCTATACTCTTAATTTCCTACCCATTTGCCCATCCCTTTCGCTAGCCCATGAGCTCCTTGAAGGAAGAACCCTTCTGTTGCTGCATCCTGGGATCCAGCGGAAAAACTGGGAGCTAAATTTCCCTAGTTCTATAAGCTTGCTGAGAGCTTTGGTATTTGTTGGATTCTCTGTCTGTGTCATCTGTCAGAGAGATCAGTGAAACGTTGGTGAGAACAACTGGATGGGAAAGAGCTGGAGAGTCAGCCCTCTTGGATCGTCAGGTTCAATCTCTCCCTCTTAGCATCACCCCAAGGACTCAGGGTGCAGTGGAGTGCTGGGCATTTAGGTCTTGCCTGTAATTTGGTGTAAGGAGTTGGCCTCAAATACCTTGACTGCAGCAGCTGCCTCAGAGTAAGCAATGCCAGCAAAGGAGCTGGGCATGACACATCCATGAGGCTGTCAGTGAGATGTCACCACCATATGCAGGGATGTGACAGGAGGACCAAGTGCTGATGAGACTTGGCATGTGTGTCTTCCAGGGTGCCCTCGCAGGCAGACACTCCCAGCTTGGGGAATACATGGAATCTGCACCCTTCTTTGTGTTTGCATAAGTCTCTGCATGGGTGAGTGCCTCTGCACAAGGAGCCTGGAGTCGAGCATTCAGGGGTCTGTTTTCCCTTCACAAACTGCGGCTGATGGGGGCCAGTGAGTCTGAATGCACAGAAGCAGTGGCTCTGCATCTAGAAGAAAGATAGAATGGGTATTCAACATGCTGCATGCTGGCTGGCTCACCACACCTGGAAAGGTGGCCCTGGTATTGAGGGTGCCTTTTTCTTTTCTTTTTTTTGATGGAGTCTTGCTCTGTCGCCCAGGGTGGAGTGCAGTGGCATGATCTCAGCTCACTGCAACCTCCGCCTCCCGGGTTCAAGCAATTCTCCTGCCTCAGCCTTCCGAGTAGCTGGGATTACAGGTGCACGCCACCATGCCTGGCTAATTTTTGTATTTTTTTTTTAGTAGAGACGGGGTTTCATCATGTTGGCCAGGCTGGTCTCAAACTCCTGGCCTTGTGATCCACCCACCTCATGAAGTTGCTTTGATTCCAGCAAGTCTACCTGGGTCAGGGGAATCCAGCCAGAGTGCACAGGAGCTACCAGCTAGGACTTACCTGGGTCAGGGGAATCCAGCCGGAGTGCACAGCAGCTACCAGCTAGGACTTACGCACAAGGTCACAGGCATAATCCACCCTAAACAAGAAACTTCCAGGCAGTAACCAAGGCATATGAGAAACCTAAGGGATGATCGCTGAAGTTTGTGTGTATTTGCTTGTGTTTGAATTTGGTGAACCCCCTAAAATGAAAGACGGGCTCTGCTTGTGTTATGTAGCTCGGTTCCAGCTCATCTCTCTTTGAATGCATTTTACAAACACACTGTAGTGACTTCCCATCAGCGCGGCTGCCATGTGCTCACTTGAGAGTTCCAGTGAGATGGTTTTTGTTTTTTATCATCCTGTAAGTTTGATTTGCTATATTCAGTATATGGACAGAAATCCATGCTGGTAGATTCAGATATGCTCCAATCGAATTGATGCACACTGCCAGGGCTGAGATTCGCAGTTATTGTGTGCTTTTTCTGGCCATTGGCCCCTGGTCACAATTTTCCAACACCTATATTTCATGTCAAGCTGGATATTGGCATGCCCATTAAGCTCTGTGCCAGTCCGGTCTCCTTGAAGAGGTTGTGGAAGGATTGGTTTTTATTTCCAATTCACACCCACACTTCTCAGCGTTGGGCTGAAAGGGACAGGCCCACGTTCTCAGGAAGGCATTTCAAGACAATTTCTCAAGAAAAATCTGCTCCTGCTTGGGATGTTCCTCCAGGCAAAATCATGGTAACAGCGATAACCGTCGTAGTCAAAATCACAGTAACAAACATTAAAAAGGACATTTGAAAACATGTCAGGGTGCTCAGACTCTAAGAATGATGTAGGATTCACTGTGATCATAGGGCTTTTTCCCCAGATAGCACTCATCACAGTATTGTGGTCGTTTATAGACGGTTCTAAACTGCCTGCTTAACAAATACATTTTATTCTGTCCCTCTGCTTTGGTTTTTTTGTCCATTCATTAAGAAAGCCAAAATCAGCAGCCAAATGACGTGTGGAAAAGTCCAAACAGGATCCAAAGTTCAGCCTGCCCTTGACAAATCTTAAATGTGATAATCCTGGTTGAATTGGGTACTGTATTTGTCCGTTTTTACGCTGCTGATAAAGACATACCCAAGACTGGGTAATTTAGAAAGAAAAGAGGTTTAATGGAATCATAGTCCTGCATGGCTAAGGAGGCCTCATAGTCAAGGCAGAAGGCAAGGAGGAGCAAAGTCATGTCTTACATGGATGGTAGCAGGCAAAGAGAGAGAACTTGTGCAGGGGAACTCCTATTTATAAAACCATCATATCTCATGAGACTTATTCACTATCATGAGAACAGCACAAGAAAGATCCACCCCCTAGGATTCAATTACCACCCACAGGGTCCCTTCCACAACACGCAGGAAGTGTGGGAGCTACAATTCAAGATGAGATTTGGGTGGAGACACAGTGTCATATCAGGCACTTACCAATTGTTGGTGCATGTGTGTTCACACACACACATGTTGTGCCCACACATATATGCATGCCCACAAGATGCATGCACACACACAGGATTGGAGTCCACTCCAGATAAATGGTGTTATGAAAGACCCAGAAACCCTGCTTGTGGAAGTTGAACCTGAGAAGCCAATTGCTGGAAGGAACCAGCTGGTTAGGGGGTCTCCTGATCTCTGCCCTTCAGAGCAGTGTGGGCTGACCTCTTTCAGGTATGCTGTGTTTGCAGGAGTGTCCATGCTGAGAGGAGAAAGTGCAGGTGATGAGAATTCCCCAGAGGAAGATTTTTTTTTAATCCATTATATTAATCAGTTTGCATTGCTATAAAGAAATATCTGACACTAAGGAATTTATAAAGAAAAGAGGTTTATTTGGCTTATGGTTCTGCAGACTCTATGCAAAGCATAGTGCCGGTATCTGCTCCTGGTGAGGACCTTGGGAAGCCATAATCATGGCAGAAAGCAAAGAGGGTGCCAGCATGTCACATGGCAAGAGAGGGAGCAAGAGAGAAAGGTGGACATGCCATGCTCTTTTTGGCAGGGAGGGGCTCACGGAGTCTCACTGTGTCACCCTGGCTGGAGCGCAATGGCATGATCTCAGCTCACTGCAACTTCCATCTCCCGGGTTCAAGCAATTCTCCTGCCTCAGTCCTCAGCCTCCTGGGTAGCTGGGATTACAGGCGTGTGCCACCACGCTCACCTAATATTTGTATTTTTAGTGGAGACAGGATTTCACCACGTTGGCCAGGGTGGTCTCAAACTCCTGACCTTGTGATCCACCTGCCTTGAGCTCCCAAAGTACTGGGATTAAAGGTGTGAGCCACTGCACCTGGCCAGCCAGGCTCCTTTAAACAGCCAGATCTCCTGTGAACTCATTACCACAGGGAAGGCACCAAACCATTCAGGAGGAATCTGCCCGCATGACCCAAATGCCTCCTACCAGGCCCCTTTGCCAACAATGGAGATCACATTTCAACACGAGATTTGGAGTTATCATCAAACATCCAAACTATATCATTTATATTCTTAGATGCTGCAGCCTGAAAAAGGCAAATTGGAGAGAAAAAACAGTTCATTTCAAATTAAGGAGAATTGGGAGAAGAACCCAGGAAGCCACTGGCATATAGGACATGACAAGATTTATCCCCTTTCCCCAAGTAACTTCACAAGATGTCTACAAATCAATCATACTGTGCTTCATAAATGCGTGAGTGCGTTTTCGACTTCTGATTTGTATTTTAACCACAGAAACTAATAACATAAAATTACGTTGTCAGCAAGAACGGAAGGAAGACTTCACTAATTCCGATCTATTTAGTAGATACTTTATGAAGATATACTCTCAAGAAGTCAATTAAACCCTTCCAGAAGATGGCAGATAATGATTTAAAAGCCACGAAAGTCTCTGAAAATACAACTTTTAGCACATCTAAATGGTTGGGAATTTTCTGACAATGTAATTGTCGTTTTATGAAAATGATTGCTCCCTATACGGAAATCAATTACAACCCTGCAACAAAGGCTTTTGCCTAAGGATCTCACACAAGGTGTTATTTGAGTCCTACAGAGTTCCCAGAGTGTCCAGCCACAAGTGAAATTGATATTACATGCAAGGAGGCTGAGATAGAGAGGGCATAGGCTTGTCCATGATGAAGCGTCCACAGGCAACACATCTCAGAGTGAACACCCCAAATGAAGAGGTATTCTTCTTCTTCTTCTTTTTTTTTTTTTTTTTTGATGGAGTCTTGCCCTGTCACCCAGGCTGGAATGCCGTGGCATGATCTCAGCTTACTGCAACCTCCACCTCCCAGGATCAAGTAATTCTCCTGCCAAGATTGTGCCACTGCACTCCAGACTGGGTGACAGAGCGAGACTCTGTCCAAAACAACAAAAACAAGAACAAAAACAAAAAAACTGTCAATCTACAATTCTGTACAGTGAAATTATCTTTTTTTTTCTTTTTTCTTTGAGATAGGGTCTCACTCTGTCACCCAGGCTGGAGTGCAATTGCATGATCTCAGCTCACTGCAACCTCCACCTCCTGGGTTCAAGCAATTCTGCTGCCTCAGCCTCCCAAGTAGCTGGGATTACAGGTGCACACCACCACACTTGGCTAATTTTTGTATTTTTAGTGGAGATGGGGTTTCACCATGTTGGCCAGGCTGGTCTCAAACTCCTGGCCTCAAGTGATCTGCCTGCCTCGGCCTCCCAAAGTGCTGGGATTATAGACATGAGCCTCTGCGCCCAGCCTGAAGAGGTATTCTCAAGCTAAGCAGAGCTCCTTTTCTCTCCCGCCTTATATTCAATTCAACAAACAGTAAGTAAGGACCTCACTGTGTGTTTGAGAGGTGGCAGAATGGAACGGCTCAGAGTGTAAGTTCTGGAGCCAAACTTTCCCTGTTCAAATCCCAGCCCTGCTGCTTAATAGCTCTTTGAGATTGGGAGGCATAAACAATCCCACCCCGCCTCAGTTTCTTCATCTGTCAAGTGGGTTAATAATATAATTTGAAGGGTTATGGGGAGAACTGAAACAAAATGCATTAATGACTAGTTCTGCTTCCATTCCAGATGTGGAAAACCAGAAAGAGTGAAATTCTTACCCCGACACAAAGACAAAGCTGGGAAAACTGTAGGATCACATCTCTTCCTGAACCCATCAGCAAACTGAGGACACAGAGAAACCAACTAGCATGAAATACAAGAGCAAACAGGCCCCCAGGGAGACAGGGGCCAAATGGACTGTGTTGTATGGACTGTGTCATCCCCCATCCCATGGCAGCATCTGGTGGAACACAGGGCTGTCACTCAAGTGGGCAGGAAGAGGTCAGCTGGAATTTCCGTGAACCACAGGAGGCCAACTGAGGGCCGACTGAGCACCACGAGCCCAAGGAGCTGCAACCACAGGGAGAGCTGCCGTCCACACACTCCATGGAGGGAGCTCCTGAGAAAGATGAGAGGGCAGGGCAGGAGACCAGAGAGAGCCCCCTGGCAGTGCAGGCCTGGAGCCAGTGGTCAGCCTGTGCTGTGGAAATTTGTGCTGTGGGCACAAAACCCACCTGCCTCCCCAGAGCTGTTCTCAGAGGCCTCACACCCCTGGGGGAAAAGCAGCAATACCTGCTGCTCCTCAGAGAAGGAAAAGACCTTTGATGCAGGGAAAGAATGGAGAAAGTCAGTAGAGTGAGGAACTAGTCCTGAACCCAGAATCCCATTCCAAGACTAACTGGGGTCTTCCTAGTCCTGGGGGGAAAGCAGGAAACTCCCCACATGAGACTTTCCACAACACAAGGCGGGGTCCAGCTGTCTGCCACAGAGAAGAGGGGCAGGAATGCTTGGAAAACCCCACCTAGAGGCACAGGCACGTGGGGCCTGCCTCGCCCTGAGTCTGTGCTGGGCCATAAAGCAGCTCCCTGCTTCCTGCAAGGATCCTAATAAGAGCAGGGTAACATGCAACAGCAGATACTGGCAGGCAAGGGCAGGGGCATGGAGGGACTCCCTCTACGGTATAGACATAGCAAGTTGTAAGCTGAGGATGGAGCCCAAACATTGAAAAGAACTCTCTGGCACCCCAGCCTGCAAGCTAATCATGAGGAACTTGAAGCCTGTGATGCATTAAGGGTAACCATAGGAATGACAAAACACAGACCCAAGTCGACTCAATCACCACCTCCCCACTAGCTGATAAGAATACAAGCCCATTCCTAGGCATGAAAACCACACACCTCAGTCTCCCCTGTTCTACTTAAGATGCTTGGCATTTCTTATGGACTGACTTGTGTTCCAGAAAAAGATGTTAAAATTCTAATGTGTAGTACCTATGTATATGACCTCACTTGAAAATAGAGTTTTTGCAGAGAGGTAATCAAGTTAAAATAAGGTCACTAGTGGGGGCCCTAATTTGATTTGACCATATCCTTATAAAAAGGGGAAAATTTGGACGTAGAGATAGATTCATAGAGAGATGATATAAAGACATAGAGAGAATGTCATCTACAAGCCAAGGAACATCTGGGGCTATCAGAAATTGGGAGTGAGGCCTGGAACACATTCTCCTCCACAGCCCTCAGAAAGAACCAACTCTTTTGACACCTTTGCTGGGGACTTCTGGCCTCTAGGACTGTGAGACAACAAATTTGTGTTGTTAAAATGCTCTAGTTTGTGGTACTTTGCTATGCCAGCCCCAAGAAACTAATGGAATATTCAACCCCAAATCATGAGACACATGAAAAACAAACAAACAAAGACAATCCTTTGTCAAGAGAAAAATCAGGTAACAGAACAAGACTAGGAGATGAACCAGACATTGACACTATCAGACAGAGACTTTAAAATGACTATAGTCAATTATTAAAGGGTTTGTCCCCAACCTTTTTGACACCAGGGACTGGTTTTGTGGAAGACAATTTTTCCGTGAACCAGGGAGGGGAGTGGTTTCAGGATGAAACTATTCCACCTAAGATCATCAGGCATTAGTTAGATTCTAATAAGGAGGGTGCAACCCTTGCATGTGCAGTTCACAATAGGGTTCATGCTTCTGTGAGAATCTAATATCACTGCTGATTTGTCAGGAGGCAGAGCTCAGGTGGTAATGCTTGCTCACCTGCTGCTCACCTCCTGCGGTGCAGCCTGGTTCCTAACAGGCAACAGACCAGAATACTCCATGGCCTTGTTGGGGAGGGGAGGGGTGAGAACACTTGTGTTAAAGGACAAAGTAGAAAAGATGGACACCTTGTATGAATAAATGGAACTTGAGCAGGTAGATAGGAACAATAAAAGTCAAATGGAAATAAATGCTGGAATTAAAGAATTCCTCTAGGAGGCTCATTAGCAGACTTAATATAATTGAGGAAAAAATTAGAACTCAACAACAGATCAGTAGAAAATGGTCAAATGAAACATAAAGAAAAGTAAGAGTGAAAAAAAATCAGAACAGGGTGTTCAGGAGCTGTAGAAACGTATCACATGGTTTAATATATGTGCACCTGGAATCCCAAAAGTAGAAGAGAGAGAAAATGAAGAAGAAAAAACATTTGAAGAAATTAACCAAGAATTTTCTAAAAACAATGGAAGCCATTAAACCACACATCCAAGAATCAAAGAAAACCCTAAACATGATAAATACCAAAATAATATACTAGACACATCACAAACTTCTGAAAACCAAAGATAAGGAGAAAATCTTGCTGACAACCAGGGAAAAAAAGACATTTTAAATATAGAGGAACAAAAATAAGAATTAGAGCATATTTCCCCTCAAAAAGCATGCAAGCCAGAAGACAACAGAATAAAACCTTTAAATTTAAAAAATAAGCAACACCAAATCCAACATCCATCTCTGATTTTGAACCCTCAGAAAAATAGAAACAGAAAACTTCCTGAGCCTCTGTTATAAAATGTGGGTTTTATTATTATTCAGGTGTGGCAAGGTTAACAGATCAGGAGATGACTGTCATTGGAAAGATGGTTTGTTACTCACAGTGCCTAGGAGGAGGGGGCATCCCAGGCCCCACAGAACCACACAAAGAAACACTGGGACCAGTTAGGAGACCTAGTGAGTGAGCAAAATGTGGGCAAAAGCCTTGTATTAGTCTGTTTTCACTCTGCCGATAAAGACGTAACTGATACTGGATAATGTATAAGGAAAAAGAGGTTTAATGGACTCACAGTTCCACGTGGCTGGGGAGGCCTCACAATCATGGTGGGAGGTGAAAGGCACATGTCACATGGTGGTAGACAAGAGAAGAGAATTTCTGCAAGGGAACTCCCCTTTATAAAACCGTCAGATCTCCTGAGACCTCATTATCACGAGAAAAGTATGGGAAAGACCTGCCTCCATGATTCAATTATCTCCCACCAGGTCCCTCTCACAACACGTGGGAATTGTGGAAGCTACAATTCAAGATGAGATTTGGGTGGGGACACAGCCAGACCATATCGAGCCTTTATCATGGTTCAGGTGGGAAGAAACATACAAGGCACAGTAGGCTAATTTTGGTGGGCTCTGGGGTGAAGGGATTGTTCCTAGTTGCCTGGTCCCTGGTGCTGAGGTGTTAGGGCAGGAGATTGAAATCCATAAAGGAGGTTGTGGGGTGTGACCCCTGGATGGGTTTGTTTGGATATGAAAGGCAACTCACATGAACAGTGAGGACAACCCCTGTTTCTAGGAGCTATCAGCCCTGGGAGGGGTAGTCCCCCCAGGGTCAGCTAGACCCCAAGATGTCAAAAGATCAGAAATACAGAAAGTAAAAAGGCATGGTTAATACACATGATGAAAGGTATCTATGGAGAACACACAGCTGGCATCATACTCAAAGACAATGAGACTGAGATGTACCTTCTCACCATGTATATTTGACACATTTTTGACATCAAAACAAGGCACCAAAAAATAAAGGACATACACATAATAAGGGAAGAAACAAGTCTGTGTTTGCTCCCAGACAACGTGCAAAAAATCCAATGAAGTCTACAGAAAGCTACTGAAAGGAATAAGTGAATGCAGTGAGAGAGGTTGCAAGAAATAAGATCCTGTGAAAATTAATCGTTTTTTTCATGACACTAGCAAAAAACAATTGGAAATTGAAATTACAACAAAATGTCATTGATAAAAGCATCAAAAATAGGAAATACGAAAAGTCTGACCAGAGATGTTTAAGACATATATACTGAAAGTTACAAAATGTTACTGAAGGACATTTAAAGATAAAAATAAATGGTAAGATACACTGTGCTCACAGGTGAGAAGCAAATATTTTAAAGACATCCGTTCTCTACAAATGAATCTGTACATTCCATGGCAATCTCAATCAAAATCCCAGAGGCCATATTCTGGGTAGAAATTGACAAACTGACCCAAAAATTCATATGGAACTATAAAAGACCTAAAATAGTCAATACTACTTGGGTAAAGAGGAGTAGTATTGGAGAACTAACATTGTCTGACTTCAAGACTTATTATAAAGTTCCTAAAATCAAGACCGTAGGATGCTGGCATCAAGATGGGCGAATAGATTAGTGGAACGAAATAGTCCAGAAATAGAACCATACGCATATGGAAAAATACTTTTTTGCAAAGGTGCAAGAGTAATTCAGTGCAGAAAAAAATAGTCTTTTTAAAAATAAATCTATGATGCTGGAACTATTGTATATCCATGTGAAATGAAATGAACTTGGATGCCTACCTTGCACCATATGTAAAAAGTAACTAACAATTGATCACCTGGTCATCTCTTCAATGTCCTGTCTCAACACTGTTGCGCTGGGATTAAGTTTCCAACATGTGAACTTTAGGGGGTGCATTCAAACCGTAGCATTCTCCTTTGGGATTCTGCCTGACTTCGCTTTCTTTCATCCAAGCTGTTGCCAAATCCTGTTATCTGTGTGGTCATAACATACCCAGAATCCGTAACCTGTTTCTCATCGTGTTACAGCCATCTCTTCCCTGCATTGTCCTAATAGCCTTCTAAGAGATCTTTCTGCTTCTGCCCTGCATCCTTTACAGTCTAGCACAGCAACAGGGTGACCTTAGGCAATCACAAATTAGATCCCTCCATTCCTCTCCTGGAAGTCCTCCAAGTCCCTCCATGTATAAGTCCTCCCAAATCCTTGCTGTCACCACTGGGCCCTCCATCCTCTGTTTCTGCCTAACCCCACTCCTCATGAGCACTGGGGTCCACCCCCATCACTCCTTCACAGCCACACCTAAGCTCCAGACTCACCTGCAGGCCTCCTTTTCTGGAGGCTGGAACACAACCCCAGGGTCATGGGGACCCTCTTCTGATCACTTCTCTCTCACTATCTCCACTCATGTTCCACCCCTCACCCTGACCTTCCTTCATCCCTCCCTTATCCACATCTCTGCAAGCTTTATCAGGAAGGGGGATAATATAATCCACTCATGTGTTTCTTTATTGCCCGTCCTCCAATCCATTAACTCCACAGGATGAGGGAGAGAGGTCTGTTCTGTTCACTGATGTACACCAGGTCCTAGAACAAATCCATGACTTCATGGGTGCCATTGACGAATGGATAAATAAATGGGATCTATGCCAAGTGCTTAGGAACGCTTGTTCGTGTCCCGTCACCCTGGAGGACTTGGAGTTCGGTAATGCTGTGGAACTGGCCAGGGCTGTGCAGCCCAGCTCCTGAGAGAAACACCTCAGGAGGTGATGAGGGTGACTTCACAAGCAAAGCAAAAAGCTCTGAACTTGGCAGCCATTGGAATGTTGGAGGGGCATCATGCTGGAGGCAGGATGACTGAGTGGCAATTCTGCTGAGGCCCCACCACAGACCCTCTCTGGGTGCAGGTCCGGCCATCCATGAGGACAAGAGGATAGGACCTGGAGGAAGAGGCTGGCCACAGATCCAAAGGTCACACGTGCCAGGCTGTCCAGGAGTTTCCAGCCACAGCCACTTGCTCCTTTTCTGGAAAATCCTGGCTGCCCATAAGCCACCGTCAAATAGTGTGAATATTTCAGTGTGTGGGGATGCGGGTGGGTGTTCAGATTAGATTTATTGCCATCACCTGGACCTCAGCATCCTCAGGATCATCCTCAGCATCCTTCAGCAAAGGAAGAGCCCATAAAGGCAGGATGCTTCAAGGTTCTCTTTCCAAGACAGTGAGCCTCTACACTCTGAGGCCTCCTGGTGTAATTCGGAGTAATTCTGAGTTTGCCCCGAGCCCTATGGGGGACAATGCCTCTCGAGGACCTAGCGATAAAGAAAGAAGGAACGTAGGAAGCAATGCCATCTGCCCCCAACAGAGGAGCAGATTTCTTGCAGACAAGGCCTTCCATATGCACCTCGATAACACATACGCATCAAGACATCCCTGCAGGTGCAAGGTAGGCAAACACCAGAGAGCAATGCACAGACACAAACAGCGTCATTTGGCAACATGTCACTGCATTTTCCTGCTTGCAGGAGCTGTGTCCTCGGAGAAAGGACTGCACTCATCCGAGCAGCTGTGGAATGCTGGCTTCTGATGGGGAGTGTGACTAGGAGCAAGTCGGCGTCTCCATCACCTGGGCGTCTCATTGGATGTGTCTCACTGGGGTTGTGTGCATGCAGCCAGGTCTGACAGCAGAACTCTGTCTCTGGGAAGACAATGTATTTATCCTGGAGAACAAGAGTTCATGGAAGTGCTAAGGTGCTGTTAAGCCCTCGGTGAAAAGCAGCAAGCCACACGGAGCATCTTGTGAGACAGCAGCCACCACGCCACCAAAGAAGTTATGAGTAGCTGTGAACCGCAGCGGGCCCACTGCAATGTCCCATCTATCAGACCCTCCCATGGGGCTACAGGAGCTTCTGAGCTCCCTGCTTGTGAAGATCTCCCTCCTTTCTCTGGCCCCAACTCATCCATCCATTTTCTTGCAGGACAAGACTGTATCTTTCCAATTAAAAGTCCTGATGGCTTCCAATTAAAGCCATCAGGACTTTTGTCTCAGTGGGCACTTGGCAACCCTATAAAGGTTTGCAAAGTGTGACAGCCACTTCCAGGCATTCCCTTACCATTCATTTCTACTTTTTGTTTTCCTGAGTGTTTATGCTCATTTGAGTGCAGGTGGCAGCTGACACCCAAAGGTCTAAGAAACTTTTCCGGGATAAAAAGCTAAAATTAGGCCGGGTGCAGTGGCTTATGCCTGTAATCCCAGCACTTTGGGAGGCCGAGGCAGCAGATCATGAGGTTAGGAGATTGAGACCACTCTGGTTAACATGGTGAAATCCCGTCTCTACTAAAAATACAAAAAAAGAAAAAAAAAAAAAAAAAGCTGGGCGTTGTGGCTGGTGCCTGTAGTCCCAGCTACTCCGGAGGCTGAGGCAGGAGGACAGCTTGAGCCCAAGAGGTGGAGGTTGCAGTGAGCTGAGATCACGCCACTGCACTCCAGCCTGGGCAACAGAGCGAGACTCTGTCTGTCTCAAAAAATAATAAATAAATATAAATTAAAAAGCTAAAATTGAGATAATTCTATCATTAATATGGTTTCTTCCCTGAAAACTGGGAAGAGGCTGCTGCTGTTTTATTTCATCAGAGCAACCTTTTGGCATGCCCTGGAGTCACCAGCATCCTGCAAAAGCACAGCCTCAGACGTTCTTTCTGTCCAACTCCAGAGGCAAGTGAAGGTCTGGTGTGTGGAAGGAGATGCAGGAGTCTGAGGTCGGTGATGCACAGGATCTTGGCTGCTGCTGGGGCTTGGTTTCAAGGAGACATTAAGGCTAACATTGCCCATTCTTGCTGCATCAGTTCCAGGGGTGTGCGGGGCCAGCCTGCAGCTGGCTGAGGTGGGAGAGGCCTGGAGTGCTCGGAAGTAACCTGGTCAGCCCTGTGCTGTTCAGCAGAGAACAAGCCAGCCATGTTAACCCCTTCCTCACAAGGGCAGGCCTAAGACATTCTGAGGCACCCACTATTAATAAGAAATTCACTGAGCTGAGCAGGGCAAAAGCCCAGCTGGGATTCTGGAGAGCAAGAAGGAGACGTTATTCCCAATGATGGACGTAGGACTGAGGGGCCACTCGGACCCGAAGATTCTGAGTAGGCCCTAGGAGGGACCCCTCCTCCAGAACCCAGAACAGCAAGTTTTTCTTGTTTGCTGAGGATTCTTTCCCCTGCTCAAAACTCTGAAAAGAGCTTAGGACATTGTTGGTTTAATCACGAGTAAGTCTTTAATTTTTTTTTATTCCTTGCACTACAGAACTGTATTGAGAAATCAACTTCTCGAACAGAGCTGAAGCCAGCACAACAGCCCTTTGGGAAGGTAGCTGTTGTCATGGATAGGAGGGCAGCTCTTGACACATCTCCTGCTTTTCTGTAATACTGACCCTGGGCAGAGCTTTTTTATTAAATTAAATTACTCCTAAAGAGAAGTCTTTATCCGACACTCAGCTTTTGCAGCAAAATTACAATTATTATACAGACACAGAAATAAAAGCGCAGGGTAAACCATGTAATCTGGAACGATTCTACTATAAGACCATTATCAGCATTTTTCTTCCCTGCAATCCATAACATCATGAGGACAAGTTTTTTTCCCCTTTGGTTTCCTAGTTTGTATATAGTACCCAGAATATAATACAATAAAACTCCTGATCTGTGATATTAAATAGGTCATAAAAATGTCAGCAAGAATAACTAATTTTTTAAGCTGTTATTAAAAATGATATACAATTAAGGTGAACCATAAAAGATGATTAAAAGTGCCGTCCTCTATAAATTCCACAGGGCTTGTGTTTTTGCTATTGTGTGCAAAATGATAATGGCCAGATATACATTTCAGGGGGAATTGTTTCAAAAGGGACAAGAAACACACTACAGGATTTTGCACAAGCCATATTTGTCTTTAACAAGATAATAAAGAGCTCCTAGAACTACTGGGAGGATGTGCACCTGGAAACTGAGACCCATGTCATCTGGCTGTAGGTTTCCCTAATGGTTGGAAAGCATAGCACACACATTTAGAAACCTTTTCCCCCCATGCATCCTGGGACTCATATATGATAGACCTTTAATTGTTTGACGGATTATTTTAAATATAAGAAGCAATGGGAAATTCACATTCTGGGCATGAGAAGATCTAGAAAACAACTGAACTCATGGACATAGAGAGCAGAAGGATAGTTCCCAGAGGCTGGGAAGGGTAGTGGGGAGTGGTGAGGATGGTTAATGGGTGTATTAGTTCATGTTCATGCTGCTGATGAAGACATACCCAAGACCGGGTAACTTACAAAGAAAAAGAGGTTTAATGGACTCACAGTTTCACGTTTCTGGGGAGGCCTCGCAATCACGGTGGAAGGCAAAAAGCATGTCTTACATGGTAGCAGGCAAGAGAGAATGAGAAGCAAGCAAAAGGGGAAATCCACTTATAAAACCATCAGATCTCGTGAGACTTATTCACTACCATGAGAACAGTATGGGGGAAACCACCACCATGATTCAGTTACCACCCACTGGGTCCTTCCTACAACACAGGGGAATTATGGGAGCTGCAATTCAGGATGAGATTTGGGTGGGGACACAGCCAGACCATATCAATGGGTACAAAAAAATAGCTAGAAAAAATGAATAAGATGTACTATTTGATCGCAGAATGGTGTGATTATAATCCATAATAACTGTACATTTAAAAATAACTAAAAGAGTATAATTGGATTGTTTGTAACACAAAGGATACATGCTTGAGGGGATGGATACCCCATTCTCCATCATGTAATATTTCACATTGCATGTTTGTATCAAAGCATCTCATGTACCCCATAGCTATGTGTGTGTGTGTGTATTTGTGTACACAAAAATGTTTAAAAATAGAACTTTGTCCAGTCTTGGCCACTCATCAGCTAATGGCTATTGGCAAGTTGCTGCCTTCCTTGAACTGGCTTTCCATCTATTACCTAGAGAATTGGAGTGCAGTCATAGTTTTCATTTTATTTAATGACTAGTGATGGTAGCAAAACCCTTCACTCAGATATTCTTCTTGGAACCATGGGGTGTCCCGAACTGTTTGCCCACAGATTTGACTCTGACAGAATGTATCATCCAGGCCCCCGTGTTGCTGACATCTAGCTGGATGTGGTCAGTTGAGGCACCATAGGAGACCTGCCTGCACATGGGGAAGAGATAAGCTCTCTTTGCCTAATGCAGCGTGTCAGGCAGCAGCTGCATCTCCTCTGTGTCCCACTCTTGCAGGATAGGCCCAATGTGCTTCTGGCTTCTCCCATGTGGCCCCTACACTCTGGGACACAGCCTTTTCCCTCTGAGCCTTCAGTACAAAAGGGGGGCTTTGTAGTTCTGCATCTAAACTTTTCCATAGCCTGTATAAAAAAATGTCCTGCATTAAATCCCTCCAGTATTCATCCTTGCGTGGTTTCTGTTTCCTGGTGAGGCCCTGACTGTTACAAACCCAGCACATAGGGTATGTGAGAACAGAGTGATTTTAGTTGGAGCAAAGGTGGGACCCAGAGCCGCACTAGCTTGGCCATCACCCAATCCCCTCTCATCCTCCCCAGGGAGCACAAGCAACCACGATGATCCCCATGTCTGGGCACTGTCATTTGAAAACCTCTGGGCCAGAGTTTCCTGGTCCACAATGCTTCAGCAGGTGTACCTGGGCATCAGAGTGCTCCTTGCAGAAAGTGAGGAAGCATGACAATATTAAATTCCATCCGAGGAAGTGAGAATAGTTGTGCCAAAAAATAAATAAATAAGCTCACAACCACAAGCATATGCTGCAGAAAACTTCCAACTGCTGCCCTGCGTGACAGCCACGTTCAGCCATTCCCTTCGCATTCATTTCTACTTGTTTTCCTGAGTGTTCCTGCCTATTTGCCTGCAGGTGGTAGTTGATACCCAAAGGTATAAGAAACTTTTCTTGGATAAAAGGCTAAAACTGAGACAATTCTGCCATTAACATGGTTTATCCCCCGCAAATTGGGAAGAGGCTGCTGCTATTTTATCAGAATAATCTTTTGGCCTACCCTAGAGTCACCAGCATTCTGCAAAAGCACAACCTCAGATGTTCTTCCTGTCCAGGTCCAGAAAGCAGGAACCATGCCAACTGCTTTTTAAGTTCCTTAGTCCTGGGTCCCAATGTGTAGAAGTGAACCCTCTGTGAATTTGAGTAATACAGGAAGGGAGAGGATTGGGAAGATGAGACGTCACTAGAGCGTGGCTATAGATGATGCTTAGAGTTCAGTCATGAAGCCAGACCACAAAGCTCTCCCTGTCACCCAACTGCAGACAGCCCTACTGTGTGCCAGGCACGTGCTGGCTCTGTGGTAACCCCAGTTGGTAACCTCAATGAACACTACACCTGTCACACAGGACATGTGGACAAGTAGACAGGCAATAA
The DNA here is from genome assembly GCF_047675955.1 of Chlorocebus sabaeus. Classification (NCBI taxonomy): domain Eukaryota; kingdom Metazoa; phylum Chordata; class Mammalia; order Primates; family Cercopithecidae; genus Chlorocebus; species Chlorocebus sabaeus. The sequence goes on from NC_132923.1 coordinate 131,629,272, forward strand.
CAGCACAGGGTGGCGGGTGAGCAACGGGGACATGCAGGGAGTGAGGCATACAGCAAGGACAGCTAACCCAGGCTGTGGGGTCAGGGGAAGCTCCCAGGGGGAGAGACCTGCTGCATGGTAGGAGCCAGTCAGAAGGTAACTTAAGAAATAGGACAACTGACCAAGATTATAATGTCCTCAGACAAATTGTAAAGGAACAAAACTATCTCCATTAGCAAATGACATAATCCTATATATGAAAAATCCCAAATAACACACACACACACAGACACACATGCAGAACCTACCAGAATTAATAAGTGAATTCAGTAAAGTTGCAGGCTACAAAACAACACACAGAAAATAGCTGTTTTTATACACCAGCAATGAACAATATGGAAAGAAAATTGAGAAAACAATTGCATTTACAATAGCATCTAAAAGAACAAAATACCTAGGAAAAAATTTAGCCAAAGAGGTGAAAGACTTGAATACTTAAATACTCAAAAGTAAATTCTTGAATACTTAAAAGTAACTTCGATGCAAGAAGTTAAAGACCTAATTAAATGGAAAGACATCCCATGTTCATGAATTGGAAGATTTAACGTTGTTAAGATTACCCAAAACAATCTACAGAGTCAATACAATTTCTATCATAATTCCAACAACCTTTTTTTGAAGGAGTGGAAAGCTGATCCACAAATGCATATGGAATTTCAAGAGCCCAAGTACCAAAAACACATATTGAATAAAAAAGGACAAAGTTTGAGGACTCACATTTTCTAATTTCAAAACTTACTACACACATACAGTAATCAATACAGTATGGTATTGACAGAAAGACTGACAAATGGACTAATAGAATAAAATCTAGAGTCCGGAAATAAACCCATATATCTATGGCCAATATAATTTTGACAAAGGCACCAAGACTATTCAGTGGGGGAAAGGAATAGTTTCTTCAACATGTGGTACCGGAATAACAATATCCACATGCAAAAAATGAAGTTGAACCTCTACTTCACAGTATATGCAAAATTTAAATCATAAGGGATCAGTGACTTAAATACAAGAACCAGACCTTGGATTCTCAGATGAAAACAGGGGTAAATCTTTATGACCTTGGCTTTGACATTGGATTCTTAGATATAACACCAAAAGCATGAGCAACAACAACAACAAATAGATAAATTGGACTTTACTAAAATTAAAAACTTTTGTACATTAAAGAACATTATCAAGAAAGTGAAAAGATGATTGAAAGAATGGGAGAGAATATTTGAAAATCATAAATCTTTTTAAGTTTAAATTTTTTAATAGACAGTGTCTCATTCTGTCACCCAGGCTGGGGTGCAACGGTGCCATCGTAGCTCACTGCAGCCTCAAACTCCTGGGTTCAAGTGATCTTTCTGCCTCAGCCTCCTAAGCAGATAGGACCGCAGACAGATGCCATCACACCTGGCTAATTATTTATTGTTTATAGAGACAGGGTCTTGCTGTGTTGCCTAAGCTAGTCTTGAAATCCTGGCCTCGAGGAATCCTGCCACCTTGGGTTCCCAAAGTGCTGGGATTATAGGTATGAGCCACCACATCCAGCCTGAAAATCTGATAAAGGCCTAGTATCCAGAATAGTTAAAGAACTCCTGCAACTCAACAACAACAACAACAACAACAAAAAGACAAACAGCCTAATTAAAAGGTGAGAAAATGATTTCAATAAATATTGCTCTAAAGAAGATATACAAATGGGCAATGAACACATGGAAAGACATGCAATGTCATTGTTCTTTAGAGAAATTCAAATCAAAAGTACAATGATAAATTATTTTACATAATTATAGGATGTCTATAATTTAAAAACAAGCAGACAATAACAAATATTGGCAGCAAGTTTGTGTAGAAGTTGGAAATCTTATACATTGCTGGTGAGAATGTAAAGTGGTTCAGTGGCTGAGGAAAACAGCAGGTTGGCAGTTCCTCAGAAAGTTAAATACAGAACTGCTGTATGACCTAATAAATCCACTCCTAGGTATACATGCAAAGGTATTGAAAACAGGTACTCAAGCAAGAACTTCACATGAATATCTACTGTAGCACAACTCATAATATCCTAAGGTGGAAATAATCACATGTTCAAAAACAGAGGACTGGATAAACAAAATGTGGTCTGTCCATGCAATGGAATATTACTCAGCAATAAAAAATGAAGCACCCACACATTTACAATGTGGATGAACCTTGGAAGATTGACAGTAATTAAATAAGCAAGACATTCCATTTACAAGAAATAGCTGGAACTGGAAACTCCACAAAGACAGAAAGCAGACTGGTGATTGTCTTGGGCTAGGAGATGAGGAACAGGGAGTGACTGATTAATGGCAACGTCTTTTTATTTCAGGTTGATGAAAGTGTTTTGGAATTAGATAGAGGTGGTGTTTGCACAATCTCGTGAAGGTACTAAACAGTATGAAATTGTCCCCTTGTAATGGTTAATTTTATGTTAAGTGAATTTCATCTTGATCAATAACAAAAAATATTCTAAGCACCAAAAAGAAAGGAGGGAAAGAAGTGGAGGGAGAGAGGGAAAGAGAGAGAAAGGGATAGAGGTGAAGAGAGAAGGAAGGCGAGAAGGAAGAAAGGAAGGAGGGAGGGAGGAAGGAAGAAAGGAGGGAGGGAGGAAGGAAGCAGGGAGGGAGGGAGGAAGAGAGGAGGGAGGGAGGGTGGAAGAAATAAAGGAAGGAAGGAGGGACGGAAGGAAGGAAGGAACAAGGAAGGAAGGAAGGAAGGGAAGGAGGGAAGGAAGGAAAGAATGAAGGAAGGAAAGGAGGGAAGGAGGGAAGGAAGGCAGGAAGGAAAAAGAAGAAAGGAAGGAAGGAGGGAGGGAGGGAAGAAAAAAGGAAAGAAGAAGGAAGGAAGGAAAGAAGGAAGGAAGGAAGGAAGGAAGGAAGGAAGGAAGGAAGGAAGGAAGGAAGGAAGGAAGGAAGGAAGGGAGGGAAGAAGGGAGGGAGGGAAAGGACAGAGCAAGGAGTGGAATCCGAACGTTCTACAGGCCCAGAGGGGACAGAGAAGCAGTCTTGGCCTATGTAATCTGAGAGTACTCAGTGGCTTCTCAGAGAACTCAGATTCCAGACTCAGGCAAATTTGAACCCGAGGGCATTGTTTCTGGAATAGAAATAGCACTGACAAAACCTTGAAAAAAGATGAGTTTTAAGGTATTCTCTTTCTTACCTTTGACGACTTTCTTGTTCCCCCATCTTCAGGGTCTTCTTGCTCCCAGGTTGTCCTACCTCACTTGACCAATGTGTTTTCTTGTTTAGGTGGCCATCAGCTACTTATCTCGTCATATGGTTGATGTGACTGATTTTCTCTCCAGCATGGAGGGGCCCCTAAATCCACTCCCAGGTCCATCTGCCTCCCAGGGCCACACATCCTTGTGTCTCCTCACCACGATTTCTTGCTCTCAGGGTGGGCGGGGAATCTCCCGGGTGCAGAGCTGTGGGCACCCTGCTGGCCCAGCCCCCTCTGCATCCCACTCCCTCCTCACTCATTTTATTTCTATCCCTTTCATCTTGTTAGCATTTCTGAAATCAGAGTATGGGTAGTCTTGGTCTACATACTCTCAACTCTCCGGTGATCACCCTCTTTCTTGTTCTTGGGGGATCCCCTGGCTTTGCGGCTTCTTCTAATCAGTTGCTTTTATGGGTGTACAGGGAAACGACCATCAATTCAGAAATTCAGGGCATCAAAAGGAAAAAGCTAATTTCAAGGGAAAGGCCTTCCCCCTGCCTTCGCCCTCTCTGCCCAGGGAGGCCGTACCAATCAGCCTGACCCTGATCACAGTGAACAGAGGGAGGTGTGGGAGGCGGCTTCCTGGGGGAAGGTTGTCAAGGATGACTGACAGGTGCCAATTCCCCCAGTGGCTGATTCTCTGTGCAGTGGAAGGGGCAGGACATGGGGAGATCAGAGGTGCCCTGGCTTCCAGACCCCACCCAGAGGTTCTCACGGGACCTTCCCTCACTTCTGTCTTCTCTGCCCTTCCTTCACTTGTCTGCAAAGTCGGGGAATCGGGTCGCCCTATAACATGCCTTCTGCTCTGGATTAAACCCTTTACTACTCCACTTTTGAGCTGTGGAAGTAGCACTGTCCTAAGGCCCAACTTCACAACCAGCACAGCTGGGGATGCAGAGAGCAATTCCTCTCCTTGGGCTTTCCCGGATCAGGTGAGGTTGGCCAGGCCCCACCTCATCCCAGATCTGAAGGATTATCAGACAACTGCAATCTTCCCCCAGGACCACCACCTTGTCTGCTTCTGGGGATTTTGTGTTGCATATAAGTTTTCATCACCATTAAATAACTGCAATAGAGTATGAGTCAAATTCTGTGTTACTCAAAGATCATTGATTTAGATGGACTGAAACCCTATCCATCAACCCTGAAGTTTGTGTATGGAGCTGAAGATGGAGGGGCTTACGTGTGTCAAGTTCTTCACCTCGACCCCCCACACATGCACACACACCCCCACCAAAACCCCCATCAGTGCTGAGAGGCGGATGGTACCAGGAGGAAACCACGGTGGGAAGAGGTGCAGGACAGTCCTCCAGAGGACGAGATCAGAGATGGGGAACTCCACGTGGGTATCAAAGATGTCTCCCTGGAACACAGACATTTCGTCGAGGGCTCTGGCGTGGTGAGAGGCTCTGGCGTGGTGAGAGGGTCCGGGGCGGTGAGAGGCTCCGGGGCCGTGAAAGGGTCTGGGGCGGTGAATGGGTCTGGGGCGGTGAGAGGGTCTGGGGCGGTGAGAGGGTCTGGGGCGGTGAATGGGCCTGGGGCGGTGAGAGGGTCCGGGGCGGTGAGAGGGTCCGGGGCGGTGAATGGGTCTGGGGTGGTGAGAGGGTCCGGGGCGGTGAATGGGCCTGGGGCGGTGAATGGGCCTGGGGCGGTGAGAGGGTCCGGGGCGGTGAGAGGGTCCGGGGCGGTGAATGGGTCTGGGGTGGTGAGAGGGTCTGGGGCGGTGAATGGGTCTGGGGTGGTGAGAGGGTCCGGGGCGGTGAATGGGTCTGGGGTGGTGAGAGGGTCCGGGGCGGTGAATGGGCCTGGGGCGGTGAATGGGCCTGGGGCGGTGAGAGGGTCCGGGGCGGTGAGAGGGTCCGGGGCGGTGAATGGGTCTGGGGTGGTGAGAGGGTCTGGGGCGGTGAATGGGTCTGGGGCGGTGGGAGGCTCTGGCGCGGTGAATGGGCCTGGGGCGGTGAGAGGGTCTGGGGCGGTGAATGGGTCTGGGGCGGTGGGAGGCTCTGGCGCGGTGGGAGAGTCTGGGGCGGTGAATGGGCCTGGGGCGGTGAGAGGGTCCGGGGCGGTGAGAGGGTCCGGGGCGGTGGGAGGCTCTGGAGCTGTGGGAGGGTCTGGGGTGGTGAGAGGGTCTGGGGTGGTGAATGGGTCTGGGGTGGTGAGAGGGTCTGGGGCGGTGAATGGGCCTGGGGCGGTGAATGGGCCTGGGGCGGTGAGAGGGTCCGGGGCGGTGGGAGGCTCTGGAGCGGTGGGAGGCTCTGGAGCGGTGGGAGGGTCTGGGGTGGTGAGAGGGTCTGGGGCGGTGAATGGGCCTGGGGCGGTGAGAGGGTCCGGGGCGGTGAGAGGCTCTGGGGCGGTGAGAGGGTCCGAGGCGGTGGGAGGCTCTGGCGCAGTGGGAAGCTCTGGCACGGTGGGAGGGTCTGGGGTGGTGAATGGGTCTGGGGTGGTGAGAGGGTCCGGGGCGGTGAGAGGGTCCGGGGCGGTGGGAGGCTCTGGAGCGGTGGGAGGGTCTGGGGTGGTGAGAGGGTCTGGGGTGGTGAATGGGTCTGGGGTGGTGAGAGGGTCTGGGGCGGTGAATGGGCCTGGGGCGGTGAGAGGGTCCGGGGCGGTGGGAGGCTCTGGAGCGGTGGGAGGGTCTGGGGTGGTGAATGGGTCTGGGGTGGTGAGAGGGTCTGGGGCGGTGAATGGGTCTGGGGTGGTGAGAGGCTCTGGGGCGGTGAGAGGGTCCGGGGCGGTGGGAGGCTCTGGCGCAGTGGGAGGCTCTGGCACGGTGGGAGGGTCTGGGGTGGTGAATGGGCCTGGGGCGGTGAGAGGGTCTGGGGCGGTGAATGGGCCTGGGGCGGTGAGAGGGTCCGGGGCGGTGGGAGACTCTGGCGCGGTGGGAGAGTCCGGAGCGGTGAGAGGGTCCGGGGCGGTGAGAGGGTCCGGGGCGGTGAGAGGGTCCGGGGCGGTGAGAGGGCCTGGGGCGGTGAGAGGGTCCGGGACGGTGGGAGGCTCCGGGGCGGTGAATGGGTCCGGGGCGGTGAATGGGTCCGGGGCGGTGAGAGGGTCCGGGGCGGTGGGAGGCTCTGGGGCGGTGAGAGGGTGGCTACTTCAAGGAAATCCTGGCTTCTGGCCTGGAAGCCTCTTCACCACATTCTTCATGAGTCAGCAACAGGAAATGGGGGATGGAGAACCTGCTTCCCTTGCCCACCCTGTGTGATTCCTCTGGGAGTGGGGTCGGGGGCTAGGGTTATGCCATGAGAAATCTGAATGACGGGGCCGTCCACTAGGGTGAGAACCTTTGCTTGCCAACTTACCCTAGGTGGGTGTGCAAGGGCCAGCACATTCCCAGAGGACGGTGTGTCTCAGGTATATACCCCGAGGCAGAGCCACAACTGTGCATCAGGGGCTTGAGTCCACCTGGAGGAGGGGCAGCCACAGCTGCTGCAGGCGATCAAGATGAGAAGGTCTGTCCATGCAGATGACTCTAGGCAAGAATTCACTCTAGGGTGCTTGAGGCATACGAAACATCAGAGTTCATGATTTTCAAAATCAGAAACAACCTCACCTCATCCTTTCCTCCAGGATTTGAAGGAAATAATCCCAGACACTTCTGAGCGTTTATCCAAGAGCAGACCCTAGACCAGCAGGTTTGGCTCCCCCATCTCCCATCCTAACCTCGCTCAGACTTTCAAGTTGTGTAGCCCAAGCTCCCAATTCTCTACCACCATTCAAGACACCATGACTCTGGGGTGGTACATGTAATTCATCACCCTCCACCCACGCAGACTTTGAGAGCACAGGTGTCATAGGCTACCTTTCCACCCAGGGGAGCCCCACCACTCCCCACCCACACGCCTCTAGAACTGTTCAACTGTAGACTTTCAGAGCTTTCTAGGACAAAGGCACATGGACTTTCCCTGGGCATGACCCCTGGGCCACCACCCCAAGGCCTGGCTGTTCCCTGGAAGGACACAACTCTTCTTTGGTGATAAACTGACCACAGTTAATCTGGCAAACACAAAGACTTTCCATGCCCATCTTTTATGCTGCATGTCCTCCTGAGTTGCACAGGGAGAGATAGTTCCTGAGGCCTTCCTGGAGGTGGTGACCTTTGAGGGGAATTTGGAGAGCACCTGGGAAGTGCAACTGGTGGGGAAGTGGAGGAGAAAGACTCTGGATTTCAGGGCCAGGCATCTAGACAACATGACCAGAGAGCAACGGCAGGCAGGGACTGGGAATGGAGCTCATGACACAGCAGGTCACCTTTTGAGGGCTGGTGACCAGGCTAGGGGCACCGGCAGAAAGGCACCAGGAAGGGATGGCCTCTGTGGAGAAGACGGTCTCAGTGCAATCCTCAGAGACGTCCTCAGAGAGCAGCATCAAATCTCCTGGGGCCTCCGTGGAGCCTCAGCCCACCCAGGCCTACAGAAGTGAAATCTGTATGTTAGCAAGCTCCCTACAGGGTTCTGTGCCCAGTAAGGCTGGGGGAGCAGATTCTAGGGTCTCCACGGCAGTGGGAAGACAAGCCAAGGTGTCGGTCCCAGATGAAACCCCCATCTGCAATGGATTTGGGCTTACATAAAAACTCCTTGAGGGCAGGGCCCTTACCCCAGATCCTAGTATGTAATAGATGCTAGATCAATATTGTGATCAGAGAAAAAATTCTGTTGGACGAGATGATGACAACAGTTTGCCCAAGACCCCCAAAGTGGATTTCGTTTTGAGAGGGAATATATCTATGAAGTAGTGGGTTTTCAGAGTGTACAAAACTGGCAGCTAAAGTTCCTCACGGATTGAGAAGTGACATGCAGAGCCTGTGGTCGGTTACAAATGGAAGCACATTGACACACTCACATCCAGCTCTTAGAAAAGTCTCCAGTGCCCAAGCCCAGCTCTTATCTTCCTGAACCCCCAGACCCCTTCTCCTCCCTGCTCAGCACTCACCGAAGGCTGCCTCTTTCTCTGCTCAGAAAGAGCCATAGTAGTTTACTGGGAAGGGAAGAACCAATGGAACCCAAGGTTTCCTTTCTGCCTCTCACTCTTCCCTGAAACGTAGGAACTGGGCAAAAAGAGGGAGGGGGTCCTGAGGTTTGCAAGTGTCTGCTGAGGAAGCCAATGTGAGTGACAAGCAGCCTGTCTAGGACCACTTAGTTCAGGCATTTCCCAAGCCTTGTAAAACCAAGGAAGATGGCAGCTGAGATCGGATGAGGCTGCCTTTGAAAGGAAAGCGTGTGGCAGCTCTTTGAAAGCTGGGCAATAGCTTCAGATTGCAAGGCAAATAAGGCACAATGAGTGACAAAGGCGATCTCTAAATAAATAGTCCTTAAACCCAGAATGATGAATTGCCATACAGAAGCATAATCCCGAAAATTACATCCCAGGTAGAGATAGAAATGTACACACCCAGGCAGACAGGGAGGGGGCCTGAGACTGCAGGGTGGGCTGGAAAACCTCAGCCAAGAGCAATGTCCATCCAGGGAGGGTGCTGGCCCAGGGAGCCCTGCCCTTAGCTGCAGGCAGCTGGAGTTGCTGGGCCTGCAGTGGGTGGGAGTGGGAGTGGGTGAAGGCAGGGCAGGAGGAAGAGAGTAAGCAAGCCCCAACTTCAGCATTATGGAGCTGAGCACACTACTGCCCAAGTAAGAGCCCTAACTAGTAGCAACAGGCGTCAAAAACTCCCTCAGGAACAGCAGAAAGCACATCAGAGGGTGGTCCAGCAGGTAGAGGGTTGGGTCTGTGTTGGTGACAAAACGCCATAGCATGCAGGGATCACTGTCCTCCTGCCCCTCCTCCTCCATAGGACAGATTCTTTCCAGAGACCTCAGTAAGCACAATTAGGTTGCCAAGCTCTGACCACCACGATTAGGTTGCCAAGCTCTGACCACAGGATGCAATATAAATGAATCAAGGCCCATGGCCCAGGGAAAGGGACTAGAGGCTTTTTCTGTCCTAGTAGCGAATTCTTAGCACTTGCTTCATACTGGACATGGCTCTTAGGACTCTGCTTATGTTCACTAATTTCATCCTCACAGTAACCCCATTAGGCTGATGCTATTTCCAGTCCCATTTAACAGAAGAGCTGCGAGCTGGAGGTGGTGATGATGATAACTGGTTTTCTCAAGGCCTGTCCCTGGTCGGCCTTGCTTGGTGGTGGACATCAGCTTTTCTTCCCAGCCTCCCCTGTCCCATTCTTGGCACCTCTCTACACCCCTGCCACCAGGTCTCCTGACCACACACACCCTCTGGCTTGTATGTGCTTGGTCTTGTGGCCTCTGTACTCCTCTGACCTGGGGTGTCATTTTTGGAAAATTGCCACTGACAGATGTCAATCACTTTGACTAACTGGCACCTCTCACATCCTGGATGCATAGCATTCGGAAGATAACAGCATGGCTTCCAGCAATACTACCTGGGACTCTCAGTCTTTTCCAGGCTCTGTGGGGTAGCGGATGCTGCAGTTTCATTGGATAAACCAGAAAAGCTCATAACTCAACCAGGAAGCAGGCCACCTAGCATGATCTGTACAGGAGCTAAGGTCAAGGGACTCCAAGATTCTAAGGTAAGGCAGCATCTACACCGGTCCACAGATAAGGTGAAAAGAAAAGAGCAGCCCAGCAGCAGAGGAAACGGAGGAGGGGGAGCCCCAGGCAGAGCTGATGGAGTTGGGAGGGCATCCGCTGCTGCTGGGCTTGGCTATGCGTTCTACAGTCTTTCCCAACAAGCTCAGCTTCCTACCTGCACTCTAGGCTCTGACCTAGTTCCTCAGATGTTCCCACATGTGTGGGCAATTGCTGAACATGGCGGCCACCAAGGATCCCCATGAACACTGCTTCTGCGGAGACCTGGAATCTATCTCCCTTCCCTTGGATCTTGCCACTGGAATGTGCTGGAAGGGGCAGCATGTGATTTTCAGGGGTGAGCCTTTGGAAGACTTCCAGCTTCTGATTTAGCCTCCTGAGCTGCTAGCCGGCACGTAAAGAGTTGTCATTGTTCTGCTGGAGTGGCCACGTGGAGGTGCCTCAGCTGGCAGACACACGAGTGAGGTCACGTGGAGTGGCCAGCCCTGGCCACACTCTTGGTTGAAGGTGGACACTTGAGTCACCACGCTGATACCAGTGGGGACACAGGAGTACCCAGCTGAGCCCAATCAATCAACAGGACCATGAAAAACAATGAAGGGCTATTGTTTTAAATCTCTGTGCTTTGGGCTGGTTTGTTACACAGCAGTAGGCAAGTGAAGCACCTGGGTGGGAAGGCTGCTGGCCAAAAAAAAAAAAAAAAAAAGTGGGGAAAAGAACATTGAAGGAGGGAGGAGTGTGATGTGAGATCAAAATTCCTCTGCGCTGCATCCAGATAATAGAGAGCTGATTACATACAGGGATTTCTCGCAGAGAGAAAAGTATTAAGTCCCCCCTCTTTTCTCCATCCGCTAACAACTTCAATATTGAGTTGTATGAGAGTTACATAAGCCCTTTTGTATAGAACAGAAATAGCCCTCATGCGAAGTGGCCAATTGAGTTATTTATGGTATTTTAACAGCTAGTTTGCATAGCTCTGCAGTTGATCCAGCTGATTATTCCTCAATCAGCTGCTAACACAGGCACCGAAAAAAATAAAATAAAATCAACGGCTGTGCAGCCGATCAGTAACCACAAATAGAGGCAGCAAGGCTGAACCCAAAGTGGATCCCCACATGACAGCCCATGCCTGGGCAAGACCAGAGGTCAACTCCTCGGTGTCCGAGTGCGGTCTTTCCTCCGTGATCACCCGTGTTGGTCTTCCAGCTATTCTTACTGATATTTCTGTGGACAAAGAAAGGCTGGTGAACAAAAATAGTTGGGGTTTTATCTTTTCCAATTTATTCAAAAGACAAATAAATGGGTGCTATTTTTTCTCCTTTCTCCTGGTTTTGGACCTCAGGTGCACACAGCTGGGCAATTATATGCTTCAGCTCCCAGCACACTGCCGTTATTGTCCCTTGCAAGTTACCTCTCTTGTTTTATTTTACCTTAGTTTAGTATTTTCCTTTTATCACTCTCCTTCAGTCCCACATGCACCCCTGCAGGCCCCGGCTCTAATGCATTTTATGTCTGTCTGCGGATATGTGCGTGTCTGAAAACACACAGCGCTCTTGTGTTCACTCGCCCTGCAGAGTCCGCCTCAGACTAATCCCTACTCTCCCGCTGCTCCACATCTGTGCCCGGGGAACTGAGCACAGTGGGAGGAAAACACAGATCCGTATTGCTGGTCTTTCTGTATGTGGGCAGCCAACATCCTGAAAGGGTCTTTAGTGGGGCCAGGACCTTCCACTATAAATCCCTTCTGTCCACTCCCTGACTTTCCCAAAAGACCTTGTCACACCTCCTCTGGCTTTAAACCTCGAAGCCCTCCTCCAAAATGCTCCCTCCCTGATAATGAGCTGCTTCCAACTCCATGGAGAAACCAGAAACCCTTGAAACAAAATCCATTCTGTACCCACCCTCATGTGTACTACGTCAGAGCCTCTGTCTTCTCTCCTCAGGATTCATCTGTTCTTGTCTCCCAAAGCTAATCCCTGCACCTGTGCCAACTCCTTCCCCCTCCCACACGCTCAAGGACACCATCCAACAATTGCCACATTTTCTCTTGCTCCTGGGTCATTCCATGAGTATAAAAATATGCAGTCATAGCCCTCATCATTTGTCAGAAAATGTCTGTATTTCACATATACATGAAAGCACCGGGTGTTTGCGAATGACAATATTAGGGTGAGAACAATCTAAAGATATTATCCCACTCTTTTCTGGCTTCCATTTTTTCTGTTATAAAACCTATAATTGATGTGATTAGTGTTTTTTGTTTTGTTTTGTTTCTATTTTGTGTTTCTGATAATCAGTTTCCTTCTCCCTAGTCAATTTTTGGATTTTCATGTTCTTTGGTTTCAATACAAAGCCTTTAGTTGTGGATTTCATTTCATTTCCTGCTGCTCCAGATTCATGGTGTTCTCTGAGTCTGGGAACTAAATTTTTAAATTTGCTCTGTAAAAAATTCAGCCATCATCACTTTGCATAGTCATTTTCTCTACATTTTCTTTATTCTTTTATTTAATTTTGTTTATCTTTTAACTCCTTCTGGAGTGCCTATGAAATATTTATTAGACTTTTTTGTTCTGTCCTCTGTGTTTCTGATCTTTGACTGTTTCATTCACGTTTTCTGTCTCTTTCACTCTGTACTGGATAATTCTGTATAGTCACCTCAGATCTGTTTTCTAGTTTACTCATTCTCTTTAGCTATGACTTTTAAAAAATCAGCCCATTGCATTTTTAATTTCAGGTAATTTAATTTTAACTTCCATTTATTTTATCCTTTTTCAAATTTTTCTAAAGATTTTTATAATCTCATTTATTTGTCCATGTCTTCAAATCATTTATTTTATTTTAAACACATATAATTTATATTTCATACATGGTAATTTAAATGCATGAGGCCTTTGTGTGGCTCCTTATTCTGAATGTTGTTTTTGCTGATTCTAATGCACAGTAGCCAGTTCCTTCATGTGTTTTGCAATTTTCAATTGTGAGCTTGGGTTTGATTGATCTTAACTTGTGGGAATCTTTAGGAATCTGTGTTGAGATGTCTTCTTCTAGAGAGGATTCGTGTTTAATTTTGCCTTGTACCTGGAAGCACTAAAACCCAGGACCTCATCCAGTGTTCTCCTCAACAAAAAAATTACATAGCACTTTCTACATGTCAGACACAGTGAAAGTTGCATTCACCTTTTAAAGATGAAGAATGCAGAAAAAGGAAGTTATGCACCTTGACCAAAGTCACTCACATTGTTTGTAACAGGGCAGCCACAAACATGCTGTTAGTCACTCTGCTATGATATATCTCATCTATGATATTTGCTCATCTCTGCAACAAGTACAAATTCAAACCCTAAGCCCAGGGCCATGAGGGCCAGTCAGGGTTCACATATTCTCAGGCAAGGCTGGGAATGCTGCTTTCCTTCTGGCCCCCAGCTTGCCACAGGTAGATTTTTTTCCCATAGCCGACCCCTATCTGTGAGAAGGTAGAACTGAGAGAGACTAACCTTATGTAGAGGGCTCAGTTTCAAACTTTCGTCTCTAAGAGGCCAAGGTCTTGCTTAATGCTCCATGCATTTGTTAAAACCAACAAGCCTGCATCCCTGGTGTTGGTGAATGTCCCAAGGGAAGCTATTACTCCACCCTCACCTACCACTCTAATTTTACCTGCTGTTTCTTTTCCTGACTCCCAAGTTTCTTTTAATTCTTGTGAGCTCAGCTTTTCATTTAGTCATGTTTGTTGTAATTTATTCAACATTGCCAGGTCTTTTTTAGTGAAAGAGCTTTTAAGAATTTCTAGAGAGCTCTATTGCCAGAAACACAAAGTTTTCTTTTTCTCTATTTTACTTTTAAATGTATGTTCTTTATCCAATAAGATCTGAGGGTCCCTAGCTTTGATTGGTGCGTACTAACTCTATAGCAAAGGTTCTGAAGCCTTGCTTGTATTCTACCTACATTTAAATGACAGCTTGTTTGAATGTCCAATTCTGGGGTTGATATTCTTTCCTTCCACTTTTGAACATCATGTTTCTCCACAGCAACACTAAGGCACATAAGCTATATTTTTAATCTTATTCTTTTGTCTTTGCATGTCATCTGCTTTTTCCCTTTGAAAGTTTTTAGAATCTTCTCTTTCCTTTGATGATCTTAAATCTAATTCTAATGTGCCTAGGTAAAATTTAGTTTTATTTATTTTTTTCTATATTTTTAATCTTTCTAGCTGGGCCCTCTGTGAGCCCTTTCCAGCTGAGAACATCTTCTTTTTCTAAGTTGGTGAAATTCTTGGTCTTTTCTTGTTTTTCAACAATTCTTCTTTCTGTTTACCTTCCTGTGTCTCTGTGAGACTCCTATTATGTGGATGTCTAGAGCTTATTTTGCCTTATCCAGCTTTGCAGCTCATTCTTCTCTCTTTAACCCTTTCTTGTGCCTTCTGAGTGAGCTTCTCCTTTCACCTTCCAGCTCCTCCTTGTCTCCCTGGTAATCTGACATCTCAACCATCTCCTGGGTTCACTATTTAAAATATTATCATTTTAGACTCACTTTTTCTCTGATTCCTTTTCATGTATACTTGAACTTGCTTCATGTTTTTTAAATCCACAGTTACCAATCTGAGGACATTTTAAAAATTTTTTATTTTAAGCTTGTGTTCTGCCTAATTCATTGATTTTGTTTTGTCTGGTACAAGTTGTCTTTTATGAAACAGCATGCATGCCTCTCAAATATCCCCCCACCTTTCCTTTAGAACCCTCAGCTGCTTTGGCTGATAGGTGCGTCCTCCAGATATGGTAAAGTCCTTGTCTTCAGCTTGGGCTCCTCCAAGTAGAAGAGGTGGTTTTCCTTTCCCAGTGGAGGCAGAGGGTGCTTCAGAGTCGATATCATTTCATGTTGCAGTCTGGGCTCAATCAGCCCCACCAGCCCTTCTCTCTTGCTCCCTAAGGCTCATCATCAATGTCTCAGTGCCTCTGCCCACAGTTTCACTTTGAGAATTGCCTCTGGATTTGTCATTGGTCACCTGAGAAAGTGGAAAGAAGATGAGCAGGGAACAGGAAGTTCTCAGAAGCCCATTCACAGGACTGCTGGTCCCTCTCCCAGTTGGGCTTCAGCATTTCTCTGTGCTCACCTTTCTGTCTCTCTGGAAGGTGAGTTGGGGTGGAGAGGGACCCGCTAATTTCACCACTGTGCTGCAAACAGCATGTCAGGAGCTGAGTTGCAGATGTCTGGGACTCTGATAAAGCAACGGAAATGGTTGGCAGCCCCTTATCTTCCTGGCATTGTGGATGTACATCAGGATTACATGGATGATGCAGGAATTGGGACTTAGTTTATGACAAGTGTGAAGAAATGGGATGGATGTCACTTAAATCAGGAGAAAAGTTGCAACACTCAGCTCAAAGATGTCAAGCAGATTTGAGCCTTTGTGGGGCTATGATGAGCCAGCAGTCACTGTGTACCCTGCTGCTTCTCAAACTTTATTGGAAAGCAAATCACTGAGGGATCTTGTCAAAATGCAGCTCGGACTCAGTCGATAGAGGCGAGTTTCTGCATTTCCCACAAGCTCCTATGTGATGCCATGATGCTGGTCGGTGTCTGTGGACCACACTTTGAGCAGCAAGATTCTAGAACTCTGTGTTGAAATGGATGATGAGGCCTGAATGGGGCCCAGCTGGAAGACCACCAGATCACATGGTAACATCCGTCACAGTGGGAGGTTGAGGAAGTGGTGGTGTGCAGCAATTTTCATATCTGAGCTCGTCATTCAGTATTTTTTCACACTTAAATATGATTTCAAAATCCCGTTTTGGTTCTATAAGCTCTCTCCTGGCATTAGACCATCTTCCACCCATATCACAATGCAATCTTTGTTCATTTATTGATAATCCATTCATTAATAAATAACAATTTATTTATTAATAATTTTAGTAATGCAACTCATCTTTATTTTTTTCTCTGACAAACATGTTTTGAGTGCATACTCTATGTGAGGCATTGTTGTAGTACAAAGAATACAGCAGAAAACAAAACAGACAGTCCCTATCCCTACCTTTAGAGCCTGAAAAAGACAACTAATGAGTGATTCCACACATGAATGACTGAATGCACACACATATATACACATGCATAAGAGGCACATAGGAAACACACAGGTTAAAAGAGAAATTACTATGTAAAGTTGTAGGAGGGAATGGGAGTGCTGCGGGGAGAGGAACAGCAAGGGGAAGCCTGGCTGTGTTAGGTCCATGTTGAAGCAGAGACTTGGGCAGAGGGAAGAGCAGCACCAGGGCTTCAGTGCAGGGCCCTGGGCATATTCCAGCCATAACAGGGGGGCCATGTGACTGGAGCCAAGTGAAAAATGGGAAAGATAGCCAGAAATGAAGTCAGAGTGGTAGTGGGGGCAGATGATGTGGAGCCTTGAGGCAGTGAAAGGATTTTGGCTTTTACTCTGAGAAACAGGACACCACCAGATGGCTCTGAGCAGTAGACTCTCGTGATGCCACTCATGTTTTAAATTGGTCACCTGTGAATAGTCTGAAGGTGGAGGGAAACAAAAGTAGAAACAGGAAGACCAGTTAGGCAGTTAATGCTGGGACAGGATAATAATGGCTCCTAGGAGGTGACCACAGTAATGGTGGGAGAAGTAGTGGGATTTTGTGTATTATGCCCGTAGAGCCTACAGTATATCCTGATAGATTAGATGTGGGGTGTGAAAGGAGAAGTGTCAAGGATGATTCCAAAGTTTTCAGTCAAGGAATTAGAAGACTTGTGTTTCTATTTACTGAGATGTTGGTTCAAGGTTGAGGGGTCTGATAGACATGCATGTGGACAGGTCCATGCTGTGATCTGTAATTCAGAGTCACCAACATATGGAAGGTATTTAGAACCATGGGACTGGGTGAGTTCACCTAGGAGACAGTGCATCTCCAGAAGAGAAGAGGCTATAGAAGTGGAGAGATGTGATACCACTCCTTTTCCGTCATAAGGGTCATGGACTGGCACTTCTATAACAAAAGACAGGTTAACAAAAGAAAAACATAACAAATGTATTTAGTCAAGTGTTGCATGACATGGGAGCCTTCAGAAATGAGAACCTAAAGACTCAGAGAAAACTCCATTTTTATACTTAGGTTCAATAAAGAATGGATAGTGTATCAGTCCATTCTCACGCTGCTATGAAGAAATACCCAAGACTGGTTAATTTATAAAGAAAAGAGGTTTAATTGACTCACAGTTCTGCAAGGCTGAGGAGGCCTCAGGAAACTTACAATCACGGCAGAAAGTACCTCTTTCCAGGGTGGCAGGAGAGAGAGTGAGTGCCAGCAGGGGAAATGCCAGACACCTATAAAACCATCAGATCTCATCACCAGAACAGCATGGTGGAAACCACCCCCATGATTCAATTACCTCCCACCCTCCCAAGGCATGTGGGGATTACGGGATTACAATTGAAGATGAGATTTGAGTGGGGACAGAAAGCCAAACCATGTCAGATAGCCATGTACAAATGTGTTCGAACAAAAACGTAGAATCTTGTGGTAACAGACTGAAGGAGGAACCCCAGCAAGACTTGCCTGTTCACATTCTTCTTGGCATCTCTGTGTACTACTCTGTCCTCTGGGTAGATCTCTGCGGAATGAGAGTCTTCAAGGGAGAAGGGAGAGAGCGACCTTTCTAGGTTTTATGGCTTGCTTGGGAAGAAAGTGGTTTTAGTTTCTATGACCCACCTTTGGAAGAAGAAAGTCCAGTTTCTGTGACTTGTTTGGTGGAAAGAGAGAAATGGGAGTCAGAAAGATGGGAGAAAGCCAGAAAGACCTTGCTCCTGAGGTATTTTCAATATTCTTTGGTTCAAAGTACTCAGCATGCCAAAGTGCCATACTTTGGGGTATAGTGTTCTGAGCCACAGTGAGATACAGGAGAGAGTTCTGCAATGTCTATAGATAACACAGACAGAATGGAGACAAAAGAAAACCAGTCAAACATAAATGTGTTTTAGCAACTTGATGTATTTCCTTCTACAATCCTAGAAGGTCAATCCTTTTGGTCTAGTTTTTTGTAATGTCTAATAGTGCTGGGATGCAGTGTCATGCCTTTGCCTACAGGTGGTACCATTTAACAAATATGAAATATTCAATAGGCATATGCCTATAATTGTGGGTTAAAGCTTAAGTTTCTGTAATATAAGTGAAGATTGTGTTTCAGTGGCTTTGTAAATTTTCTATTCTGTACATTGAATTTACTTAATATAATACACACAGTTAATTAAAAACCGGTCAAATTCATGTTAAAATCCTTAATATAAATGTATGACTATGCACAAAACAGAAAAAGCACTAGTATTTGTTTTCCCACAACAAATATTCTAAATGTGAAATTAAACTTCACTACATCTTGGGTTTGGGATCAAAATTTAAAATGATTTCTTTGCTCTATTTCCAACTCTGTTCTTTGCCATTTCTCTGTAATTGGCATCTCAGATTCACTTTTGCAAGGTGCAAATCTGTGTGAAAATCCCCCTATCTTTTACTTCTCAAAGCCAAATTTTGAAAGGATGATATGTAAGTGACTTGGCAGGGGCAAGCTAGAGTAGTTACAACTCGAATGCTAAAATTCTACTCATTAACAAGTTGTTAAATAATTAATAGGTTTGTGTTTAATTGCTTCTGTGTATATAATCTTGCTTTTTTCTGAAAACCATCATTAATTTTCAGTTAGTTCCACTTGAAGTAACAAGGCCTAATGCTTTCAGTTGGAAAAAATGAATATTTATGAACACTTGCTCTGTCTGAAGCTAGAGGAAAAATAGGATTATTCAGTTTCTTAATGTTTAAAAAGGAGTAGGGGGAGAGAAATTTGTCCATTTTAGTCTCTGACAATATGTTTATTTGGCAAGTTTGGGTCTCTGACCCTAGCTAATTTCTCTAGAGAGCTTGTTAAGATTTATTTTAAGTGGAAATTCTGTCCTCAGAAATTCCAGTTATCTAAAGACTATACTCAAGACGATGTTACACTCTCATGTACGCAGAGCTGTGCAAGTGCTGGTTCTGGCATGGGCACCAGTTGGACAACATCTGTCCCTTAGGCACAAGTGAAAGATTCTAAGACCAGCTTGGGAGTGTGAGAGCATACACAAGAGCCCACATCTCTGCAGTGCCACTGGGCTCCGCAGCTCTAAGTGGCAAACGCCACCCTGCAGTACAATTCCCGAGCAGACTTCTCTCTCTTCCCTCTGCTTCCTATGGTTGAAAGAAATGGTTGGGATTAGAACAGATATCTATCAGTAGTCACAACAGAAAACAGTCCCTTTGCAGGGGGGCTTTTAAAAGATGTCAGATTATGGGCAGCTTTATTTTTTTCTTTTTAGCTCTTGTGTTTTCCAAATTATTTATCATCATTAGGTAACATGATAATATAGAAAAAGTCACTCACTGTGGCTCTTAAGAAAAAGACACTCAGAAAGCGCACTGTCTGAAGTCAGTTAGAAATGAGATTTGCTTGCCTGTTTCTTTGACAATTTGTGTGTGTGTGTGTGTCTGGCTGGAAGGAAAGCCAGATCATTCCATATGTATATACCTGAACAGTACATTGCTTAATTGTGCCTGGCTTGGATTACTACAAAAATGGTAACTTATCGAATGCGGTCTTCTGGGACTTGTCTTCTTCACGCAACGATGTGTTTCTGAGATTCATCCGTGTTGCTGTATGTCTCTTGTAATTCATTTCTTTTTAATGGTGCATCATAGGGACTTGTTGTCTCATGATATTATGCTTCTCAGAATGACCCGTGTTGTTGTGTACCTGTAGTTCATTCATGTGTAGTGGTGCACAATATTCAATTTGTGTGAATGTACAATTTTTCTGATCCATTCTTCTGGGTTTTTTTTTCTTTTAATTTGAGACAGAGTTTTGTTCTGTTCCCCAGGTGTGATCACGGCTCACTGCAGCCTTGAACTCCTGAACTCAAGCAATCTTCCTACCTCAGCCTCCTGAGTATCTGGGACCATCGCCATGTGCTTCTATGCCTGACTAATTTTTAAATGTGTTTTGTCGAGACAGGGTCTCCCTACGTTGCCCAGGCTGGTCTTGAACTCCTGGGCTCAAGCTATCCTCCTGCCTCAGCCTCCTAAATCAATCTCCTGTTGATGAACCGGGTTGCTCCTGGTCTGAGTTGTGCTTGTCCTGGGAGCATCTGTGCAAGAATTTCTTTAAGGCATTTACCTGGGAGCTTATCACTAAGTTCTCATATCTTAGCGCATGTTCAACTTTACAAGATAATGAAAACTTGTTTCTCAAGTAGCTGTACACACCTGTACCACCACTGTCTCATCAGTTTGTTAGTTGCTGCCGATCCCATAGAGATATGATGGTCTAGCATTGTATCTTAATTTGCATTTGCTTGATTTCTAATGAGGTCAGTTATCTCACTTGTCTGTGGAATATGTATTTCCACTTCTGGGTAGTGGCAGTTCACGTCCATTGCACATTTTACTATTGGTTCATTTCTTTTTTGCTTATTGATTTAAAGGACCTCTGTATATATTCTAAATAGTAAATCCTGTTTTCATTTTTAGTTTTATGTATCGAAAATACCTTCTTCCCTTTTTTAGTTGTCTGTATAGTGTGTTTTGCAAAATAGAAGTTTTGATTGCAATGCAGCCAAAATTGTTTTTTTAATGTTTAATTTTTTGGTTCAGTTTATGATCTCCTTCTCTATTTCAAGCTCAGAAAGATACCTGTCTATATTTTCTTTTAAACATTTTTGAGTTTTGCTTTTTTACTTGTAGTTTTAAACTTATTTGAAATTAATGTTGTATTTAATGGAAGGTGGATAGCCTATTTCACTTTTTAAACATATGGATAACCAACTGTGCCAGTACTATTTATCGAAAAGTCCCTCCTTACCCACCACTCGGTGTACGGTCACCTCTTTCTTTTAGTGTGTATCTAATTCTGGGCTCTGCTTACTTTATATTTGGCCAATTTATCAACTTCTATGGCAATATCACATTGTCTTACTGTTGTTTTACGGAAAACATGGAGATCTGGTACTGACAATGTTTCATTGTATTCTTCATCTTTACTGTTTTTCTTGGTCTTCTGCGTGTCCACGTACATTTTTAAATCAACTTGTCAAGTTCCATAGAATCCCTGCTAGAAGTTGGATCAGAAATACATTGCATCAATGGATCAATTTAGGGAGGACCTTCAGCTTTTCAGTGTTGACTTTTCCTACTATGAATGTGGACATATTGCTTTCCCAAATGAGAAGATATTAGGAAATAAGAGTAGAAAATAGCAAACACTTCTAAGCAAGATTTGTAAAATATGTATTCTTTCGATGACTGGAGAGCAAAATGAAGGTGGTTCAAAACCGAAGTACTGATTTGGAAGATAAAATGAGGCAATCTCCTGTCACACAAGAAGAATAATATAGAGAGAAAGAGAGAAAAATTAAGAGACAAGGACGAGAGACCCAAAAAATAAAATAACTGTCTAATAATGGGTGATCCAGAAAGTGACAAAAAAAATGAGCAGAAAATTTTTTTTTTCTTTGAAATGGAGTCTTGCCCTGTCGCCCAGGCTGGAGTGCAGTGGCAAGATCCTTGGCTCACTGCAACCTCTACCTCCAGTTCAAGCAATTCTCCTGCCTCAGCTTCCAAGTAGTTGGGACTACAGGCTCCTGCCACCACGCCTGGCTAATTTTTGTATTTTTTAATAGAGATGGGGTTTTATCATGTTGCCCAGGCTGTTCTCCAACTCCTGTGCTCAAGTGATCCAATCAGTTCAGCCTCCCAAAGTGCTGGAATTACAGGTGTGAACCATGGCACTCAGCCAAAAAAAAATGATTTAAAAAAAAAGGAAAAAAAGAAGATCTTAAGTTAAGGAAGACTTGAGTCTAAAATTGAACACTAAGAAAAAATATAAATGTACATTTTAATGTTTAATGTACATCTTAAACATACATTTTAAATGAACGTTTAACAGGCTTTTTGAACATTGTTTTAAACATACATTTTAAATGTTAGCACTAAATACAGCTAAAGTTTCTGAAATCAAAGTTTAAAAAAAAAGTCAATCCTAAAACTGTATTGAGAAAAGGCAGGCTAGTCTCAAAACAGCAACAATTAAGCTGACGTCAGTTTTATAATTTTCAACATAAAATTCTAAAAGATAATAAGGGCATTATCTCCAAAGTTGTGAGGGAAAAGGATTTGAACTTACAATTATGTACTAAGCCAAACCGTCAAGAAAGGGAACAACATAATCTCCCAAACAGGCAGTTTTAAAGAAAATTATACCTTCTGTTAAATGTTTCTAAACGAAAAATCCTTGAGCTTACATGCCACAAAGCAAAAGTTGAAGCCCAGGAAAAAACTGCCTGCGACACAAGGGAAAATATCAGGCAAAGAAAGGAGCAAAATGCAGTTCCAGGCAAAACCTTCAAAATACTATTGTCGCTATTGAATACACTCGTTATGCGAGGATTAGAAGGAGACATAATATGAAAAAAAAAATCCAAACAATTTTAAACTAAATTTGAAAAAGCTGAAAGCCTGGATCACTAGCCTAGGGAATGTACAAAGTCTTGTCTTCATAGTGAAGAGTTATATCATCTGAATAAGGAGAAAAAGCACATATGTTTGGCAAAAATTGTAAAGGTAATTATTAGTTTACTCGAATTAGGGTATAGGTATTTCAAACTTCTGGAAGGAAACAAATGAAATAAAAGAAATGACATTTATACAGTACATTTCAAGAGGGAGAAAAAAAGAGAGCTAAAAGCACCAAGATAATAGAAATGAAAGAACATACCATTTCAATGATTGTGATGGAGTGAAAATTTAGATTAAAATAAAGCAAAAACAGGCTGGATGCAGTGGCTCAGGCCTGTAATCCCATCACTTCGGGAGACCGAATGGCGCAGATCACGAGGTCAGGAGTTGGAGACCAGCCTGGCCAACATGGTGAAACTCCATCTTTACTAAAAAATAGAAAAATTAGCCAGGTGTGGTGGCAACCGGCAACACGCCTATAATCCCAGCTACCTGGGAGGCTGAGGCATGAGAATTGCTTGAACCTATGAGCCAAGGTCGCGCCATTGCACTGGGCAACACAGCAAGACTCCATCATAAAATAAAAAATAAAATAAAAAGCAAAAACAAAAAAAAAAATGCTCAAAGTTGACTTAAAGACATATACCTAAACTGAAATAAAACAACAAAAAGGAAATGGCTATTTTAAGAAAATAATAATAACTGAAAGATTTCTGTCATTACAATTAGAGATTTAAGAACAACTAAATGATCACGGGCTCAAATCAGCTGCCATGTCACGGACCCTGTACAGCTTTGGTCGACTGCTCTGCACGAATTTTTCCATTTTAATATTCACCAGAAACCCATGTACTGTGTGAGTTTATAGTCATTTTACAGATGAGGAAATTGAGATTCAGAGAAGACAAGCAATTTGCCAAGAGATCATGAAGCCGGGATGTGGCAGAGCTGGCAATAGGATTTGCAATTTATGGAGACAGCCTCTTGGGTGTCATGTAAGAAGTCATGCCAGCTGGGGCGCATGTTTTCTTTCTCTCTGGTCATCCTGTTCCAAAGAGAAAATCAGAATTTTCAACCTGCAACCAGAGCCCCGACACAAAGGCTTTCCAACTCTCCCTGCGGTCCATCTCTCTCTTGTACGGCACCACTCTGAAATTGGAGTCTTCTTCTGGTCCTCAAGGAGGTGGCTCCATGACTATCTGACTCGTCCAGAGAAAAAGATACCTGTTTTCAATGTCATGGACTGTAAAGGTTCCAACCTGTGTCAGAATGAACTTCCATAGGAGAAAAGCTGGTTGCATAAAAGGAGAATCTTTAGGTGCAGTGACATCTAGATCTCCTGCCCAGAGTCATCTAGAAAACTGTCATGAATACCTATTGGTATTTCAAGGTCCACCTGGCCAGGGTATTATTGTCTCTTGTCCAGGCCTCAGTCCATTGTAAACCCAGCTGGGCTTGCTTCTGTGCCGCTGACCCAGGCCCACTGTGCAGTGGGACGACGCCATCCTCCATGGTCTGCCAGCCTTACCTCCCCTCAGCCCTAGAGGAGAGGAAGATGTAGGAGGGTGGCAGGTATCAAACCATGCCTGTTCCATTTAATCCACAGACAGGTAGATAAAGGATAAAACCTAATGAGACATTGTTTGCAAACGCTTGGAGGCTCCTGGTGGGGTTCCAGTAAAGCATTGTAGTTATTTTAAGATGATACAACTCACTGATCCTGTGATAGAGAAAGAATGTGCCCTGGGCCCTGTGCTTCCCAGGGACACCTGCACTGGCTCAGCTTGCCTCTTCTTATCCTGCAGAACCCTTCTTTCCAGCTAAAATTTCCAGAGAGGAGAGCCTGGCTCCTGTGAAGATCTATTCAAAGGCCTCTGGGGTGCTGCAAGGCCCAAGCAGAGAGTGGTCCAGCCCCTACAGAAAGGCACTGAAGGTCGCAGGATGTGACTTTAACTGACATGCCCAGTGTGGCTTGGGCCTCGTCTCCATCCACCACCTCCTGTCCTACCTCCTGTCCTGTCTTTTCTTCCTCCAGACCTTGGCTTGTAATTTTTCTCTGTGGGCACTGCCTTCACCAGCTCCTCATTTTTGCTCCTTTGAAAGTCCTAGCCAGATGACGGAGAGATTACAAAGATTTAGAATTAGAATCAATAGGATTAAGAATTACAATTGAAGGCCAGAATTCGGGCTCAGCAGTTGCTAATTGTGTGATCTTGGATTTGCTAGCTCTCATCACAATCACCACTGTCTTCTCTTGTCTTCATTACAATAGCAACAGCAGCGCAATAACAACAGCAAGAATAATAAAAATAATGGTGATGCAGCAACGCCAGTAAGATAAACACCCTTTATCCATTGTTTATGCTGTGCCTAAGGAGCTTATCATGGAGCTTTCGTGTCCACACTGAGAGTTAAGCACGCTATCATGTTTTACAAAGGAGTTACATGTGAACCCTGAAGTTCAAGGACACCCCCATAGCGTATAATTCCATTTAAGTGAAATATCCAGAATTGGCAAACCCATACAGATAGTGTATCAGTCATGTTCCTCTTGAGAAACAGAACCACAGAACCAATAGGAAGTGTGTGTGTGTGTGTGTGTGTGTGTGTGTGTGTGTGTGTGTGTGAGAGAGAGATTGATTATGGGAATTGGTTCATGTGATCATGAATATCATGGAGACTTGGAAGTCTCACCACCTGCTGTCTGAAAGCTGGAGATCCAGAAAAGCTGGAGGTATAGATTAATCTGAGGCCAAAGGCCTGGGAACCAAGGGAGGGGGAGAGTGGGGAGGAGCTGGTTTAAGTCATGGAGTTCAAAGGCCCAAGAACCAGGAGATCTAATGTGCAAGGGCAGAGAAGATGGTGTCCAGGGCCTGGTTGGTGGGAGTGGTTGGAACTGACTGCCTGCGGGTATAGGCTCTTCTTTTGGGATAGTGAGAATGTTCTGGAACTTGGTAGTGGTGATGGTTGCACAACATACTGAATGCATTAAATGCCACTGAATCGCATATTGTAAAAGAATTAAAACAGTGAATTTCATGTTATGTAAATTGAAAAATTTTACCACAATTTTTTAAAAGTTCGAGGAACGTACGCCAAGTCTGAGTCCAAGGTATACGACTTTCATCATCCTGCCCCCCTTTGCTTTCCTCACGTGGTTTTGCCTGCCCCTCCCCAGCTATTGAATGCGGAGAATATAATACTTTGCAGATACTGTATAATTTGTAGGGCCCAGTGCAAAAGAAAATGTAGGGTCCCTTAAAAAAATATCTTTAAGGCCAGGCGCAGTGAGTTATGGTTATAATCCCAGCACTTAGGGAGGTCGAGGCAAGTGGATCGTGGGTCAAGAGATTGAGACAATCCTGGCCAACATGGTGAAACCCCATCTCTACTAAAAATACAAAAATTAGCTAGGCGTGGTGGTGCGTGCCTGTAGTCCGGCTGAGGCAGGAGAATTGCTTGAACCTGGGGTGGGGCAGGGTGGGGGCAGAGGTTCTCACTGGTGCATTATCTGATAAACATCTGCGAGTAAGTCCAAAGATGAGAAACGCAAAGACTCTGGGTTCGCAAAGGCTTTGGAATCGCAAAGACCTTGGGTTTAATGCCCCAGCTCCGCTTCCGACCAGTTGGGTGATGCTGAGCGACTGTAACTTCTCTGATCCTAATATTAACCTTCTTAAATGTCGTTGGAAGATTAAATGAGATTCGATACTGATCCTGTACCAGGTACAATACTAGTTGGTCAATAAGTGGTGGATGCTTTGGAATCCAAGGGGGGCAGAGGTTGCAGTGAGCCGAGATTGCACCACTGCACTCCAGCCTGGCAACAGAGCAAGACTCTGCCTCAAAAAAAAAAAAATTCTTAAAAGATTATTTAGAGTTTCTAGATGTTGACAGCAGAGTGTAAAATCAAAGTGCATGGTCTTTGGAGTGTGGGACCACATGTGACTGCACAAGCTGAGTGCCCATGAAGCTGGCCCTGTTCATGGGGTTATTATGGGGTTCACACAAGATAATACACATGAAGGTGTTACAGCCAGAGACTGGCAACGAGAATGAGTCTCATCACAGAACCAAGGGGGCTGTGGATTTGGCCTCTCCTCCCTGGACAAATGGACCACACTTGAAATTGTGAGCAAAGGTTTAACTCTTCCAGATACCTGACTTTAATGCTCACAAAAGGGCCCTTGATTTCAGATACAATAATAATAGTAAGAAGAAGAAGCAGAAGGAGAAAGAGAAGAAGAAAAAGCATCCACCCCTTATTGACCAACTAGTATTGTACCTGGGACAGGATCAGGATTGAATCTCATTTAATCCTCCAACGACCTTTAGGAAGGTTAATATTAGGATGAGAGAAGTTACAGTCACTCGGCATCACACAGCTGGTCAGAAACAGAGCTGGGACATTAAACCTAAGGTCTTCGTGATTCCAAAGTCCATGATCCCATCGTTGGCCTTACTCACAGATGTTTATCAGATAATGCACCAATGAGAGGCTACATAACAATAAAGCAGAAATAGACAGCCCCCATGCCATTGTCATCCAATGACAAAAACTGGTGAAACTGGCCAGGTGTTGCTGAAGAAAGGATCTTTGTGCTGGGCAAACTGCTATGCCTTCCTCCTGCCTCTGCTGTGTCCAACACAGTTCACCTCCCTCATGTCTGGGCACCATGTTTTGCTTTGAGGTGTTTAGCTGCAACAGTGGAGCATTCTGAACTTCCCCATTTGCAGCTGCTCAAAGTAAGGACTCAAGCTCACAGCTTCTGTAGTCCAAATTGTTTCCTCCAGGATATCATCTCTGAACTGCCAACGCCATCCCCAGTTTCCCTGAGAATCCTGGAGTTTGGGTCTGGGAGTGAGGCTGGAGAGGAGCCCTCTTTTTCCAGCTTCCTGTCTCTCTGGTCTACAACAGAGGAGGGGGATTGTATTTCCTGATGATTGATGCAGGAGAAAGCAGCGTTAACAGTGCGTGGCTGAAGACAGGCTCCTCCTGGATGTTGGTGGGACTCCTCGTACCCTGCAACCCCCGCCCTGAGAGTCACCGTGGTGGCACCACCCACCCTTGCCCACTCCCAATCCTGTAGCAATGTGAACTTTCCTACGCATCCAATCCATGCTTAGCCTGTCTAGATTGAAAAAATAACATAATTATTTTTATAACCAACATTCAGAGCCCAGATAAAATCCTGCTTCCTTCTTGACTTTTTAATTTTTAAATTTCTCCCTATGCAGAGTATGGTCCATGGCAAATACTCAAGAAAATGGAGTCTGAAAACTTTTCAGGACAGCAGCAAATAGAACCACTTACCAAGAAAGTGTTAACTACATGCCACGGTCATGCACATCTTCCAGATGATCTCAGATGATGTAGCCCAGCAGCGTTGCTTCTGGAAGCACAGATCCACGTATCCTCAGGGTACTCCCATTTACAGTCAAGTGGGAACGTTTAGAGCAGTCCGTATGGGGGTATGGGTTCGCCTGTTTGTCCTGACAGCAAGGGGCAGACTGTACTAAAAAGATCATCCCTTGTCTACTCCATCCGCTGTTCCTGATGCTTAAGGAGCCACATTTTGTGTGGTAGAAATTGGTTGAAAACCCTGTTGATTGGGCCAAAATGATACATGGATAGGTCCGTGCTGGGTGCCTGCCCTGCCCTATGTCAGTGAATGGCTCTTCAGAGAGTCCTATCAAGTGTTAAAATAGGGGAACATCCTGCCTCACTGAATGACACTGCATGGAAGCTCACAGTGCCCGGCTGCCATGGCTGTCCAATCAGGTTTTCTTCACTTGTTCTTCTCCGGTTGGCATTCTGTTCTTATTTGGGCTGCCTTTGTCTAGAAGGTCCAGCTTTGCAGGGTCAGCCCTGTCACCAGAGTCTTCCTTTGTCTGCTTGTCAGGGCTGTGCTGTGCCTCCATCCCTCCCTCCCTTCCTGTGTCCTACCAGTCATTCTCCCCATCTGAACCCACCCAAGCCCTGGTGCCTGCATGTCCCTGACTCCTCTTCTCCTGGGCTGTCTGTGTCCATCTGTTTCCAGGCTAGCTCTTCTGTTGGGTTCTCTCCTGAGACACTTCCTATTACCCGGCGTGTTTTTTCCATCCCATCAGTTGGTGCATTTCCATAAAAAGTCCCTAAACCTTTCCCCTACCACAGCCGTGGGTCCTTCTCATCTTTCTGTCCTCTGAGCCCCACGTCCCTTCAGGCTCTGTCTGGCTCCTGTCTTTCTGCAACAGCAGGTCTTTCTCCGCACTCTTTGACACCGTTGTCAGCCTTGGCATCTCCCTATAGCTCCAGAAACACCTAGAGTACTCCCTCCAGCTCCACTGTGGCCAATGGGGCTTCCTTGCCCTGCCACACCTCCATCCAGCAGTTGGAAATGCAGTGCCTGGGACAGGGCTCCCCTTTGGTTGTCTCTACATTGCCTGCTCCAGCTCCCAGAGGGGTAAAGGGAGGGACTTATCTCAATGTGGTTTATAGCATCCCCCATTCCCAGACTCTCTGGCCCTATCTCGCTGGCATCGCCATGGCACCCTGGGAATGGTGCTTGTTAATGCTGGACTCATGCACTCCCCTTGAGGACCCTTGGACTAATAGATGCCCTTTAATTTGGGGGAAAGCAGAAAGCCAACTTAGACTGTGCTTTCTCAGTGCAGAGCCAGACAGCTGCTTTCTTGAGAACTTGAATCCGCTACTGAGTATCTCATAGTGATGCGATACTTTTGTCATTTTCAATTAAAGAACCATGAAGCTGGGGGGAGTGGCTCATGCCTGTAATCCCAGTACTTTGGGAGGCCGAAGCAGCTGGATCACTTGAGCTCAGGAGTTCAAGAGCAGCCTGGGCAACATGGCAAAACCCTGTCTCTACAAAAAAATACAAAAAATTAACTGGTCATGGTGGCACACGCCTGCTGTCCCAGCTACTCAGAAGATTGAGGTGGGAGGGAAGTCAAGGCTGTAGTGAGCCAGTAGAGATGGCGTCACTGCATTTCAGCCTGGGCAACAGAGTAAGACTCTGTCTCAAAAAGAGAGAGAGAGAGAGAAAGAAGGAAGGAAGGAAGGAAGGAAGGAAGGAAGGAAGGAAGGAAGGAAGGAAGGAAGGAAGGAGGGAGGGAGGGAGGGAAGGAAGGAAGGAAGAGAGGAAGCAAAGAAAGAAGGAAGGAAGGAAGGAAGGGAGGGAGGAAGGAAGGGAGAAAGAGAGAAAGAGAGAAAGAAAGAAACCATGAGAATAAATAAGTTATTCCTAGGAAACAAGACCTGTAAGAGCCCATAAACACCTCTTGCAATTATGTGGCCAGTGCATTAACTGGTACACTTAGAGGGATCATTAATAAAGTGAGTTTAATAATAATACTGATAACCTAAATAGTAATAATAACACCATACTGGGCACAGAGGAAGCATTTCCTAAATAAATGTTACCTAACTGTTGAGGCATGATGGATAATTATCCCAGATGAATCTTTCTTATTAAAATAGAATCTTGCAGTGAATTGTTAGGAGACAGAACGCTTTCTCCATTCTTGGGGAACGGTTGGCGAGAATGGTTTGGAGTGGGCAGGCATTGCATAATGGTGTTTTTTTGATGCTCATTAAGATTTGCTTAGTGTCGCTGCCAGGTCCTCTGAGTGAGCTTGGGAAAGGTGAGAAGGCGTCTGTAGGATATTTAAAATCTGGTGTTTGGGGCTTGGGGCAAGTGCTCCTGGCAGATTTGAAATATCAAAGGATAAAACAAGGCAATTGGGTCAGAGACCCTGCAGGACAGAATTCAAAGGTTGCAGCCACAAGTTAATGAATCATGTCTCTCCACCAAATGTCCCCTGTTGTGTGTCAATAAAATTTTCAGAGTGTTAGCCAAGATGTCTCAGATATATTTTTAATTTAAGCTCCCCTAGGGCCCCATTAGAGCTTTCGTGTTGGCTGGCAAAGCAGTGTGAGAACTGAGGTCCTGGTAGCCAAGTCTGCCACACTTGATGCATATCAGATAATTCTGTTCTCTTAACAATCCTGCGACATGGAGAGGGTTATGATCTCCATTCCACAGATGAAGAAACTGAGACCTAGGGAAGTTATACAACTTGTCCAAAGCTCCACAGTCAGTAAGTTACAGAGCCAGGGGTTGGTGCCCAGGTCGGTCCATTCCTACGCCTGTGATATAGACTCCCACCTTCAAAGACGCCTGATGGTTGATTTAGAAAATGGAATGGCTTAGTCCACCAGAATCTGACCTTCTGAATCCAATTGTTGGAAGTGGACTCCACAGGTTAGCCAGAATTAACGTCACACTTCCTGGAACACCCTCCTGGAGTATTTAACTTGCGCCAAGTAAGTGGCTGCAAAGAGCTCATTGCAATTTGTTTCTTGCTGTGACTTCGCACCTGCACCTAGGGGTCCAGAAATAGCACGGTTCAATCCTGATCGCAGTTTTGCAGACACTCTTGCTACACTCAACAGATGTCTTTCGATTCTGCAATATTTCCAACTGTCAGAGATGAAAAAGCAATAAATAATAATGTTCTCACATTTACATGGCAATTGAACACACTGCATAGTAGAATGACTTTTCTTTTCACTTTGATATTTTGTACTGCCTTCTGAATTCTCGGGACGTTTGCATATCATTCCCAGAATGCTCATGGAAAGCAAATATTTAGACTACATGGACATTATTCAGTTTTAGAACATATTTTTTTTCAGGAAAATAAATGTTACTTAAAGCAGATGGTGCTACTGTCTCTGATGCACAGCTCGTAAGCCTCCTTAATTTATTTTTACACTCTTTGTATGGTACTATCTTTAAAGCATCCCCTTATGGCAACCACAGATGTGTATGAGGTATTGACCATTTTTTTTTTCATCCTACTGAAGGTTTGTACAGAAGTAAGCTAATCCCAAACAAACCCCAATGTGAGTTATCCTTCACTAAAAGAAAAAAATTTGCAGCTCTCAGGCCGTGACAATGAAACTGAAAGGGCTGCCTCAATCTTTTGCTGTAACCAGACTTGCACAAAGCGACAAAGTGCTCAAAAGAAGCAGGCATTGGTTCACATCTGGAAAAACTTCTTGTTATCCTGATATTTTCTATAGAATGTGGGCTGTAATTTATGAGGGTTCTGTCATTTCAGACTTTGTCAGCATTAACTTAAGGGAAGTATTCCAGCGAGAGGCACAGGATCTGCGGTGCTAACTGTGAGTGAATTTCAGAATCCACGCGCTTTGTCCAATTTGGTCAAAATTTGTGCATTGGGAGGAGAAATGCGGGGGTGGAGGCAGCATGAAGAATGGAAGTCTGAGCACTGGAAGGCGGTAAGGAGCTCACTCTCCAAGTCGATATCCTTCGGTAAGCACAGGGTAAGCAAG
Organism: Chlorocebus sabaeus; assembly: GCF_047675955.1. Taxonomy (NCBI): domain Eukaryota; kingdom Metazoa; phylum Chordata; class Mammalia; order Primates; family Cercopithecidae; genus Chlorocebus; species Chlorocebus sabaeus. Next base: position 131,660,990 of record NC_132923.1, read on the forward strand.
ATTGGGACCTAATAGCAAGGAGTTGCATTTAATTTAATTTAGCTTCCTGATTATTGAAAAATGGTTACAGGAAGATTAAGCTTCAAGAGTAATGACATTAGCAAATAGCAAAGGGATGTGGCAATCCATCAGTCTGCAGAGTCTTGGGTACCGCGACTCCACTTCCCTTGACTTTATTATTAATAATCATGAATAATCATAGCCGGGCTTTCAGAGCAGCTTTCATTGCAGAATTGCAGAATTCCAAGCCACTGTCCCCATATTAACCTGTTCACTCACGTGCCTTTGCAATTCCGATGTTCACAGTACTTGAGTGACAAAGGTGAGTCACGAGGAGCGTGGCTCACAGGTGAATGAACTTCCCAACCTCCAGCTCTGTAGAGATGCTGCCCCGGTGGGTGCCAGGCCGCGGTGCTCCGTGCAGGATGCCCACGGCAGGGGAAGGGCTGGAGGCTCCAGCTAGGTTCAGCACTGCTGTGACCCTTCCCCAGTCTCAGCTGATTTGACTATTGAAGGGGGTGAGGGATAGAGGGAGATCAGGGGTTACATTAGATAAGGTATGAAATGATGGCATTTAGAAGGTGATTGATAACTATGAATTCTGTTTTTCACATGCAAGAGGGGCAGCCTAGTCTTGCCCCTACTTACATAGATTTCCTGAAGATCAAATGAGGACCAGCAGAGATTTATCAAGCAGACACTGACTCACTCTCAGAGGGATATTTGGTATCATGGTGGAGCCAAATATATGTGGCCAGGGCCCAGCCCTCAATACCCACATCCACGTAAGGAAATAAAAGAAATAGTTAAACTCTGTATGGGAAAGGAGAGGAGTATAAAAAGTTCTATGTATCCAAATAAAATAAGAAAGGAAGCCACTCTGGGCTTACGAATGCATTCATTCATCCACTTATCCATTGTATTAGTCTGTTTTCACATTGCTGTAATAAAGACAGACCTTAGACTGGGTAATTTATGAAGGAAAGATGTTTAATTGACTCGAAGTTCCACATGGCTGGGGAGGCTTCATAATCATGGTGGAAGGCAAAGGAGGAGCAAAGTCATGTCTTGCATGGTAGCAGGCAAGAGAACGTGTGCAGGGGAACGCCCCTTTATTAAGCCATAGGATCTCATGAGACTTATTCACTGTCACGAGAACGCATGGGAGAGACTTGCCCCCATGATTCAATTACCTCTGACTGGATTCCTCCCATGACACATGGGAACTATGGGAACTACAAATTCGAGATGAGATTTGGGTGGGGACACAGCAAAACCATATCATCCATTCATTCATTTGTTCATGCAAGACATTTAACTGAGCATGTACTATGTGATAGGTGTTCTTCTAGGTGATGGGATTAGGAGTGAACAAAGCAGCTCCCTCGTGTTGCTCACCTTCCAGAAGGGAGATGGCAGCTAGAAGCATAACTAGCTTGTGGACTGCCAGGTCCTGTGGCCACCCAAGAAAGTGTCTCCCACTGTAGGGAGCAGGGCTGACCAGGGCCCCACTGCTGTCCTTTAAAATCCATGCCTGCATCTGCACCCAGGTCAGGGACTGGGTGCAGAAGGAGTCTTTTCACAGTCGACCTTGGCTCAAGGACTCCCCCGCAGCTTGGCCAAAACTACCTGAGACCTCCTGGCAGCCTCAGCTTTCACTCAGCCTTGCCCCTGCTCTTCTTCGCAGGCATCAGAGCTGCATGCAGGTTTGATCTTCTCCCCATCTTTTTGGGTTCCCTCCCAATTTATTTCACAGACATTTTCCCTAATAAAGTCCTGTGAAAATCCTGCCTGTTTAACCTCATCCTCGTGTCTGCTTCTGGGAGAAACCTAATTAATGCAGATGCCGTGTAGAAAAATAAAGCAGAGAAAAGGGGAAGAGCGGGATGGGGGTGGGGGACCTTAGGAAGTTAGCCACTTGGATATTTAAGGCAAGAGAGTTCTTAGCGGAGGAAGGTTCAAAGATGGTGCTCCTGAGAGAGGGTTGTAGCTGGCAGGAATGTGGTGGGGAAGGAGTCAGGTGTGATGGGAGCACAGACAGTGAGGGGAAGAAGGTCAGGGACAGGGATCCACAGGCCACCAGGGACCAGACCTGTGAAGGTTTTTAGACCATGGCAAGGAGTTTGGCTCCCATTTGGATGAGGCAAATGGCATAGTGCCAGAGTGCAAGCATGATCTTAATGATGTCCTGCAAGGCTCCCTCCAGCTGCTGGTTGAGAATAAGCTGTGTGTGAGAAAAGAGAAGGTGTAAGAGGAAGACAAGAAGACTAGGGGGCTTCTACCCTAAGGTTTTAGAAAGAAGGTAGAGGTGGCTTGGAGCAGGTTGGTGTCCCTGAAGAGGTTAGAGGGATCAAGTAAGAGATGAATTTGGCAAGTGGACTCAACTGCGCCTCCTGATGGACTGGTTAGGGAGTGTATGGGGAAAGTTTCTGGTCTACCTGAGTTAGCAGCAGCTCTATTGATTAGTGTGCGGAAGACCAGGGAGAAGCATACTTTGGAGGGACCCAAAGGCGGTTTAAGAGGCCTCTTAGCTACAGAGAGATGTCAGAAGGAGAGGGACGTGCAAATCCACGTCTCGAGGCGATGGTGAGGCTGGAGATATAAAGAAGATGTGGTCTTTTGAGCTGGGTAAATCTCCCTCAGGTGGAGACTCAGGAGAGCCTCTGTGGAGAGCAGAGTACGGCACAGGTAGAGGCGGGTGTACCCTGGAGAGCACTGCGGACTGAAGAGAAGTGCCCCTGCCAGGAAAGATAGAGCCTGATGATGGAGAGCCTGGAACACAGGCTTTGGAGCTTGTGATGGCTCGTCTTGGTTCAGCATCAACTTCACTGGCCCATGGGGTGCCCAGATACCTGGTTAGACATGATTTCTGAGTGTGTCTGTGAGGGTGTCTTTGGATGAGATTAACATTTGAATTTGTAGACTGAGAAGAGCAGATGGCCCTCCCCAGTGTGGGAGGGTATCAGCCAATCCAATGAAGGCCTGAATAGAATAAAAGGCAGAGTAAGAAAGAATTCTGTCTGTCTTCAAGGTGGGACATAGATATTTTGCCTTCAGACTCAGACTTGGACTGGAGTTCATACCACTGGTTCTACAGTTTGTCAATTGCAAATCTCTTTACACACACACACACACATATATACATATACATATGTGTATATATACACACATATATACACACGTGTATACACACATATGCATGTGTATATGCACATACATATGTGTGTATATATCTTTACACACACACAGATATGTACACACATGTGTATATACACACATACACGTGTATATACATATACATATGTGTATATATATCTTTACACACACACATATACATATGTGTACATACACACACACATATATACACACGTGTATACACACATATGCATGTGTATATGCACATACATGTGTGTATATATCTTTGCACACATACACACATATGTACACACATGTGTATATACATACACGTGTATATACATATACATGTATATACATATACATATGTATATATATCTTTACACACATACACACATATGTGTATATATGCACACATACACACACGTAAACACGTGTATACACACATGCATGTGTATATGCACATACATGTGTGTATATATCTTTACACACATACACAGATAGTATATACACATACATATGTGTATATATTTACACACATACACACATATACACACGTGCATATACATATACATATGTGTATATATACACACGTGTTTATACATATACATGTGTATATATATGCACATATACACACGTGTATAGACATACATATGTATATATATCTTTACACACACAAACACACATATATACACACACACGTATACACACTTACGTGTGTGTATTCTATTGATTCAGTTTCTCTGGACAACCAGACTATTACTCAGCTGGCTGATTTTTGCTAAGTATTACAAAGCCACTAAAATTCTATAGCAGGAAAATCCTACTTTCTGTTTCTGTAAGTTTGAATATTTTAGATACCACAGGTAAATGAAATCACGCAGTATTTGTCCTTCTGTGACTGGCTTATTTCATTTCATGTAATATCCTCTCATTTTGTCCATGAAAGGACAGAATTTTCTTCTTTTTTAAGAGTTAATAATTTTTCATTGTATGTGTATACCACATTTTCTTTAGCCATCCATCCGTCAATGGACATTAGATTATTTTCATATCTTGGCTACTGTGAATAATGCTTCTATGACTGTGGGAATGTATATATCTCTTCACCATTTTGATTTCAATTCTTTTGGATATACACCTGGAAGTGAGACTGTTGGATCATAAGGTAATTCTTTTTAAATTTTTTGGAGAGCTGCTGGCCTGTTTTCTATGGCCTATGCACTGTTTTACATTTCTATCAACACTTTACCCAGTTTTCCAATATCTCTGCATTCTCATCAACACTTGTTATCTTTTCTTTATAACGACCATCCCAACAGGTGTGAGGTGATATTTCATTGTGGTATTCTATTAATCCTAAATAAATAATAAATATCCAGAAGAAAGACTTTAAATGACAGTAAAACAAAGAAATACATAAATCTAAGTGTATCATTTGATGACTTTCCACAAATGCGTAAAGTTGTGTAATGCGAACATCATCATCCAAGAACATTCTTTGATGTCTATTTCCAGTCAGTCCTGCCTGTCTCCTACTGTAACCCTTTCTCTAATTTAAAAGATTCTTTTTGTACTATTGTTTTGCTTGTTCTAGAACACTCAGTGAAAATATACAAGATGTGCTCTTTTGCGTAAGGTTTCTTCCATTGAGATAAGTTTTTCTCTTTTTTTTTTTGAGATTCATTCATGTTGTACTGTGTATCAGCAGTTTAATCTTTTTAAATTTTTGCATAGTATTCTATTGTAGGAATATACTAAAGTTTGTTTAGCTGTTTTGCTGGTGATGGACCCCTGGGCTATTCCCAATTTTTGACTCTTGTGAATGAACTGCTATGAATAATTACACACAAATCTTTTGTGGACATATGCTTGCATTTCTCACACAAACAAACCCAAGTGTGGAATGTTCTGTGTTTTCTAACTTTCATGAGAAAATGCCAAACCAAGCTGCCCTTTCATCAGAAAAGTACAACATCATATTGTGGTTATGATTTACATTCCCTGATTACTAGTGATGTTGAGCATTTTTTCGTGTGTTTGTTGGCCATTCGTATATCTTCTGTTGATAACTGTCTATTCATGTCCTTAGCCCATTTTTTGATGGGATCATTTGTTTTTTTCTTGGTAATTTGTTTGAGTCCATTGTAGATTCTGGATATTAGTCCTTTGTCAGATATATAGATTGTGAAGATTTTCTCCCACTCTGTGAGTTGTCTGTTCATACTGCTGACTGTTCCTTTTGTTGTGCAAAAGCTCTTTAGTTTAATTAAGTTCCAGCTTACCCTGGCAAGAATTACCATAATAAAAAAATCAAAAAATAATAGATGTTGGCATGGATGCAGTGAAAAGGGAACACTTCTACACCACTGGTGGTAAGCACTACGGAAAACAGCCTGGAGATTCCTTAAAGAACTGAAAGTAGAACTATCATTTGATACAGCAATTCCACTACTAGGTATCTACCCAGAGGAAAAGAAGTCATTATATGAAAAAGGTATTAGTACACTCATGTTTATAGCAGCGCAATTCCCAGTTGCAAAACTGTGGAACCAATCCAAATGTCCATCAATCAACAAGCACATTAAAAAATGTGGTTTATATATATATGATGGAATACTACTCAGCCATAAAAAGGAATGAGTTAATGGTATTCACAGCAACCTGGATGGAACTGAAGACTATTATTCTAAGTGAAGTAACTCAGAAATGGAAAATCAAACATTGTATGGTCTCACTCTAAGTGGGAGCTAAGCTATGAGGATGCAAAGACATAAGAATGACACAGTGGACTTTGGGGACTCAGGGGGTAAGGGTGGGAAGGGGGTGAGGTATAAAAGACTACAAATTGGGTTCAGTATAGAGTGCTCAGATGATGGGTACACAAAAATCTCACAAATCACCACTAAAGAATTTACTCAGGTAACCAAACACCACCTGTTCCCCAAAAAACCTATTGAAATAATATTTTTAAAAAGTAAGGTATGACAATAACATATGAGAATTCTATTTGCTCCTTATCCTTGTCAACATTTTACATCATTAGCCTTGTTAAGTTCAGTCATTCTGGTGGATGTAGAGTTCTACCATATGGTGATTTTCATTTGCATTGGTATGATATTATTGATATTGGTATAACTAACGATGTTGAGGACTTTTCCTTGTGTTTATTGATTATCCATATACCTTCATGTATGACATGTTTGTTCAAAGTTTGTCTCTTTTAAATTCTTTTTTTTTTTTTTTTTAGTGTTGAACTTCTACCACTACTGTTGGGGTTATCCAATCTATAATGCCTTTTTTCCTTTCCTATGGCTCACTCATTTTATTCATTGAGTCTTTTTATGAGCAGAAATTTGAAATATTGATGCAGTCGAAATTATCTTTTTTTGTGGTTATTGCTTTCCATGTCCTTTCTAAGAAAATGTTGCCAATCCCCAAATCACAAAATATTCTTCCATGATTTTTTTCTAGAAGCTTTACAGTGTTAAGTTTTATATTTGGGCTTATTGCCCATTTCAAATTAAATTTTGTATAATGTATGAAGTAGAGATCAAAATTCATATTTCATAGTATGAATATCTGGATATTTTAGAATCATTTATCAAGTAGATGTTGTTTCACCATTGAATTATTTTGACATTTTTGATGAATATTAATTGGCCATATATGTGTGGGTCTAGTTCTATATTTTGTTCAACAAATTTATATGTCTATTCTTATGTCAATACCCCACTAACTTGGAATCAGGTATTCTAAATCTTTTAATTTTATTCTTTGTCTTCAACATTGTTTTTGGCTATTCTAGGTTCTTTGCATTTTCATAAAAATTTTAGATTCAGCTCATCAAATCTTATATAAATTCCTGCTGGAATTTAGATTGTGATTAAGTTGGAACTATAGAGAAATTTTGAGAGAATTAATCTCAACCACGTCAAGTCTCCCATCCTATGGATATCTCCATTTATTGGACCTTCTTTTATTTTTTCTTTTAGCTCTGTTTAATGGTGTTCAGTGCAAAGCTCTTGCACATCTTTTATCAAATTTATTCTCAACTATTTTATAATTAATTAAACTATCATAAATGGAATTGATTTTTTAATTAAATTTATAATGCTTTATTGCTGGTTTATAAAACCACAGTTGGCTTGTGTGTGTTGAGGTCATCTCCCATGACATAGCTAAATTTACTTTTTGATTATGGTAGTTTTGTGTAGATTTCTTAGAATTTCCTGTTAAAGGAGCCATGCCACTTGTGAACTGAGATAGTTGTTCTTTTTTCTTCCAAATCTTTATGCATTTGTTTTTCTTGACTCATTACAATGGTCGAAATACCTACTAATTTAGAATACAAATAATGTCAGTAAACAACCTAGACTTGTTTGTATCTTAGGAGGGAAGAAGCTCATAACATAGCATTTAGTATAGAGTCAGTCATAGTTTTTATTTTTGTTTTAAATCAGACTGAGAAATCTTAACGTCCTAATTTGGCAAGTTTTAACATTAATTGGTACTCAATTTTATCAAATGATTTTTGTTAATTTATTTAAATAATAGATTTTACCTTTAATTGTATTAACATGATGTATCCTGTTGATTTATTTTCAAATATTAAATCAACCTTTACTTCTTAGTATAACCCAACATAATACATTGTCTTTTTAATATATTGCTTTTATTTACTTATTTATTTATTTATTTATATATTTTACTTTATTTATTTATTTATTTAAAAGTTTACTGTGAATTTTTGCAGTTATGTTCAAGGGAGCTGTTGAGCTGTAGTTCTCTTTGCCTTACTATATTATTTCTTCCTTCCTTCCTTCCTTACTTCCTCCCTCCTTCCCTCCCCATAGTTTCCTTCCTTCCTTCCTTTCTTCCTTCCTTCCTTCCATTCCTTTTTTCTTTCTTTCCTCTCTCTCGTATGCATTTTTTATATTTTAGTACCGTAGTTTGCTAGTCTCAGCAAACATTGAGCTAAAATATCTCCCAAAACAAATCAGAAGATATTCCCTTCTTTTATATTTTCTGAAAGAGTTTATGGAGGATTGGCATTATTTCTTCCTTGAAGTTTTGATAGAATTCACCAGTGAAAGTAATAGGGACTAAAACTTTATCTGTCAGAAGATGATCAAAAATCAAATCAATTTGTTTCATAAAAGCTGGGCTATTTGGATTTTCTGTTTCACCTTGCATCAGTTTTGATAAGTTGCATTTTTCACGAAATGTGTCCATTTCATCTAAGTTGTTAAACTTGTCAGCAAAAAGTTGTTCTTAATAATCTCTTGCTATTCCTGTAATGCCTATAGGATCTGCAATAATATAACCTCTTATAATCCCGATACTGTTAATCTGTGTTATAGCTCTGTTTTTTTCTTGATTACCTAGCTATACATTTATCTATTTTTTAAATTTTCAAAACCCAAACATTTGGTTTTATTGTTTTTCCATTTCATTGATTTTTTTCTCTTATATTTCTTCTTTTTTTCTCTGTTTACTTTTTTATAGACCATTTTTACATTGAATCTTACACCAATAACTTTAGACCTCTTTCTCCTCTAATATAAACACTTAAAGCTATTTATTTCCTTATATTACTACTTTAGCAGCATCCCACAAATTTTGACACAGCATATTATCATTATTATTCAGTTTTTTTCTCACTGTGGTGGGCAGAAAGTTGAATCTCTGTTCAGTCCCTTTAGATGTAACTGGGTGCTTGGAGTCTGCTTTGCACATATATAGTTCAGGGGTCACCCAGTGATTTAGGCAGCATTTATATGCAGAATATTTTGCTCCTTCTTTGTGGCGCTCTTCTTTCTAAAATCCTCCCTACTTCCATCTTTCAGCTGATGATATTGTCCCAGATTCTTCCTCTGGCTTTTCAATCCTGTTAGATGTTGGTTTCTTTCTGTGTTTTATCCACCTTGTACTCTAGATGAGGTCCTGATCGTGGGTGAAAAGAAACTTACCCAGTGCTATTCCTTTATTTCAAGTGTTAAGACCTTTCAGTTTCTGTGTGTTTGTGGTGATTGCTGGTGTCTTCTGAGGTGTATAGCTGCCATCTGTGGAAGGGTCTGTCTGGTAGTCTGTCTAGTAAGAACTGCTTTGCCATTGCTGGAAGAAGAACATAGGTGGGTTTATTTGTAATGACTTTTAAAAGCATAGATTTAGTAAAGCAGAGGAAAATTTGGTTGTAGAAAGCTAAATAATAAATGATCAGTAAGGAAGCGAAAAGTCCAAGTGCAAGGACGTTTTAAGGAAAAGAAAGAGGGAAAATACTTCAAGATTGCATGTCCTGTGTAGACAAGGTCAAGCTTTATCTTGTCCACCAATGCATTTTAGTACTTAATCCCATGTCTGACCCATGTTAGGTGATTTATTAGTGTTTGTTTTATGACTCTGAACACTCTGTGCATCTATTATTTTCAAACCTTATAGTTGACATATAGTTAGTACAAAATGTTGACATATATTTAGTACAATATTCAATAGTTGACATATATGTGCTCTGTGCATCTATTATTTCCAAATCTTATAGTTGACTTTTTGCTGATAAGTTTAATTAGTCCCTGTCCTAATTAGAATCCAAGTTTGGCTACATACAACAGGAACACAAAATAACAGTGACTTAAACAAGATAAACATTTATTTCTCTTTCAAGTAAATTTCCAAGTTGATATAATGGCACTCTTCTGCAAAGTCATCTGGGAGCTGAGGAATTTTTTCATATCAGCGTTCTTTCATGCCTTCCATGGTTTACTGCATTTTAAGGAAAGTGCACAGATGTTATACATGGATCACTTCTTTTCCTACTTATCGGCAATGATTTAGTCACATGGTCACATCAAGCTGTGAAGGAGGCTGAGAAATATAGCCTTCTCTCTGAATAGCTATTTAACCAGTGGAAAAACCTATTACAATGGAAGAAGTTGAGAACAGATATTGGGGACAAATTCTATAATGATAACAAAAAATCAGTAAAACAACTGTGCTAGGGTTTTCATATTTTATTTCAATAATTATTTAGGAGTTTTACTCTTTTTAGAAATTGCGCTAGGACTGCAATACATATCCTTCAGTTACCACCATTTACTTAGTGTGTCACTTCATTTTTCATGTAAGAACTTTTCAAAATTATAATTCTATTTGACCATCTGATTGTGCTATTGTTATATCTTACGTCTATGTGTGTTAAAAACTACACTTCATTACCATTTTTTAATAATTTTCCTTTTAATAACACTAGTAAAAAATAAGCTGTATTTAAAAATATATTTAGTCACATATTTGTCATTTTCTGTGCTCTGTATTTCTTTCTGTGGATATATGTTTCCATCTGATACAATTTCCCTTTGGCTTGAATAATGTTCTTTAGCATTTCTAATGGGCAGTTCAAATGCTATATATTCTCTCAAGTTTTTAAAAAAATTTCACTCTGATTTTTGAAAGACTTTTATTGGGTATAGAATTCTGCATTGACAATTTCTTTTCCTGCTTTAAAGTTGCAATTCCATTGTTTTCTGGCCTTCATTCTTTCTGATGAGGAGTCAGCCATTGTTCATGTTGGTCCCCTATATTTAACATGCTGGTTTTATTTAGCTGCTTTTAAGATGTTTTCCTTTTGCTTTAGTTTTCAACAGTTTTGCCGTGATGTCCTTAAGCATGTTTGTCTGTGTATTTAGCTTACTTAGGATTTGCCGTTCTTTGGGGATTTGTCAATTAATATTTTTCACCAAATTTGTAAAAAATGTGATCATTATACCTTCTTCTAATGTTTTATCTGTCCCATTGTCTGTCTCTCTTCTTTCCTTCTGGGATTCCACCTACATGAACATTAGACCACTTTAAATAATACCAGATTGCTGGAGCTCTGGTCGTATTTTTTAAACTCATTTTTCCCATTCTTCAGGTTAACTCTCTCTTTTTAAAAAGTTTCCCCACTCTTTCTTCTTTCATTTCTAATCTTCTCTTAAGCCTATCATCTATTTTTTTTAATGTTAGATGTTTTAGTTTTCTGTTCCAGAATTTCCATTGGTTCTTTTTAATTATAGATTGTTCTTGACTTACAATGGTTTGACTTACAATTTTTTTGACTTTACAATTGTGCAAAAGTGATCTGCACTCAGTAGAAACCATACTTTGAGTACACATACAACCATTCTGTTTTTCACTTTTAGTACAATATTCAATAAATTACATAAGACATTCAATGCTTTTTGTTAAATGATTTGCCTAATGATAGAATAATGTAGGTGTTTTCATCACATTTAAGGCAGGGTAGGATAGGCTATGATGGTTGGTATATTAGGTGTATTAAACGTGTTTGACTTACAGTATTTTTGACTTACAATATTTTCAACTTACAATGATTTTAGCAGTATGTAACTCCATTGTAAGTTGAGTAACATCTGTTATTTTCATTTTCTAATGAGATCCCCTATCCATTTACTCTTTAAGAATATATTTTAAATAAGCCCTTCACCATCTTCATATAGCTGCTTTAAATCTTTGTCTCCTCATTCTATTATCCATGTCATCTAGGGAATATTTCTATTGAGTGGTTCTTGTTGATCATGGATAAAATTTTTCTGGTTTTACATATGCCTAGTAATTTTTTAAATGTTGGACATTGTGTATGATCCAGTGTAGGAAATCCCTATTTTGTTGTCTTCCTTTAAAGAAGATTGAGCTTTGTTTTATGAAATCGTTAATTTATATGCTGTTGTCCTTAACTCTGTCTAGGCTTGGTTTTAGGTTTTATTGAGGGAAAAGGGATCTGAGGTAGCTCTTACTCTAAGTCACAGTGCTCACTCCTAATCCATACCTTTTCTTGCTTCTTAACTGAAAGTCCAGATGGTTAATGAGCCCTCTTTGAAGCACTGTGAGACTTCTAGTATTGTTCTTCTCTAAACCCCATGGAGTTCAGCCACTGTCTGCTAGGATTTGAGAATTGTTCCCTGTGTGAATACAGCCCAGCCATTGGCCAACTAACCAACCCTTGTTCCATGGGGAACCCCGCACAGGCTTCTATTCCCCCCTTGCAGCTCCTTTTCCCCAGTATTCGTCCTCACAAATTCAAGCTGCTTCAGCACCACTAAATTCAAATATTCACCCTTTAGCTCAGTGGGACCTCTATGCACTGTCTTGTCCTCAGGAAGAGAACTGGGGTAAATCTCAGGGCCTCCTCATATGTTTTCCTCTCTCAGGCATTTCAATCTTTGCTATCTTCCATTGCCTGAAAACATTTGCCTTATATATACTGTCCAGATTTATAGATGTTTAAAGAAAGAAGGGAAGTTCAATACTATTTGCTTTTCCAGAAGCAGGTGTCCTAGGGCTTCTTCTTCAGTTCATGAATAACATCCTTAAAGCAGCACGGTCAGGTTCTCTTCCTTCTGGAGGTCCATACTGAGTCCAGTCCAACCAAACGTTTACTCATCGAGAGAAGATGCATTGTGTAAGACTGCATGCTTTATCCATGTAAATTACTGTCATCTTCCTTCTTACTTTTCCTCGCCACTTTCCCTATGACATGATATGCCATTTCAAAGGAATTCCCCAGAATAAGGTCTTCTCTTGACAAGAGAAGAGCACAGATGTTCCAAATGCTGGCTCCCATCTTCCTTATCACCCTTATTTCCAATATTCTCCCTTGAGGAATAGATATTAAACTCATTTGCTCACCACCCTGACTTGTCTCCACAGTTCTAATTGTAGACTGATACAGCCTTCCTTGATTGCCCTAGACCGAAGCAATCATTCTCCACTCTGACCTCTTGTCATTACTGTCTGAACAATTCACTTGGCAATTAATCATGTCTTGCCTTAGGTTATCTCTTCTCTCATTGTCTAGAAACGATATTTGAATCCCTTGTTATATAATTTCCCACAGAAATGTCTTGCCTCCACTTCTATACTGTAAGCTTCTTGCTGGCAGGGTCTATGCCCCACCTAGCATAGTATGTTGCATGTAAAGAAATATATATTCTGTGGTCATTTGATCATGGTCACATGGCTGCTAGAAAGAATGTTAGCTCAGTCTGGGATACAGGCAATTATATTTGCAGAAGATTTAAATCAGATGTGAATGCATTCACTTTATCAGAGCTAACCCATGTCTTGTCCTAAATTACTTGTCCTTCTGGATTAAGGAAAAAAGCTTGCTAACTGCCCATAATGTTGAGCCTTAGGTTTAGACTAAGGAACTCTTATAATTTCTGAGACCTTATCCCAGGGCACTAGAGAGAACCACAAACCATCTGAACTTGCCCTGGTCTCTTTTCTACTTTAAGTTGTTGGGTTTGTGGCTCATACATAAGGTTCAAAGAGGGCAGTAAAGAACTGATTCTCTGGCTTAGCCTTATCTGTCAGGGAACCCAGAATGGAGACACCAATGTTGGTGCTGAGACACCAATGTTGGTGCTTAAAAGGTGATATGGGGAGTGGTGAAGGGGCGGGAGAAGAAGAGAGTCTGTTTCCAAATGATCTGGGCAGGGGTAGAGGCTTCCTGGGGAAACATATCTAAGCATTAGTTTGCTGAAAGTATCAGTAGTTAATGGGAAAAGTCTGTCTCAAATCATATTCCTTTGCTTTTAGCCATTGATTCCATTATGCCTATCTTAAGACAGCTAGTGGTAAGTGTGTATAAGTCTCACAGATGTTTCCTACATTCCTGAAATTTTTGCCCAGCTGATCAAGAAATATTATTTTTGAATATTTAATGATGTTATACAAATGTAAAGGAGGTTACTAGAATATGAGTATGGACAGGTGGCTCTGTCCCATTCCCTGCAGCTCCAAAACCCCCACTCTGAGCTGCAGGGGTATTGGTCCTTGTGGTGGGAGAGAAGATGAATCTCCTTATATCCTAACAGATAGTTGGGTTTCCTACAACACTTTTACAACCAATCATATTCTCTCTCTGTGTCTCATTCTCTCCCTTCCTCTCTTTCCCTCCTCCTTTCTTCTCATTCCCTTTCCCTCTCATTATCTCTCAGTTGGAATGCTTTCGGCTTCTAGGCCACTGGCAGTATCTTAGGCCATGTGAACATTCATTCTAGCTGACAAGAAGCCTGGTGGAAGTCAGAGCCAGTATTAGGTCAGCATTTGACAAGATCAGGGCTCTGGGGCAATGTTCTCTGTTAACTTTTGAACTTTCAAAATGATAGCCCGGTTCCAAGCATCACAACTTCCTGCAACTGTGTTCAAGTCATTACAAAAAAAAAAAGAAAAAAAAGCCAGGAGAAAAGGAGCAGAGACCTTCCTCTCTTAAGCTTTTCTCCTTTATTGAGAGGGAGACTGATAGAGTTTGGCTGTGTCCCCACCCAAATCTCATCTGAATTGTAGCTCCCATAATCCCCACGTGTCATGAGAGGGACTCCGTGGGAGGTAGTTGAATCACAGGGGCAGGTTTTCCCATGCCATTCTCATGAGAGTGAGTAAGTCTCATGAAATCCGACGGTTTTATAAAGGGAAGTTCCCCTGCACAAGCTCTCTTTTCTGCTGCCATGTGAGACATGCCTTTGTTCTTCCTTCCTCTTCTGCCATGATTGTGAGGCTTCCCCAGCCATACTGAACTGTGAGTAAATTAAATCTCTTTCCTTTATAAATTGCCCAGTCTTGGGTATGTTTTTATTAGAAGCATGAGAATAGACAAATACAGAGACCTTTCCCAGTAACCTCAAGTAGATCTCCCCTGACATCATTGAACACAATAGGAAAAGAGGAATTGGAGTGCCTTGATTGGCTTAGAGCAAGCATGATGCATCCTGAGGCCTGGGGAGAGGGCCTGTGTACCTTTCATAAGCACATAAATATCTGTGCCCAAAGCTGAAAAATTCGGAATCACATTATCAAAGAAAGATGGAGAATGACTCTTCAGGAAGAATCTAATGTGTATATGTGTTTCCCTCCTACCCCAGGAAAGGTGAATCATCAAATTTAACACAGAGACAACACCCCTACTTGGTTTTCATTGGTTTTCTTGTAGTAGGCTGTTGTATGGAAGAGGACATGCAGTTTTGAATGAGAAGTCTTGGGTTCAAATTCTGGCTTTGCTATTGGTTAATTGTAAGATCTTGAGCAGGTTATTTAACCCACCCCAGCCTCAGCTTCCCAGCATAGAGAGTAGAGATAATGGTGATGTTAATGAGGATTCAGATAAGTGCGGCTACCATCTCTTAGGTACTCATGTGCATGCTGGACACTGTGGTAGGCAGACTTCTAAGATGCTACCAAGATTTCCATCTCCTACCACTGACACCCTGTATATTCCCTTCTCTTTGAGTGTGAGAGGGACTTGTGAATATGATGGATGCCACTTCTAAGTGATGGCAGGTGGCAAAAATGGAAATATTCAATAAAGTTCCTAATCAGTTGAGTTAACCAAAAGGGTGTTTTCCTTGGGTGGGCCTGACCCAATCAAGTAAGCCTTTTCAAAGAAGGTCCAGGACTTTTTCTAAGTCAGAGGCTCTAAGCAGAAGAGACTTTTCTGTTACTGGCTTTGGAGAACAAAGCTGCCATGAATTCTACAGTCCCAAAGAAATTATTTCTGCCAAGCACCTGAGAGAGCTTGAAAGTGGATCCTCCCCCAGAGGAGCCAATGATGAGAATGCAATCAGCCGGCACCTTGATTTTAGCTTTGCAAAATCCTGAGCAGAGAACCCAGTCATACTATGCCAAATTTCTGAACTACAGAAACCATAAGATAATAAATAGGTGTCATTTTAAGCCTCTAAATTTGTGACAATTTGTCACACACACACACTGCAGTAGGAAACTAAATGACATGGTTTGAGTCTGTGTCCCTGCACAAATCTCATGTTGAATTGTAATTCCCAATATTGGAGGTGGGGTCTGGTGGGAAGTGACTGATCATGGGAACAGATTTCCCCATTGGTGCAACTCTTGTGGTAGTGAGTGAGTTATCATGAAATCTGTTTGTTTAAAAGTGTGTAGCACCTCCCTTCCAACCCTCTTCCTCTGGCTCCTGCCATGAAGGATGTGCTTGCTTCCCCTTCCCCTTCCACCATGATTGTAAGTTTCCTGAGACCTCCTTAGCCATGCTTCCTGTACAGCCTGCAGAACTGTGAGCCAATTAAGCCTCTTTTCTTTATAAATTAACTAGTTTCAGGCATTTCTCTCTCTCTCTCTCTCTCTCTCTTTTTTTTTTTTTTTTTTTTTTTTTTTGAGACAGAGTTTTGCTCTGTCACCCAGGCTGGAGTGCAGTGGCACGATCTTAGCTCCCTGCAACCTTAGCCTCCCAGGTGCAAGCAACTCTCATGCCTCAGCCTCCTGAGTAGCTGGAATTACAGACATGCACAACCAAGCCTGGCTAATTTTTTGTATTTTAGTGGAGATGGGGTTTCACCATATTGCCGAGGCTGGTCTCAAACTCCTGAACTCAGGCAATCTGCCCACCTCAGCCTCCCAAAGTTCTAGGATTACAGGTGTGAGCCACGGTGCTAAGCCCAGGTATTTCTTTATAACAGTACAAGAATGGACTCATACACTAACATTGATCATGTTCTAAACCCTTTATAGACCTTACCCATCCAATGCAGCCCACATCGTGATAGGGCTGGAGCTGTTGTCTCTCTGGGTTGTTGAAAGCAACAAACTGCAAATCATGTGATGTCCACTGTATAGTTTGAAGATTATTCAGGCACCTTTCTTTCTCTTTCTCTTGTTGCCTGCCTTCAGGTATATCTGCTTCCTAGATCCTCTAACTTAGAGGAGGCCAGTTGGAGGAAAGCAGATGAAACTCCTGACTACTACTCGCATTTCTAGCTGAGCACACTGGTAAACAGCATGGCTGGAGATGAATAGGCGGCTTCCACCTTTATGCTGCAAGTTCCTTAAGGACTAAGTGACATGCTAAGCCCAGCACACAGTAGGTGCTCATTCATCATGCACCAAATTGCATTAAGGGAAGTAAACTCAAAAGGCAGATTGAAAATAGAACCTTTAAAGTGTTTGAAGTTTTCCCTTAGCTCGTGTTATGCTAAGCTCCAATTACAGCATATGATTGGGTTTAGATGGGGTCCTACCCAGCATGGGTGTTTAGATTTGTCATTCTCTATCTGGGATGGCAAGGAGAGAATTTTCATGTTCAATGAGCTTCTTATTGATCCACACAGTGTGGAATCTCTTATAGTAAGTC
This sequence comes from Chlorocebus sabaeus, assembly GCF_047675955.1. Taxonomy (NCBI): domain Eukaryota; kingdom Metazoa; phylum Chordata; class Mammalia; order Primates; family Cercopithecidae; genus Chlorocebus; species Chlorocebus sabaeus. The sequence continues at coordinate 131,678,289 of NC_132923.1, forward strand.
ACACATCTAATCTCATGCCATTGCAGCTGAGAGTCCCTGGGATTATGAGTGTATAAACCAGGAGATGCTTGTGGTTGGCACAAGCAAGTTCTGGAGCACCAGCTACTTTCTCTTCCTTTTGCATATCCACATTCAGGTGGAATTTGGAGTGGAGTGGACACAGGGGCACATGGACCTCACTCTTTCATTTTGCATTGAAGAGCAGTTCACCCAACCCCCTAATCATTAAAGACCTGATAGTATATTATTTACAGGTGGGTAAAGAGCAAAGCTCTTTTTTTGAGGGAGAAACAAACAAAATTAAGCCAAGCTAGGGAGGCTGGAACCAGATGTGCTGTCCCCATAGAGCTCAGGAAATTAGCCCAGCATGGAGGTGATGTCTTCCCAAGAGGTGTGTACACAAGTGTTTCGAGCCATGTGGCCAGGAGGAAGTCTGCCTCTTGCTGACTTTGAAATAGTGAGAAATCACTCTTTTTCTCTGGATCTGTGTTTGCACTGTAAACTGTGAACTGTCCCTTTCTGAAGTCCTAGCTAGCAGATTCAGGGGTGAGTCATCAGATCAGCTTATTTTGTTGCCCTAATGCCTCCTTTGCATTTAAACTGAGTAGGTCTGGTTAACTGGACTCAGCTGAATAGGTGGGGAAAGTACTTTTGCAGAGACATCATCTGTGGTCTGTTCATTCTGGAAGTATTCAGAGCAGCTCTACATATTCTTTGTGATACGTTTTAAATTTCCCCATTGAAGCTCTACTGTGACATGTTCACCTTGGTGCCTCTCGTTACTGAGAACCACCTTCCTCAAGCACCATCCTTGTCCTCCAAGGTGAACTGCAACAGAATGCAGGTTGGATTTTGTGCAGTGTTCCCCATTTATTGTTATTTTAAATTTGGATTTAGTTTTTCGAATTTTGCAAATTTTAAAACATATTTTTTAAACATTTAATACAAACTTGCTAGAAGTATTCTTGCCTGGGAATCGTATTGTTATTTATGACATTTCTGGAAACAAGAGGCGGCATTAGATTGAGCTGCAGGTGAAGGAAGTAAATAGCTTTTGAAGGTAATGCATTTTATTCCCACCCAGAGGCCCCCTGTAGGCCCTGGCCTGCACCAGCGTAGAATACAGCAATATTGCCCAATTTCAGTGTAACCGGCCTATCAAGCCAGTGGCCTTCAAGAGCCATGATTTGCAATTCCAAGAGAAAACTCTGAAATCAGTGGGTAGAAAATGAGAGGTCTTCTGAGAAATTAACCAAGTCTTTGACTGTGTAGGAAGGGTCAGTGCCTTCCTGCAGTGTGAACTGACACAGCGCATCCATGGTGCAGGTTCTCCCTTGCTCTCTCAAGCCCAGGTCATCAGGGCTTCTTCTCTGCAGGTGGCTCATGTGGTGCAGGGGGGGCCCCCATGGGCAGTACTGGAATCTCTGTGTAGAAAGGCAGCAACTGGCCCATCAAGGGCTCCCTTCCTCCACCATGGGCCATGAGATGATGATGGCAGGAACCAAGATCAAGTATCCCAAAAAGAATCTGTGCTTTTCACAGCAGGTAAGAAATGCAATGCAACTTTTCATTCCAAAGACTGTAAGCTTGATTAACTTTGAGTGGCAAGCATAGACAACAGCATAGATAAAATCACCTTGATAAGATTTTAAGGGGGCACAGGATGCTGAGTGGTTGAGTTTTCCTGAAGCTTTAGGTCTCTTGTGTACCCCATCTCCCATGCCCTAAGCTAACTGGGAACGTGGGTCTTGGAACAGTTCTTATGTTGGTTCATTCATTTTACCTTGTTCAAAGCTGCCCAATTCTCTTTGAAAATATATTTTTTTAGACATTGTGGTTCTAGGATTCTAAATTTAGCCAAACAAAAACAATCTCCCCTCCCCAAACACTCCAGCTCATAAATATGCATTAGGTGCCTACATTTACATCCCGGTGTATGGCACATTGGCAGGGATGAGTGAGGGGGATGGCAGGTGATGAAAGGAGAATGGGGTGGAAACCCTGAGTGCAACGAGCATAAGACCCAGCCCTCCCTCATGGGATGCGAGCCCTGACTAAGGTGGCTAGAAAAATCGCGACTCAAATGAGTGAATCAGAGGCATTAGCCCTGACTCAGTGTCCCCATGATCAGAAAAGTGCTATCAATGGCAGTGAGACTAAGGTGGCGTGGGCGCCACAGGTTGGGAAGGTCAGGAGCAGATTCACAAACAAGATGAAGCTTTAGGTCTTGAATAAAGGGTGGAATTCAGGGAAAGGAGGAAGGACACATCAGCCATGGAACAATGGACACAATACCATGGGGAAAACAGCCTTGAACTCAGACGGGAATGACCAAGGATAAACAGTGTCAGCATTCATTCCTGCTCTCTGTGATGTCAATGTGCCATTTGATTTCCATGGGGCATTCATCGTAGGCTAAAAATGAGGGACAGTGTGAGGCCCCCCATGCCTGCTGTTTGTGTGAACAGGGATACTGTTGGGAGATTAGAAGCATCCTCAGCTTGTGAGTCTGCATTTTCCCCTTGTCTTCCCACAAACTCTACTCTTTGCTTGCCTCTGCACAATGCCGTGGAGACACCCTCTCTACAATGCCGTGGAGATGCCCTCTCTACTTTTTGCATCACCCTGACTTCCCTCCCTCTGAGATTGGCTAATGGAAAGAACTTGTAGGAGGTCAAAGGCCAGGAGGTCCTTACTCAGCACAGTTACGGAAGTGGCTGTGACTTCTAGCAGGTGACCCATTTTTCAGAATTTCTACTCTCATGGGACTCCAATAGCACAAGCCTAGGGATGGTAAAGCCTTCCCACACTTGCCTGGGTGCCTTACTATCGCTTGTTGGCTCCCTTACCTTCATCTATCTCCTGTATTTTGTTTACTGCTAGAATCTGACTGATACACCGTCCTTTTCCACTTACTCGAACATCTGCATCAGAAAAATATTTTTCAGTGAAAGTGACAAATCCATTTCAAAGTGTCTTAACCATTGAAGGGAATGGATTGGTTCATGAAACTAAAAAACTCAGGGGTATCTAGCTTCAGGCACAGTGGTATCCAGGTGCTCTGTGTCTTTTGGCCCCCCTTTTCACTTTGTTGGCATGAGCTCTTCTCTTATCAGGGTCTAGATAGTGATCATAAGTTCCAGGCTGGCAGTTCCACCAGCTAAGTAACCACAGTGGAAAGAGAACCTCTCTTTCCAACAGAGTCGCCACAGAAGCCGGGCTAGCTGATAATCACTCTTGCTTGGCAAGGCCTGACTCACATGTCTCCTCCTGGATTGGGGATGAGGAAGATGAGTGGGCGGAAGGTGCACAATGGGCACGGCAGAAACTGGGAATGGAGAATGCGTATTTTCCCAATGGCAAATTAGGAGGGAGAGAATGCTGGACAAGTGAAAATAAAAGATGTTTGTCCTGAACTTGAACCTGGTTTATGGAACAGTCTTAACTCCGTGGAAATTTGTTTCTCAATCGCTTTCACTAACCATGCTATGTTAAGCCCTCCTTTCCTGTTACTTAAGAATGTCTTGGTTGCTGCTGGTTATTCAAATCAGTCCAGTTCTGTTTAAAGTTCTAATTCTGTGAACGTTTCAATACTTTTCTTGACCCTGTGTGGCCCAAACCCTCAGCTAAAGAACCGGGATATGATTGTGTGTGTGTCCATGAGGCGAAGAGGGGGTGAGGAAACAGTAGGTCACTCCTGTCCCCTCCACCCTTTCCTAGTATATAACAGGGATGCCCAAGGGAAAGAATACAGGCATGGGTTCTTAGTTTCTGTTCCTGGCTGGGCTAGTAATGCCCCCTTTTCATCCCTCTTTTCTGCTTATCACTAGAGACAGAAACTAAAAAACCTCAGCTTCAGGCTACTAAAAGCCTCAAACAAAATAAAACAGAACAACAGCAGCAATGACAACAAAATAAGGTGGGTTGGACAAGCTTGGTAACACCTCTGGTGTCAGGGATTGAAGAGAGAAAACAATGGTCAAATTATGCAAGGAGCAGCTCCTGGTAACGGTGAGCTGTCCTTTGTCCTGAAGTGGTTCAGTTGAGTTATGGTCTCTGCTAATCAGTGTCCCTGTGAAGAGGCTGAGTGTGGTTTTCTGTCATGGTGTGACGTTCCTTCTTACAGCAGGAGCCTCCATCACTAAGCATGACTCAGAGGGATGCAGGTCTCCACATCCCACTCTTTTCCACCTGCAGCATCTTCACGGCATCCCCGTAACTCCTGCATCCTCCTCTAACCTGCTTAATTCTTCTTATGAAACCAAGATAATCCCAGATTTCTCTGTGAACTCTGAGAGTTGAGAGTTGTGGAGGATCAGAGTAAGGTGGGAGTTTCTCTGTCTTCTTTTCCAGACCCAGTACACGCCACTTTCATCTTGTCCTGCTGGAGCTGGTATTTCAGCAAGCTCTTTGCCATCAGGTATAAAATAGGCAAATATCTATCCCCTCCCAAATTCAAGAGATCCATGTCATTCTCTCACAAGGACCCTCTTATAATTATTCCCCAGCATTAGAGTGGGTCTGCAAGTCTTGCTGGAAATGAGTGCTCAGTAAATCGGCGACCACAGAATTGATTGGCCAAACCTAGACACTTATGAGAGTGAGAGGAGATGCTACTAGAAATGACTCTGAGACAATGGCTGAATCTGCCCCAAGTGAGCCAAGATGTGCAGCCATCCTAGCTGTAAGTGGTTCTTTTAGAACCCTGTCTTGGTCCATTTGGCATTGCTCTAAAGGAATACCCAAGGCTGGGAAACTTATAAAGAAAAAATGTTTATTTGACTCGCAGTTCTGCAGGTTGTACATGAAATATGGCACCAGCATCTGCATCTGGTGAGAGCCTCAGGAAGCTTCCAATTATGATGGAAGGAGAAAGAGAGTTGGCACGTCGGGTGGTGAAAGGAGGAGCAAGAGAGAGATGGAGGGAAGGTGCATGCTCTTTTAAGCAACCAGCTCTCTTGTGAAAGATTAGGGTGAGAACTCACTCATTACCATGACAATAGCACCAAGCTATTCATGAGGGATTTGCCCCCATGACCCAAACACTTCCCCCAGGCCCCCACCTCCAACATTACAACACCTCCCCCAGGCCCCCACCTCCAACACAATACAACATAAGATTTGGAGGGTACAAATATCCAAACCATATAAGCACCCCACACACACGCACTCTCTCTAGGTGATTTGGGATAGAAAGGAGTGAAGCTCCTATCTTGTGCCTCTGTGTTCTCATCAGTAAAATGGTGGTAGGTGGGGGACCTATTAATAACACTAATTTCTTCACAGGGTCAATAAATTAAGAATGTGAAGCACATAGTAAGTACCAAAAAAAAAAAAAAAAAAGAAGGAAATGACCTCTTACCATAACCCCATGTTTTTCCTCCACAATCCCCAGTCTGCCAGTCCTGATGCTTCTCACTCTCTTTCCTTCTCAGGTTCTGTGCAGGCTTGGGAAGAGGGGTTGGCGTGGCAGCTCATGGGAAATGTTCCAGCTGCCTCAGGAGGCTCAGGTGATGTGTCCTTACGGCTTCCCAGGAGTTCTCTTTAGACGTGTTCAAGTCTGAAAAGAACATCATGTTCTCTTTACATGTGCTCACAGTTCTGCAGGTTGTGCAAGAGGTATGGAACCAGCCTCTGCTTCTGGTGAGGGCCTGGAACCTTTATTCAGTTTGGGGGACTTAGCAACAACTCTGGGGCCATAGGAACAATCTACCTAGCCTGGTTTCTCAATTGCAAGCAACGGGAAAAAGCCTTTGGTCAACTTAAATAGAAAATAAATTTATCCAAGGACACTGATTACCCACCAAATATCTGGGAGAGCCAGAGAGCCAGGTTTTGTGAGCTACACAGCAAAATGACACCCCAGAATTAGTCGCGTTCCACTGATACTTCAACCCTGCTCCATGGCTGTGCTGTTAGAACCCCTGCCACAGAGACTGCTTCAAGTGCAGTGTGGCAGCTTCTGCCCACCCTCGCTAGGCTAAATTTTCCACTTCCCTGTGTCTTTCACCATCGGCTGCCAAAGCAAAACCTGCAGAGTGTGCATCTGGCTGCCGGAGCCTGAGTCACGTGCTTCAGTCCTAGAGGCAGAAGAGGAGGGAAACAAGTCCCAGGCCATCTGGAATTTTCTGTCTCTAGAGTAAGTGACTGGCTCTGCATTCCTAGGTGGGCGTTTCTACAACCCTGGGGAGGGGGTTCAGGTGCAGTGCGCTCAAGGTATGCAGTGTCCACCGCACCCAGGGTGGCCCACTGAATGATGGTCCTCTAGGATGTTAGGGCCTAATCCCTGGAACTGCAAATACATGACCTGATATGGCCAGGGGGACTTTGCAGATGTGATTAAGTTGAGGAGATCATCCCGGAGGATCCAAGTGGGCCCTGACATCATTACAAGGGTCCTTGTAAGAAGGAAGCAGAGAGACATTTGACAACAGAGATGAAGCAGGAATGGCTACAACAGAAGCAAGAGGTGGGAGTGATGTGAGAAGGGGCCACAAACCCAGGGATTCAGGAGGTTCCAGAGGCTGGAAAGGGCCAGGACATGGATTCTTCCCAGAGGCTCTGGAGGAACCCATATATTTCCCAGATGTAGCCCCATAAGTCTTATTTTGGATGTCTGGCCTCAAGGTCTGTAAGATGATGTATTTATGTAGTTTTAAGTCACCAAGTTTGTGGTAACTTGTTATAGCAGCATCAGAAAAACGGTACATCCGGTCGGGTGCGGTGGCTCATGCCTGTAATCTCAGCACTTTGGGAGGCTGAGGTGGGTGGATCACTTGAAGTCAGAAGTTTGAGACCAGTCTGGCCAACATGGCAAAAGTCCATCTCTACTAAAAAACACAAAAATTAGCCAGGCATGGTGGTGTGCACCTCTAATCCCAGCTACTCAGGAGGCTGGGGGACAAGAATTACTTGAACCCAGGAGGCAGAGGTTGCAGTGAGCAGATACAACACCACTGCACTCCAGTCTGGGTGACACAGTGAGACTCCATCTCAAAAAAACAAGAAAGAAAAAAGAAAAAGGAAAAAAGAAACATGATGCATCCAGCAAACATCTGTGGATTGAACAACTGAACAACGAGGAAAAGAATCTTTCCTACCTCCTTTGTGGGAACTGAGTAGCTGAGAAGAGCGGGGTCTGGGAGGAGGAGCTGCTCTGCTGTGCAGGCAGCAGGGGGCTTTCACCTGCTCCTGCTGGAGAGAGAGAATCATCCCCAAAGCACCCTGCTCTCATGCTGTGCTGTGCAGCCTTGGAATTTAACCAGTAAGGGAGAAAGACGTTCACAAATCTCCCTTACACCAGGCAAACAAGGAGAGCTGTTTGGAGGCACAAGCCAATTGCAGGCCCATGATTGAAAACAACTCATGCTTAAGGGCTTAGGATGTCTGGAGGAAAAGAAAATGTTCGGGGAGAAATTGTTGAGGACATAGCTCTTACATTAGCTGGAAAATTCATTACACACCATGCCCGTGCTATTGGCAATGACTTGCACCTGTCTCTGAATCTCCTCCGGGGAGGAAAAGTTCCTCTGCAGTTGGAATTCTCTTATGTGATGGAGCAGGGGGGATTCAAAAGTTTGCAAATTCCCTGAGCCACCTTTAGGTTTAGTAAGTGGGGCTCTCTGTCCTGCTTCTCTCCCCCGTGTGCTCCCCAGCTTGTGGTGGTGTGGGAAGAATAGTGGGATCAACGGTTTGTTCTAAATTATGGGGTGTCTGTAGGGGGAGCCATGTTGGGGCAGCATGAATAGCTCAGTTGTCAGCTTCACATGGGCTGATCTCAAAAAGACTGGCTTCTAATCTTCTGTCATGAAATCACTTGGAATTCCGAATTTGTAACCATTTATGTCTAATGTTCCGTTATTGGAACGCTAAGCATGTGGGAGTTATTTACATCCTACTGCTCAAAGTCACTACCAAGGCCCGATTGCAAACATTCAAAAAATTGAAAAATTCCTACTCTTTCTAGAATATTACCTCTTTGGAAGGCATCTTTTAAAATGATGGTTCCATTTGGTGAACCATGCATTTGAAGGAGATGACCAAGCCCAGGTTGGGGAGATGAGAAGAGAAGCTGCCTCTCAAGCTAGCCGGGCTCCTGGACACTGTCTGTGTCTTCCCCACCGACTGCCTTCGTCCTGTTATAGGGTCACTTAGCACCATATGGTTTTCCTTTACAACGCGTACCTTGGCCGTAAAGAGGTAGTCACCTGTACTGCACTCAATGTCTGTCTGCTCTATTGCAACGGGGATTTCTCAGGGCAGGCCCACAGCTGCCTTGTCCATAGCTGTACCCCCTCCGTATGCCACCTCCCTCCCACGGGGCCCTGTTCAGTCTCCTGTACGCACGTTGCCCAGCTCCTTCATCTATTTGCTTGTTCATTGTCTGCTCGTTCTGCTATTGGAATCCTAACTCCCTAGGAACTCAGTCAACTCCTGCCTGTTTTGTTCACTGAATAGACAGGAGGTTAGGGAATCTCTTTGGCCTTTAGATTTCTATGTGAAGAGAAACCCAACAGGATGATACCCTGGCCTCTGCCCCTCAGTTCCATATTGGGTGACTTCTTGGGTGGGTGAGTTTGGGTAGGAACTGGCCTCACAGCTGCTCCTTGAGGTCAGCCTGCCTGTCCAATCTCACTGTAAGGGCTCTGTCCTGAAACTGAAAGCTCGAGTCTGCCTAATTCTGTGTTCTGTGTTCTAAAGCCCATATTGCCACATACCTCTAGTCCAGCCTTTATCAGCAAGGATGCCGATCTTTCCATCTCCTTCTGTCCAATCCTGTTTCTATAGCTTGTGGTTCCAATCTTGGTCAGAGAACAAAGTGGTCATTTATGGGACTCATTGATCCTCTATGCACAGCTCCATCTCCAAGGCCTACAACAGTGACTGGCACATGTAGGTACTCAGTTGACTTTTTACTGTTTAAATGGATGGGTGGATAGATGAATGAATTCAGTGCTTATGATAATGATTCACAAATAATAAGCCTTACAAATATTTGTTGAAATACTTCATTAAATTAAACAGATACCTATGGAATCCTCTACGGTATTTTTTTAAAAAATGTCCTGGATTCTCTGTAATTAACACATATCTCAGGATGAATTGTCAAATCTGAAGGGAGTGATTTAGGTTGGGAGTTATTTGTGTTTATTATTTCAGCAAATGTCATCACCAATTGAAATCTCAATACTACAAACCTACAAGCCAACATGATTCTTAAATTTACTAAAGACTCACGTTAATCAGAATTCTCAGCTAAAGCTTCCTGGGAGAAGCAGAAAATTCATTTTGCTTTTTTCTCCCACTACAGCTTTGCTCCTGCATTCATTCTTCTTTGTCTACTTGGCTTTGCCGTTGATGAAAACATAAGTTTGGCTCTTTTTTTTCTTTTTTTTTTTTTTTTTTTTTTGAGACAAACTCTTGCTCTATTGCCCAGGCTTGAGTGCAGTGGCATGATCTCAGCTCACTGCAACCTCCACCTCCCAGGATCAAGTGATTTTCCTACCTGCCTCCAGAGTAGCTGGAATTACAGGTGTGCGCCACCACACCCAGCTAATTTTTGTATTTTTAATAGGTACAGGGTTTTGCCATGTTGGCCAGGCTGGTCTGGAACTCCTGGCCTCAAGTGATCTGCCTGCCTCAGTCTCCCAAACTGCTGGGATTACAGGCGTGAGCAACGGCACCCAGCCAGAAGTTTGACTCTTGAAAGAAAGAATTTTCTATTCTGATTTTTGAATGGTATCACCATACTTGACTTTAATTTTCTAAATGACCCAGGTCTGACACGGATTTGGAATTGATTAGGTTGGTGAATAAATCAATCTGAGCTTAATTATTTTAAATCCAAAACATAGCATGTGTGAGTGTGCATGTGTGTGGTGTGTGTGCATGTGCCTGCACGTCCAATATTCTCTTGATTTAACCCATTTGTGCCTGAGGTTGCAATTTTTTGAATTTTTGCAATCAGACCTTGGCGATGACCTTGAGCCATAGGATATAAATAACTCCCACATGCTTAGCGTTCCAATAATGGAACAAAAGGCATAAATGGGTAACAGTTTGGAATTCCAAGTGAGTTCATGGCAGAACATCACTGTGGTACTTCCTTCTGTGTCCCTGTCTCAGTAAGTGCACTTCCTGATAGATAGGTCTTGGTGGTGCTATTTGAGAGGACAGGCTCTTTTATTAGCAAGGTTACTGATGTCCACACAACTAATAGGAAGTTATGAATCATCTCCTTGGAGAACACTCTTTAGCATTTCAGGAAATGAGTGTTTGGAGAAATGAAATTTAAGATGTTGAGGCAGATTTTTTTAAAATGTAATTGGAGCCGTCCCAGATAATAAGAGGCACGAAGCTTATCGAACATGCTGGAGTCTTTCGAATCAACCATAGCTGCAGTTCCAGTTTTCATAAAAAAAGTAAGCAAGACAAACTTCACTTGTCTGTTTGCTTTCTGGTGTGCACACATGCCAAGAAGTACTTCAACTGTATTCTCTCATTCCCTGATATTTTGGGGGATGTGGCACCAAAAACTCAGCCACTCCTCTGGAGCAATAGGTTAAGTCTGCCTAGATTTCAGTTAATAAACAGCATCCAGGAAACAGCCTTTGTAGATTGACCAGAACTGGAAGAACAGTTGGCCATGCCCAGGCCGAGGATCCCTCCATCCAGAGCTGGGACCAGAGAGCGTGTGCTTTGTCTGTCATCTTTACTGGTCAACACTTGGAGGGACTCTCAGCTGCTTTGTTTTGCTTTATGTTTTGTTCTACAGAAAGAAGGCAGGAGAGTAGGAGGTGGTGCTCCGAGGGGCTGATCATATTTGGAGAGTGGTGTGTGTGTCACTGAGAAAAGATTCCTGGAAATCCCCTCATAGAAGACTTAGAAACCTAATTGACTTAATTACAGGATGGAAGGAAGGGAATTACCACGCACATGCCAAGAGGGACCCAGATGTTACTTTGAATCATTTTGCCTCCTGGTAAACTGTTTTCAAGTAAGAAAAAGGAAAGAGTTGAAGCTTAAACAAAAGCAGCTCAGCTGGAAACAGATGTGCTCCCTGACACTATGGCAACGTGAGCTCACAGCCACAAAGGGGTGCAGCCCTGCTCTCCTGTGTCCCTGGTGAGTTTGCATTCAAGGTCAAGTTAACGACGCACAATATCTTGCACAAGGAGCTGTGGGCCAGCAGAGCAGGCACAGAAGTGGATCTCCATGAGGAATTCAAAGAGGATTAGTGAGTTTTCGCAGTTCTGGATTTCACTTTTACTGAAAACAAATATTTGTAAGTGCTGGGGATATATTTTAGAATAAAGTATATAAATACAGATTCATATACATATCATACATGTATTTGTATGTACATATTTTTTCCAAACATCTGATCATGACTTTGTAGAAATGTTGAAAAGAATAGGAAATAGGTAAATATGTTATTTGAATAGGAACAGGTGGACATTTTAAATAATTTTAGTGACTTGAAAGCTCCAACCCTCTCACCTTGACCTGTTCCAATAGGACATCATTTCCCTATTATACTTTCCATGTGTCAAAACCAGGTCACCATAGTGATGAAGCATTTCTCACAAGGCCAACGTGGGGGGTAATGAGATTTGAACCTGGAACACCTGAGGGGTTAGTTTTTCATTCAGTCTCCAGGGTCATACCATTTCCAACAGACACTGTTTTCTGAACAAGACTAGCCTGTTTGGCTAATTAAAAAATGCATTTGCCGGCTGGGTTTATGCCTATAATCCCAGCACTCTGGGAGGCCAACGTGGGTGGATCACTTGAGGTCAGGAGTTTGAAACCAGGCTGGCAACATGGCAAAACCCCACGTCTACAAAAATACAAAAATTAGTCAGCTGTGGTGGCAGAGGACTATAATCCCAGCTACTCGGAAGGCTGAGACATGAGAATTGCTTGAACCCGGAGGGTGGAAGTTTCAGTGAGCCGAGATCACGCCATTGCACTATAGCCTGGGTGACAGAGTAAGACTGTCTCAAACAACAACAACAACAACAAAAGCAAGAAAAAACAAACAAAACAAAAACAAAGAAGATACATTTGTCTACCATTTAATCTAACGTACCCATTACAGGGCAGAAGGTGAAATGTCCTTGGTTCTGTGGCCACACCATCTTCCCACAGCATCCCTAAATGTGCAGGTGTCCATGCACCTGCGCAGAGGTGGGTCTCTTCTGAATGGGAGCAGCGTGCCTGCTGTGAGCTCTGGCTTTTGGCTTGGGTCGTTTGCCAACGTGTCTTCAGGATTAAGAGTCGTATCTTGCTCATCTTTGATTTCCCAGCGTCCAGGTCAGTGCTTCCTTGATGATCAGTAAAGAAGCCAGAGGAAGGTTCTAGGCTGATATTCAATAATTGGCTCCTGAAAATACAACTTTTGTTGTGCCTGTTTCGTTTGCCCTTGGGACCTTTGTAAATGTTGAATACTAGGAAAGATATAAGATAAGATACAGACTGAGTTTCTGACCTGCCAAAACCCAATATTAGTTTAAATTGAAAGAGATAAGACAGAGTCTTTATCTGGGACACCATGGAAGCTGTCTTATTTGAAATATTCTTTGCTCTATTGCACTCTACTACAAAGAAACAGGAACAGGGAGTAAGAGTTTCTCTCAACACACCTTTGGGCAACTAATAGAACTAAGGACCTCTGGGGTGCTGAAGAATGCGTGGCCCAGTCTCTGCCTGCAAGTGCCTTGGTCCCACAGGGGAGATGGGTGCCCACTCCACACAAGGGAGATGGGTGCCTGCTCAACACAAGGGGGATGGGTGCCCGCTCAACACCAGGGAGATGGGTGCCCGCTCAACACCAGGGAGATGGGTGCCCACTCAACACAGGGAAGTTCAAGTGGGCTGCTTGCTTAGAAATGCACAGAGGGACTGAGTCAAGTGCTGTGTGGATCTAAAGCACCTTCTGGAGGAGATGGATTTTTGGCTGAGCCTTAAGTGGGGTGTCATTTGGGCATTTGGGAAAATTCAAGGAGCGAATTCCAGATGGAGAGAGTGGTGGGATGCAAGGAATCGATTCAAGGAATCACTAAGTAAGGCACGGAAACAGTGAGAAGAAAGTAATGGTGATTGGATAGAAAAAACAGGAAGTTGAACTCGCTCTCCTAATATGCTTAGATATTCTCAACCAGTCAGTGCTGGCACCAAGCCAATTGCTGGAGATGCCAAGGCTAATAAGTGGACTTGGTCTCTCCCCAATGATGCTATGATGCTAACTGTCTAATTGGAGCATTGGACAATAAGCAAATAGGCACACAATTAAATGCACAATTGTAAATTCTGAAAGGACTCTAAATAAGAAAGGAAAATGGCATAGCAGTTAAAGGCATAACAGAAGCAACCTAACAGATAGAGCAGCCCTAAGAAGATGACCCAGAGGAGCCGGGAGTAGCATGAGAATGAGTGCAAGAAGCCAATCTTGTGAAGATGACGAAGAGAGGAGCTGCCGTGGGGTGGGAAAGAAGTGTGGACATTCATGGAATTGGTGAGTCCAGGACCACAAATCACAGTGGGCAAAAGGAAGTGTGGCTGAACAGAGAGAATGGAGTCAACCATGACCTTGTAGGTCATGAGGAAAAGTTTGAATCTTATCTGAAGTGCAATGGGGTGTCACTGCAAAATTGAAGGAGAAGAATAAAGAATTTTTTTCATTAAAATGTTCACGTGGGTTGCTGGGCATATTATAGATCAGAAAGCAAATATGGAAGCAGAGGGAATGCCGAGGAAGCATTTTCAGGAGTCTGAGTGAGCGAGGGAGATGGCTTGATCTAAGGTGGCGGTCATAAGCAAAGTGATGCAGATGAGAGCGTCTCGTGGAAGTAGAATTGACCAGGTTGCTGGAGGGTTGGGTTGTGAATGCTCTGGGAGGGAGGGAGAAGGTGAGTTTCAGGATGACTCTGGGCTGTTGGCTTGAGAATTTGGCACATGATTATGTCACTACAGTGGGGAAGATGGAGTGTGGGAGGAGTGGGTGAAAGGAAGGACAAAGATCAACATCTCAGTCTTGAGTGTGACCTGCCCACGAGGTAGCAGGTTGTGACATATGTCTGGAGCTATTCAGGAAAGAGAGCTTTTTGGCAGAAATAAAAATATGAATTTAATTGCAAGGATGCTTTTTAAGGCCATGGGATGAGATCATTGAGGAGGGATATATAGTTAAAAAGAAAGGGGTACATCCTGAGAAGGCTAGTGCTTAGAAATCAGAGCTGGAGAAGCTTATGACAATGCTACAGAAGGAGGAACAAGAGTATAAGAAAAATCCAAGAAGATGGTGTTTGCTCCCAAGAAAGACTGGATAGAGGAAAAAGGAATGGGCTTTTGGTAACTTTATTAAGAGTCTTTTTGGAGAGATTCTGGGGCAGAATCCAAAAGAGAAGGTCTTAAGGAGAAACCATATGATGAAAGGTTGGAGGAAGAGTGTATAGGCAACTCTCTTTACCAGCTGGTGTGAAGGAAGCTAAGAGGGATATAAGATGAATATCCTTCTCTTCCTCCTCCTCTTTCTTCTCCTCCTTTTTCTCCTCCTCCTCTTTCTCTTTCTCCTCCTCCAGAAAGGTCTTAATAGAGTATATTTTGTGGAGAAAAGACCACATAGAGAGAGATTATTGTTAGCATAGAGAGGAGACACCCTAATAAGTGAAGTCCTTGCAAGGTGGAGGGATACTTTTTACTTTGTAATAATTGGGTAGAAGGAGACACTGAAGATCTAAATGTGACCAAGAAAGATGCAGGAGTTCTGTCTGGAGGATTCTATGAATTGAGGCTATCAGATGCTTGACAGTGTGGTTGAAGAAGAGAAGCAAGGAGAGGAAATAGTTGTGTCAGAGGCTGAGTGAGTTATTGAGCTCATTGAGAACTAACCCAAGGCTCCAGCCAAGGTTTCCTACCATGAATCTAAAGCAAACGACCAGCAAATGTCTGTGTTTTAGGCATAGTCATGGATGAGAGTGATGGCTGATTTAATCGTTTAGAGTAGGGTTCTGTCCCAATTGTCAAAGAAGGAAGGGAAAGGATGCCAAAACTATCTGCAAGGAGAGCTTCTAATGAAGCAGCATGAAATCCAAGCTAGGATAGAGCGATAGAGGATAAGGCCAATATGAATTGGAGACCTCTGAAGAATAAAGGACTTTTTTAGTGGAAAGCCCTTGAACAAGAGAGTTGGAAGTCCTGGTTGGAGAGCGGCCTTGAAGGCGTCAAGATTGGTTGGCCCTTCTATAATCTTGATCAGCCCCTCCAGGACATGCCCAAATAAACACACAACTTAAGCGAACATGGTGTGCTTGCTGTTGAAATGCAGTGGAGGGGTAAGTCCTCCATCCCCATCGCCGTTTCCAAGAAAACTCTACTTCCAGACCGTTCTGTATTTTTATTGATCTGATGACCTCTGAGTCACAGAAATCTCTATCTCTGATCTTCATCAGCAACTACCCAGGGGTTTTCTCTTGAATTCATCTACAGGCTCCAATATCCTACTGTTTCTCCCAACTCCTGGGAAATTAACAGTAACCTAGATGCATTCTCAGCACTGGCTCAGATGGTCAACTCCTGTGGTCTCCATTAGAGTTATTTAACCAGCACAGCAGTTCAAATCTCAAATCATCTTTATTGTTGCTGCAGATTTTACCAGTTGCCTGAGAATGATCTTACCTCCATATGATTAGTGAAAGAGGAATGGTTCTTTCCTTTTTCAACATTTTCCCTAGAGGAATTTTGATGCCACAGAGAGGGGAAAATTCCAGAAGGTATGACATTCTCAGCTGCAGTGGAGTAGCCTCATAAAGATCAATCTGTAATAGTAAAAACATGATCTATAAAGGCAACAAGCATAGGAGAGAGAACGGTAGAAGTTACTGAAGAGAGATAAAATTGGCTTCATGATGAGAACAGGAGGTTCTATCAGTGCTTTGTAATTGTTTAGTGAGTATCACTGGGGTCAATGTGTTGGCTGTTCATCTTCATCCCATATCAGAGTGGTCTAGATGAGGTTGTTTTGGTTAAACTGGTGTTTCATGCCAGCAAGGGGCAGTTGGCGCAGTGGCCACACTGTCTAGTTAGAGAGAAATGTGCTATTTGCAGAATTGGATTCTGGCTGAATAAGGGCCAACAGTTTCACTCTGAATTAAAGAGAAAGTAGATTTATTAGGGACAGATTTTCTACTGTAGGATCTCACAGATATTTAAGCCAAATTCCCCTGAAGTCAAATGTAATAAGCAGTAGTTTCCACCTAGTCTGGAATTGATGGAACCAAGACTGTGGTGTGTTGGCTCCATTTTTTGAGACACTACATTCTGAACTTGGATAAAACCTTCGGTTCCAGGGAGAAAATTCGCTTTGTGAAATGAGTTGAGTTTCTCTAAAGGGACTGATTGTTCTGATATCAGCCAGCATGTTTTGGGAAGCACAAACACTTTCACGTTGCCATGACTGGGTCACCTTCCTCAGCTGTTAAGGCACTGTTGGTTTCTCTTTGCCTAGGTTCCCTAGCCAAGGACTCTATCCTGTTGCAAGAAGCCCCTGCCTTTTATCCCAGACTGATTTTTCCCATTTTCCTACACACAACCAGGCTGCAGGCCAACTGCACTTACTCCTTTTCCTCAAATCCCATCTTCCATTTTCCAAAACTTCTTTTCTTATGAAAATATCTGTACTCATAGCAAACACCTTCAATAAGTGAAAGTCTCTTCTGATCTCAAGTATCTTCACTTATTCATTCATGTGATGAATATTTATTTGGCATCTTCCATGGGCCAGGCACTTGGCTTGGATGAACTCTCTAGAATGCCCACAGCACTTTACACAATGCTTAACATACCCTATGTGTTTAACAAACATCTGCTGAATAAATGGATGATTGCATAGCTGGATTTTACTCTGCTCGCCCACTCCTGCTTGGTTCTAAGCTCCTTAAGGACACAGTGTTTGTATGTTACTTCTACCTCCCTTGTGAATACACTAAAGAATGGATACTTGGCTAAAAACCAAGCAAAGAGAACTCTGACGTCAATTAAGTCTGTGAAAATCCATCAGTCAAATTAGCCATCATGATTTCCTAAAATGAAAACAATCAGAGACGCCAGATTAACAATTAGTGGCTAGTACATGGCTCATTCTTGCTCAGTAATTCACTGTTTGTGACAAACAGCCAACGATCCCAGTATTTTCTTTTCTCGTCATTCATTACCTGACTTGATTAGGAGCAACTATTTCAAGGTTGATAGGTTTTTAATATTCTGGTCCAGCCTCTTGTATGAGAGATTGTAAATGGGGTAAATTGGAATATTTCACACAAAGCTGAATTAGACTTCAGTTCTGCCATTTTCATTTTGTAGTTGCCGTCTTCATACGGTGCAACCTGTCAGGGCAGTGTCTGTGCACCCATTTCCGTGATAAATCCTTGTCAAATTAGCTCCATCTGGTGTGTTGTGAGGACAGCAAGTTTCAGAACTGAAAGAGTTGCTAACTATTGGGAGGATGATGAAATACCCCAGAAACATGAGGATGAAGGTCAGGAAGAAGGGGCTGAAAGCCATCCACTTTCTTTTACTTTTTTTTTCTTTGAGATGGAGTCTCACTCTGTTGCCTAGGCTGGAGTGCAGTGGTGCAATCTCAGCTCACTGCAACCTCTGCCTCCCAGGTTCAAGCGATTCTCCTGCCTCAGCCTCCTGAGTAGTTGGGATTACAGGCACCCGCCACCACACCTGGCTAATTTTTGTATTTTTAGTAGAGATGGGGTTTCAACATTTTGGCCAGGCTTGTCTCGAACTCCTGACCTCATGATCAGCCCACCTCAGCCTCCCAAGGTGCTGGCATTACAGGCATGAGCCACCACGCCCGACCAAGCCATCCACTTTCATGGGAGACTGAGACCATCCATGGGAGAATGAGACCATGTCTTGCACATGACTGAGGCCAGTGCCTGTCATGAAGCTGATACTAGGGTACTAGGCATTTGTTTAATCAGTAAATGACCCAATGTATTCCTTCATCCTGCAGCCAAGGTTTCCCTTAAGCCTTTTCTAATAGAGGGTTCCCCACTGAGCAACAGAGATTGTTTGGAAAACAAGGACTGTGTTTTTATTTTGACCCTGCCCCAGAAAAGTACCTAGCTCACTACAAGTGCTTGATATATTTTTGTGGAATAAAGAAATTAATAAATATATCCTTTAGGAAGGCAGCAACAAATTATCCCGGTAATAAGGCTCAAAGAAGTGAAAGTTCTATTGTTAAAATGATAAGGGCTTCTATATTTCCATTAACCAAATGTAATTGTCTTGAGCATCTTGAGAGAGCAGAACAGTGTGTAGCTAAAGTTCATTCTAACATAAAGGTGCTTCTGTCTACAGAAGAAGGTATCCAGGGGGATTTGAGATGTATCAGGTTCTGTGAGGCATTGCTCAGACACCATGTAATTGAATATTACTTTTCATGTTCCTCTAAGTCAGGAATCAACTCTGCTTTGGATACTGGGGAATTTAGTATGTGGAACTCCAAAATTGGTGACCTCTAGGGTCTATGAAGGACACAATAGCGGCCCCGGTTTCCTCTGCAATGGACAGCATATGTGTATCTTTCCCTAAAAATTTCCATGTCTTTCAGGGAGTTTGTCTTCTGTATCATCTAAATAGGAAAAAAGAAATTTTTTTAAACCTTATAATGGACAGTCTACCTCTTTGGTTTCATTTGACTCAAGTGATAGCTCAAAGTTTTAGAAACCAAGATCTAAAAGAGCCCAATCAAGCTTCATGGAAACCAAAAAGACTGGAGCTCATGGAATGGAGGCTGAGAATCCCCAGGAAAAGCAGCTTTCTAAGCAAAGTCTCCTTTCACATTGGAAGTGAACTCCCAGAAAACAAAACAAAACCAAACCAAAACCATTAACTGTCAAACATTTCGGGAAGATTTAAGGAATAATGAGAGTATCTGGCAGTCACATAGGGCTTGGAATAATGCCTCTTTCCACCAGACAGACTGGAAAACCTTAAAATTCAAAAAGCAATTGGGAAAGTCCCACAGAAGGATCTTTCTGCAGTAATGGAAACAAACAAACAAACAAACAAAAGTAAAGTAGCTCTAGAGTAAATGCTGCTGTCATCTGGCCTAACGAATCTTAAAAGCAAGAATGGAAAGGTTTAAACTTTTTCTGACTAAATATCCATTACCCAAGAATAAAACTTATATTGTCTGAAGTCCAATCACGAATTACCAGGCATGAAAAGAGCAGAAAACACGACACATGAGGAAAAAAGACTCACATCAAATCTCTAGAAATGAAAACTACAATGTCTAAGATAAAAAAAATTCACTAGCTGGGATAAATGGCCAATTAGACACTGTAGAAGAAAAAATGAGTGAACTTAAAGTCAGTAATAAAAATGACTCAAATTAAATGCACTGGAAAAAAATAAAAGAACATCAGTGAGCTGTAACATAATGTAAAGTGGCCTCATATATGTATAACTGGAAGTTCTGAAAGACAGGAGAAAGAGAGAAGGACAGAAAAGAAAACTATTTGAAGAAATGATGGCCACAGTGTTTTCACACTTGACAAAAATTCTAAATCCACAGATTCATAAAACTCAACAAAATAATAAAAATGTGAAACACAAAAAACATTTGTTAACTGAAGAAACAAAATTAAGGCATATCATAATCACATTGTCCAGAAACAATGATAAAGAAAACATGAAAAGGTAGGCAGAGGAAAAAAAGACAGACGTACTGAGGAACAAAGTTAAGGATTCAACACAATGCAAGCAAGAAGGTGGTGGGGCAACATTTTTCAAAGTTGAAGAAAAAAATTTTCAACAGAGAATTACATAGCCAATGAAAAATATATTTACAAAATGAAGGCAGAATAAAGACTTTTTAACATTGGCAGAAGCTTGAAGAATTCATCGCCAGTAGACTCACGCTAAAAACCAAAATAAAACAAAAAACAATAAAGGGAGCCCTTTTGGCAGAAGGAAACTAATACCAGATGGAAATATAGAGTTATGTGAAGGATGAAAAGTACAAGAAGTGGTAACTACAAAAGTATATCTATATATATATATAGATATACTTTTTGTTATTTAAACTCCTTTTCAAGAAAACTAATTAAATAAATAATAACAGTGTATTTTGGAGTTAATAACACATCAAAACAAAATGCGTAACAATAGACCAGGAGGAGAGAAATGAAGTATACCATTTTGAGTTTTGTATGCCCTGTATTTTATACCAAGAAGTGGTATACTAGCACTTGAAGATATACTGTTGAAGATGTATGTTATAACCCCAAAAGTGACCACTAAAAAAAAAAAAAGTTAAAGCTAAAAAGACAACAAAGGAGAGAAAATAGAGTAATTCAAAATAAGGCAGAAAAAGAAGAAAAGGGGAATAAATGACAAATAGCAGATAGTACAAATACAAAACAAATAGCAAGACGATAGGCTCAAATCTAGGCATATCAATAATTGTATTAAAAGTAGATGGCTCAAACACTCAAAAGGCATCGATTTTCAGTCTTAAGGACTAAATGTCTGTGCCCTCCCCTCCCCCAATGTATATGTTGAAATCCTAACCCTAAATGTGATGGTGTTAGCAGCTGGGATCTTTAACAGGTAAGTTAGGTCATGAGGATAGAGCCTTCATAAATAGGATTAATTCTCTTATTAAAGGGACCCCAGAGAGCTCTCTCATTCTCTTTTTGCTTCATGAGGATACAGTGAAAAGATGGCAGGCTGCAACATGGGAGAGGGGCCTCACCGGAACCCTACCATGCTGACTCCCTGCTAGATCTGTGAGAAATAAATTTTGGTGATCTATAAGCCCCCCAGTCTATGGTACTTTGTTATGGCAGCTTGAACTTAGACAATCAAATTAGATTTTAAAAAAGACTCAACAATATGCTGCATACAAGAGACCCACTTTAAATATAAAGACATGGATAAGTTAAAACTTAAAGGATAGAAATAGATGTTACCATAGTAACACTAATCAAAAGAAAGGCTACCATGCAATAAAATACAACTTAGCAACAAAAAGAAATAAACTATGGATATGTACAAAACATGGGTGAATCTCAGAACAATGACGCTGAGAGAAAACAGACACTTTCCTTCCCCAAAAAAGAAAATAGTACATACTGTAAAATTTCATTTCTGTAAAAGGCTATAAAACACGAACTAATGCAGTAACAGAAAGCAGATCTGTTGGTTGTCTGGAGATGAGGGATACAGGAGTTAGGGATTACAAAGGGTCATGATTAGATTTTGGAGCATGATAATTATTCTCTTAATTATAAAAGTGGTTTTACTGGCAGATTCATGTGCCACAACATATCAAATTGTACACCTTAAATGTGTGCAGTTTATTGTATGTCAACTATATCTGAATTTAAATATTTAAATTAAAGTTATTAAAATAATAATGATTCCCCCTACTCTCTCAGATTCTAATTTAATTTGTCTAGGGGGTGCTATGGGAAAAAAATTGTGTCCTTCCCAAATTTATAGGTTGAATCCCTGACCCCTCAATGTGCCTATGTTAGGAGATAACACCTCTAAGATGGTTATTAAGATTAAATGAAGTCTTATGGGTGGGGTCCTAATCCAATAGGACTAGTATCCTTAGAAGAAGAGGGAGACACACCAGGGATGTGTTCATAAAGAGAAAGGCCATGGAAAGGCACAGGGAGGAGGTGGCCATCTGCAAACCAAGGTGAGAGGTTCACCCAAAACCACCCCTGCCGACACCTTGATCTTGGGCTTCTACCTCCAGAACTGTGAAAAAATAAATGCCTGTTGTTGAAGCTGCTCAGTCTGTGGTATCTGTTATGTCAACCCTAGGGGACACACTGGAGAGGGGGTTGTTTAGCAATCTCAGGTCACCAGGGGATAGCATAGTGGGGGATTCTAGGTTGTGGTATGTTTCAAAAGCTCTCCATGAAGTTCTCATGAGCAGCCAGGACTCTGACACACAGCGTCAGGCCAGTGTTGAGTTTGGCCCTGTTAAATGCAAGTTCTGACCCTAACATCAAGAATTTCTCAAGCATCCTGAGCAGTTCCACTTTTCTTTCTGCAGCCACATCTATACTACGTCTAAAGCAGAATCCTTTTGCATAACAGTAGGTCAAAAAGATTTTGTCAAAATAGTGCTTTATCTCCATTCAACTCAACCAGTATTAGTGCATACTCATGCCACGAAGGGAGATGAGCATGGCAGATCTTGAAAGTTATAATAAGGCTCGGCTAGATAAGAAGTATAGCTTCCTCCATTGAAAGTCTATACCCTCTCACAATATCTTAACTGAGCATGATATTTTCAGCAAGCCAAATCTCTCTTGATATGGCTGTATTATAACAAGTTCCTGGGTGTTCTATTTATTTATATTTTTACATTTACAAAAAAATCTGCGAGCAGCTTACATAAGAATCACTGAATTATTTTGAAAATATCCAGGCTTCCAAAATGACTGCAAAGGATTTGAGTTGCAGAATTTCAAAGCAGGTTCAGCCTGAGCCTTCAAGCCAAGAGTAATAATTAGTGCAGGCACCATAAAACTGGGTTTTAATTAAATATGTCTTTGAATAAGAAAGAAGTTTTATGAAGTGTACTGCATATAGAAAGCTTTCAAAATGGCATTGACAACATCCAGGGAAACGTCCAATATGCTTGAGAAATTTTAAAATGTAACTCATTTTAAAGTGAATCCAACAAAGAAGAGTACTCATTTGCTGAGACATATCTTGACTTTATTCTTTTTTTTTGAGACAGAGTCTCACCCTGTCACCCAGGCTGGAGTTCAATGGTGCGATCTCAGCTCACTGCAACCTCCACCTCCCGGGTTTAAGCGATTCTCCTGCCTCAGCCTCCCGAGTAGCTGGGATTAAAGGCGCCCGCCACCATGCCCAGCTAATTTTTGTATTTTTAGTAGAGACAGGGTTTCACCATGTTGGCCAGGATGGTCTCAAACTCCTGACCTAATAATCCACCCACCTCAGCCTCCCAAAGTGCTGGGATTACAGGCATGAGCCACTGCACCCGGCCCATTCTATGTATTCTTAAATATTCAGAACATATTCCTGGAAGATTCTCGGAAGGCTACCCTTTGTCTCGTATGTTGTCTATGCCATTTCACGTCCAGCACATTGTCTAACACACAGTAGGCGTGCGGCAAGCAGCCACATGAATGAGCTTTGAGGAAACGTACTTGGTTTAACCAGCCAAGTACTTACTTGAATGGTCAGATGGAGAAAAGTTAGTGGTTGTCCCTTTAATATTTCATGCAGAAAAAGCATCATTTATCATCTAGGTACAATGCTCTGTTACATTATTTCCTACGAAGATGGTTCTAAATGAATGTTTAATGACAGGACGTGACGTCTCTGCAGATTTAGGAACTGCAGATTGAACTGGCCATCTCGTCAAGAACATCTGTCTGCTTCCATATGTGTCCCTCACAAATGGAGAGAGGTGATCTTTTCCCGGGTCCCTGCAGATGTGAGGTTCCATTTGGTGGCTCCTGAAAGTACTGTTCCGAATCCTAATGGCAACCAGGCATTTAAACTTTGCAGAATGTGCCAGCTTGATCTCCTTATGGCTCCAAATTGACATGCCAGATAGCTGACATCTTTGTTGATGAAAGGTAGAGAAACGGAGGTAGCACGGTTTTTGCAGCCAGCAAGACACCCACTCTTGTGCACAGAGGCAGTGGAAAGCAACATCCCCTGGTGACCTGAGGACACTAAACAAGCCCCTCTTCAATGTTTCAGCCCATCAGCCAGCTCACATTTTCTTAAGGCAAAAACCCAAAGATAAAAAGGAAGTTGGAACCCAAGACACCCGCCACTCAAGCAACAGCAAGTGGATGTGTTTTAAAATTCAAAATTCATTTCTTAATGCACTTCCTACTTGGCAAATCACTTCTGGCTCATTCAAACTGCATACAATGTAATACAAAAAACATCTATTTGATATGACAATGTCTGTGATGTACTGTCTCATTCTATGAATAAACAGTAGCTTGCGGCAAAGCTAAGGCACTGCTTACACACTAATAGGGACTGGAATTACGGTGAAATTCTAAATGGACAGTACTTATGGTAATTAGTTAAAAACCACTGACAGAAACAAAGTCTTCCACCAGAATAACATCATTTAGATTTCAGCCTTCGTTAAGACGGAAGCTACTGATTCTTTGGGAAAATGGTCTTTATAATTTCTTATCTTCCAAACAAGGGAAGCGTCTGCAGCTGGTGCAGCATCTGGATCTTGGGTGCTCCTCTCATGGGGCTCCCCTGCCCTTCGTTATACCTGCTGGATGGAGACATTCTCTTGGGATCAGGGAAGTGGTCTGCACCCGTCGTCACCCTCTTCTGTACTATGATGTCAGTCTCCAGACTTTTCTTTGGCCCCCTTTTCGGTGCATTCACAAAGCAGTCACAGTGGTGTTAACAGTTCATCTCAGTCTCACTGTACTTTGAAATCAATCCAAACACCTTCCCATGGCCAAAGGACCTGCAGGACCCATCCCTAGAGGCATCTTTCCTGTATGTCTCCTATCATTTTCTTCCTCACCCTTGACTGCCTCCATGACACCAGCTTTCTCCCTGATCCTGAAGCTCAGCATCCTGAACACACTTTTCCCTTCCTCTCCCTGGCATGTCCTGCTTCCTGGTCTTTTCATGGCCTGTCTTCGTGGGCATTCAGTACCCCCATGGCATCCCTGTCACTCAATCTCAAGAATCCTGTGTCTCAAGTAATCTCTTTCTTTACAAAGACAGCTCAGTCTTCAATGCCTCGTACAAGACCTGGCCAAGGAAAGGCTCTCAGTTCATAGGGTTGAATACATTACAAAGAGATGCATTATATTTAAAGCCCCATTGGCATGAGAAGTACGCCATGGTGCAGATATCCTAAATACACACCAACAAGCTCCAAGATAAGTGGTCTCGGCTGTGGCATTATAACTTTATATTCCAACTACCATTTTCATCTACAGTTAGAGGAGGTGATTTTAGGAAGAAAAGTAAATTATGAAGAAAAGTAAATGAAACCAAAGTTCTGGCTGGGTTTTCTTTCACCAACAAGAATGAAAACAGAATATTAGGAAACTGTGCTTCTGGTAGAACGTATTACAGAATTGGGGGCTGTATTGAGAGACGGTTCTTTGTAAAGTCATCCGGAAGCCAGCCACTTCAAGATGAAGATGATGCAATATTCATTTTTCTCCAATAAACCTGCTCCCCAGACTCCTCAGCCAAGGAGCCGCTTGGCAGGTGTTGTCTTGAAACAGTCAAGAGAGAAAGCTCTTTGTATGAGGAATACGCTTCCCTCCATCAGAAAAACACAAAAGTTGCGGTGATTTGATTCAAATCAGAGTTCCTACGAGAGATGAGAAATACAATGCCTCCTGATGAACATCTGCCTAATGTCCAGGCAAGACTTGAGTTTTGGGCCTGTTCTTTTTCTGTAGCATTTACATATTTGTGACTTGGGTACTAAAATTGAGGCTCCAAAAACCCTGCTCCCCTGAAGGCCCTCCTATGTGTGCGTGTTGGGAGTGGGAGTGGTATGCAACTCAAATTTTAATCTTTAGCTCTGTTCAGGTTGGAATGTGGCAGTTTTAGCTCTAGAAAAATATATAACAAATAGGCTGGGTGTGGTGGCTCACACCTGTAATCCCAGCACTTTGGGAGGCCGAGGCAGGCGGATCATGAGGTCAGGAGATCGAGACCATCCTAGCTAACATGGTGAAACCCTGTCTCTACTAATAATACAAAAAAACTAGCCAGGCGTGGTGGTGGGCGCCTGTAGTCCCAGCTACTTGGGAAGCTGAGGCAGAAGAATGGCGTGAACCCAGGAGGTGGAGCTTGCAGTGAGCCAAGATCACACCACTGCACTCCAGCCTGGGCAACAGAGGAGACTCTGTCTCAAAAGAAAAAAAAAAAAAGAAAAAGAAAAGAAAAATATATAACAAATAAAAAAAGATAGAGAAGTTGAATTAATATTCTGCAAATAAACCATCATTTTAAATGAATGATTTCTAAGAAATAGATTCAGATTATGCAAAGGCCTCAATAAATAAATGGACAGAGAAGAAAACATACAGTTCATAAAAACAAACTCAAGTAGCCAACACACATGTAAAGATACTGTCTTAGTCCATTTGGGTTACCATAACAAAATGCCATAGCGTGGGTGGCTTGCAAAAAACAAAAATATATTTCTCACCTTTCTGGGAAGTCCAAGATCAAGGTCCTGGCAAATTCGGTGTCTGATAATGGCCTGCTTTCTAGTTCATAGACTATACCTTTCTATGGCATCCTCACATAGGGGTGAGGGAGCTTTCTGGGTTCTCTTTTATAAGGGCATGAATCCCATATTTGAGGGCTCTTTGCTCATGATCCACTCACCCACGAAAGGCACCACTTCTTAATACCATCACCTTGGGGGTTAGGATTTCAACATATAAATTTTGGCAGGATGCAAACACTCAGAACATAGCAGATATTTAACCTCATTTGCATTCAAAAAATACTGAGATAACATTCTGTGCCAATTAGATTGGCCAAAAAGAGAAGAGAAACAGCCTTGCGGTGCCAGGTATTGATAAGGAAGCACCCATTTTGAAGATCTGTTTTGCAATAATGTGGGAAGCAGCAATTCCACCTCTCAAGGTAAACTCTAAGGAAGCACTTGCACCTGTGGCCCTCAAAGTTAAAGCAGAATTATTGTAAGACTAGATGACTGGAAGTCATCTACATGTCCACCAATATGCAAATAGATATATAATTAGTCATATGTTCACACAGTGGCATGGTATATGTGGTTTTCATGAATGATCCAGAAGAAGGTGTGCAACATGGGTAACTTGGAAACAATACTCAGCAAAAGAGAAAGAGCATATACTCATGGATCAAAAAAATGGAGCACACAGGAAGATTTCAAAGAAGAATTAGAAAATCATGATTAATCTCACATCCTAGAAATAATTACATTAACCTTTTAGTACCATTTCTTTCCATTTTTATATGTATATATGCACTTCTTATTTATTTTTACAAAATGAGACTCCCACAGCACTATACGTAGATTGATATCTTTTCTCAGAAATGAATTCGTATCACGTAGCTTTCCCCATGTTATTAATATTCTGCAGAGGCAGTCTTTTCAATAGCTGCTTGATAGACTCCACTTTCAGAAGTTTTCATGTCTCAATTGAACTGTGTCTGCACCGAGAGTGATTTTCCACATTGGGGCAGTGGTCACCGTGAGTTCATAGATAAGAAAGAGTTGAATTAATTCCCTAAATCCCCACTTGCTTCTAGAAAAGATTAGAGGTGAATTAAAAGAGTAAAAAGTAGCATAGGAATGTGATGAAAATCTGTGTGAATGATTTGGGGGCAGGGAAAAAGAAGGAAGAAAGTTAATTGTCTCCAAAAAGTTCTTAAGCTGGGACGTGCTCTAACAATGGATCATAAAGGCTTAGTCCAAATTCCCTGGCAGGCAAAAAAGAAAAAAATAAGAGCACCCGAGGAAGCATGTAGCTTTCAGCATCTCACGCAAAGAAAGCCCATTGCTGCTTCTAAGAGGAAATTTGCTGTGTGGGCCTCAAATAGGTGACTTTAGCAATACAGGGAGCCGTATCTCCAATCATAGTTTTGCAAACCATACATGTATGATTGTTTCTTATATTGCTGTTGAAAATTCTTAAGTGAGGATGATTGACACCTTGAGGCCAAGATCAAATGATACCTTGTCATTGATTTGGGGCGATCAGGAACTGAAGCAGAAGTGTGTAGCTTTATCAGAGGCTGTGTTCACAGGAGTCAACAGATGCAGGGTGAGTTATTGTCTTTGAACTACCCCAGTAAAGGGTTCGGGTGGGAGCTGGATAGGATCCAGCTATAGAATAGAATATCTGCAGAGAGCCTGAAGTGCTGTGGTGT
The DNA here is from genome assembly GCF_047675955.1 of Chlorocebus sabaeus. Classification (NCBI taxonomy): domain Eukaryota; kingdom Metazoa; phylum Chordata; class Mammalia; order Primates; family Cercopithecidae; genus Chlorocebus; species Chlorocebus sabaeus. The sequence continues at coordinate 131,706,255 of NC_132923.1, forward strand.
CACTGCTCTCACTCTTGGCCTGTCATGGCAGCCTACATACCCAACGTCAAGCTTCCTCAAGAGAAACCTTACCTGGTCTTAATGCTGTCTCCATCTGCAAAGTAGAAGTGACTGTAACCTCTGGGTCCCACAGCACATCGACCCTGCAGCTCCCAAGCCAGGACTGCCTTCGTCATCATGTGCTTTAGTTTTTCACACATCCGTCATCTCCTCGAAGAGCAGAGAGCATCTCTCTGAATTCCTGGTCCCAATTAAGTAATTAGTAAACATTAGTGGGATGGAAGAAGGTAATGTGTTTAGCAGGTCAAGGGGCATAAAGGGGCACTATTGAGGTAAGGGAGGGAAAGTTAGAGGCTGACCTAGTGTCTTTTCCTGATACACAACCGGCTTGAGTCTGGCAAGAGTGTGTGGTGCCTGAGACTTTACAAGGAGCATCTCCAGATCGATTGGATGAGGTGACTCAGGCCCTGGGACTTTGGAAGGTAGGAATGACCCATCAGCTGTCCCAATCATGAAAAATCTTTCAGGATTTCAATGCCTCAGTGGGCACTGACCTTGATTCCATCACAGGAATGGTGCCAGGGAATACCCAAGCACAAGAATGGGTTAGTTTGTGCAGTGGATTCTCCAGACACTGGTGGGGATGCTGGAACTCCTGTCCCTGCTGTTCTTAGGGAAAGTCATTGTGCAAATCCTGACTTGTCTTGAAGCCCTCTGAAGAGGAACCACAGAGCTACTGTGGTGGAACTGAGGGGATGCCCATCCTCAAATCTGCTTTGGTAGAAAGGTTTCTGCACAGTTCTTTTCACGGCAAGTTTATTGGTGTAAGTTAGAAAGGAGGGGGCCCAAGACATCTCCCAGTCTGAACCCAGGGGATGAACTTTGCTTTTCTTCCTCCTGTCTCCCTTCTCCCGCTCCTCCATGTCCCCGTGAATCTTGGGATCTACATTAAGGACCTGGAATCCATAGTGAAATTTTATAGCTCAGCTCTTAACTGGTTCCTGTCTATAAAATTAAAGACTGACAATAGATTAATAAGTGCCGTAAAATGTCTTAAATTCCTAACCACTTGCTCAATTAGGTGGAAAAAACATAACAATGTCTAATAGTGGATTGCCTGGGTTTCATGCAGAGCGTTAGATTTAAAGGCTGCAGTTTATGGAGGGGAAAGCTTAAAGGAGAGATAGAGGATGATTCCTTTTTGGTGAGTAACAACAGTTACAGCCCTCTTATCACCCTGGCCTGAGTCACCAACAGCTTGCTGATGAGTCTGCCCTCTTCCATCCCAGCCCCCCCCTACAGTCCTGTCTCAATCTCATACCTAGATGGACCCTTAGTGAGATCACAGCCAGCTGGGCTCTCTGCTCAGAATACTCTAACAACACCATGTGCAGCACAGTTAGAGCCAAAGTCTTCAACACAGCTGCCCTTGTTACCTATCAAGCTCTAGGATCTGCTCTGCCCCCTTAATTATTGGGCCCTTCCTTTCCTTATTAGACCCTATACGATTTGGCCCTCCCTACCTATCAGACCCTGCAGGATTTGGCCCCAATTACTGTTAAACCTGTAGGATCTGCTCCCTCCACTGTGTATCAGACCCCATAGGATTCTGCCCTCCATTACCCATCAGACGAATCCATGTGATTTGTTCCAACCACCTCTCTGACCTCATCTATTCTCATTCATGCCTCATTTTCTTTGCTTAACTTGGCCTCTTTGCAGCTTCTCCAGAACTGCAGGCGGCTCCTGCCTCATGACCTTTGCACTGCTGCTCCTCTGCCTACAATGCTCTTTCCCCCAGACACCCTCTTGCTCACCTGCTCACGTTCTCCAGGTGGAGACAGCAAGGCCCTTCTCGGTGAAGTGTCCCCAGCTACCCCATTCAAAATGTCAGCAGCCCCAACCCTACCTATCTTCTTTACCTTGTCTCCCTAAAACTTACCTCTAACATCCTGCACACTGTGTGCATTTGTCTTGCCATTGCTTCATCCCTAGAATGGAAGCTCTGTGAGGGCAGGGACTACATTGTCTGTTCTTTTCATGATTGAATGCCTCTCATCCCCAGCAGTGGCTGGCACAGAAGTGACACTCCATGATGACTTATGAATAATGGCTCTGGGGCTGTCAGCATTTCCCAGTGGTTCCTCCATCCCACCAGCTTACTGAAATATTGGCGGTTGTTATCGGTAAACACCCAAAGTCCTGGGTATAGATACATTGGAGAAGTTTTGAAATAAACATTTTCACTTTTCAGGACACCTCTGTGCTCTGCGAATGCCAATGGGGAGAAACCACATGCACTTCTACCAGGTCTGCTGGTGCACTGAGCATCTCATGGTCGAATGCTTTCAGGAGCATGCTTTGGGGGCACATGGAGTGACGGCTAAGTCTGTCCTGACACCCTCTTTCAGTGGAGTGGGGTAAATACTGCTGTGGAGCTTCATGCTGTCATTTCAGTCTTATCTTGGATCCCTCCTGCATGGTGCATTGTCCTGAGGGTGCTGGACTTGGCCCAATGGAAGGTATGTGCCATTACAAAGGCACACACCAGATTCAGCAGTGGAAATCTTGGGGCCTCCAGTAGTGCACAAACTCCAAATGAAAAAGCTGATGATGCTCACCCAATGCTCAGTGAGGCTCTCAGGAGTTTAAGTCAGGTGCATGCAGCCCTCTTCCTAAATCTCGCCCTGACTGGCAGTCCCAGAGCCTTCAGTGGTCATCAGTGCCATTCTCCCTTTCCACAAGCTACAGTTTAGAAACCGCTGCATCGCCTTCCTCTGAGTTCTGTAAGAGGCTCCTCTGCTGATTTTCACCAGGTTTCTCTTCCTTTCTGCATGGGGCAATCAATGACCCAGGCAGGGGTAGCTGGACAGGTGGTGCTCCGCTGTGTCTTAGGTCACAGTCTTTCTCTGAGAGGACAGGATTTGCTGAGGGTCCTCCAGCAGTGAATGGCAGCATCAGGAGTGGGGCCAGGGTGCCCTAACTGGACAGGGCAGTTAGGTGCCCTAACTGGTCCCTCTGCTGGAAGCTCAAGCTGTCCTGCTGGATGCTGCCTCTCCTTACTGGACATGCTTCTGGGTCATTTTTCATGGCAGTGGGGCAGTGGGCAGATTCACTTTAAGAGCAGATTTCTCCATCTTCTAAACAAAAAAAAAAATGTAATTTACTTCCCAGCTACAGCCCCTGGCTTACTCTTTGTTCCCTTGTTTTAATCTCCTGACTCAGACATTCTCTTTCTCCCAAATGCAACATTCAGGAGCCTTTCCTTCCATTTGCTCACAAGCCAGTGGAGGGAATAATAGACCTCTGAGATGCCGTCTCCTTCAAGTAGCACTGCTGAGATGGACCGGCTCTAAGGTGACCCCCAGGACCCCCACCTACTATTTATTGATCACTCCCTATGCAATCTCCCTGCTTTAGTGTGGATGAAACCTGGGACTTGCTCTTAACCAACAGAATGCCACAGTTGTCACAGAATGAGCATAATTGCTTATACCTGATCATGTTATGTAATATTGAACACCTTGCCAGGTGCCTCATGCCCCTGCTGGCTCTGAGGAAGCACATGGCCATGTTGAGAGAAGCTTCCAGTCAACAGTCAGAAAGAAACTGAGGCCCTCAGTCAGGCAGCCTACAGAGAACAGAATTCCAACAACAACCACAGGAGCTTAGAGGCAGATCCTTCCCTAGTCCAGCATCAGATGAGAACTCAGCCCCCGTGACACTAGGACTACAGCCTTGCAGAGGGACTAGCTAAGAGTCTGTATTCCTGGACCACAGAAGCCATGAGATCATAGATGTGTACTGTTTGAAGCCATTGAGTTTGTGCTCTCATTGATATGCAGAAATAGGTAATTAATCCATCTGCAATTCATATGTGCTTGGAGTTTTCACTTACATGGTTTTACTTAAACTTCTCAGCCAATTCTGTCTTTTGACTTTACAGCCCTTTGACTTCAGCACTCCAGTCTCACTTGAGAGAACACCTCTGCTACTACTCTCATACATGCTCAGGGCCCAAGTTGGTTTGAGTTCAGGTTGGGTTCTTAAATCAAGTTATCTGCTTAGGAGGGTGTGCGAGGTCTCCTGAATCAGTTGGGGGGTTGGTGCTCAGAAAAGCCTAAACAACATAGGGCCCAAGTTCCTTTTATTTGTTGTAAGGCTCCAGCTGTCCAATCCTGAACTTGGGTGCTGCCATTGAAGATGAGACATTCAACATACTCCAGGGTCTGAGTGCTGGAATCCTGGAAAGTAGTTAGCTGATGAATAAAGCATGTTCCTTTGCTATGTGGTTCAAAAAGCTTTCTCAATCATGGGATTATTTGGTCACAAGACTAGGCAAATTTCCAACCAGCTTTCAAATACAAAATGAGGAGTGAAACTCACGTTGCTGACACTATCACGTGCCAGGTGCCGGATTAAGTGTTTTGTGCACATTTAATTTAGCTTGAGATAGACTAAGAAAAGCAATGCAGGCATTTATGTGCCATCATACAGCTAGAAAAGGCAAGTGCTCACCAATGTTGCCATTAGTATGAGAGGCTGGAATTAGTATGAGAGGCTGGTCACTGTCCTGGTTGTTTTACAGGACTTCTGTCATTTAAACCTAACAAGGACATGACGTAGGATCAACTGCTTTATTATTATTATAATTTTTTAGAGAATGAAACAAGGGCTTAGAAGTTGAGTCATTTGCCTGAGTTCATTGGAATAGGCGTTCAAACCCAGGCTGGCTTCTAAGTCCCATATTCTTAAACATCTCACTACGCTAACTATTTAGTATGTGTTAGACTAGAAATCACAGTCAAATAAGTATGACTCCAAATTCTAGATGTTTTTTTTTTTGAGATGGAGTTTTGCTCTTGTTGCCCAGGCCTGGAGACTGCAATGGAGTGATCTCAGCTCACCACAACCTCCGCCTCCTGGGTTCAAGTTGTTCTCCTGCCTCAGACTCCCGATTAGCTGAGAATACAGGCATGTGCCACTGTGCCCGGCTAATTTTGTACTTTTAGGAGAAACGGGGTTTCTCCATGTTGGTCAGGCTAGTCTCGAACTCCCAACCTCAGGTGATCTGCCTGCCTTGGCCTCTCAAAGTGTTGGAATTGCAGGCGTGAGCCATCACGCTCTGCTCAAATTCTAGATATTTTACCCTAAAATATGCTGCTTCCAATTGGAGAAGCCAAGAAGAAAGCAACGTACCAGGATGCCCTCGAAGCCAGTATTTGCCCCCCAGCTGGAATTTCCTTTAGTCACTTTTACGTGTATATAACTTGGGGAATTTCAGTCATTTCCCCCTTTTTGTGGTTGTATTCATTCTTAAAATCAAGGGGTGGTATGGAATCCCTTATGCGTAAGCTATAAACCCCGTTGGTTCCATGACTTACCATCTGACTAGTTCTTTCAAGCTGGTACCAATGGTCACCTCGTTGGTTATGAAGCTGCAATCCATGTTGCCAGTTGTAGTGCATTGGACAGAGGGCCAGAGGGAGACCACTCATCATTCTGAATGCCATGAAGCTCTGTCAGCTACACGGAAATTAACTACTGGAGCAAATGATGGAAAGTCACATCTTTTGCCTTAGGATTTCTCTTGAGGGAGGGCGATTTGTCATTTATGGGTCTGGCTGAGTTATATTGTTTCCTATTAAGATAAGTCTAAATGAATCCTTAATGACAGAACACTGTATCTGTACAGATTTAGAAGCTGCAAATTAAACTGGCCATCTCCATCTGGAACATCAGTTTCCTTTCCAGAGCTATCCATTACCCGCAGAGAGAGTGAGCTGATGAGGGTCCCCGCAGATGTGCCGGCACAGCTGGAGGAGCAGCGCCCCTGAATGTTAATTGTGCGGGTGCTGTATGTCTGAGGGAGGTTCCTGGGACCCCCAGGAAGACGTGACCTCGAAGTCAGGGTTTCAGGTATTCCTCTGCAGCACCCAGGTCATCTAGACCAAGATGCCATCAACTCTGGCCTGGATGCTGACTTTGACCTTCTAATGGACGTCCTTAATTCTCACTCTTGCCTTCTCCTATTGCTTCAGAGCAGCCAGCGCATGCTTTTCAATGGTGTATATCATCCCATTTGTTTAAAATCTGCTTAGATGTCTCACAAGTCTCAGAATAGAGGCCAAATTCTTAGATATGGCCTCCAAAGAAGTCTTGCTTTTGATGACCCCACACACCTTTCTTCTTGAGGCCCTTTTGGCTACCCTTAGGGCTTCTAGGACCACACCCTCCTTGCTACCGGGGTTGCATGGGGGCCAAGAACCCTGTCCTCCCCGTTTGAAGCACTCTTTCCTTCTGCCTACCACTCTCGTCTCCCCTCCCTCAGACATCCACTCTCTGTCCCTCTGCCTCTGTAGATACGTCTCTTCCCCAGGACACCTCTTTTGACATCCTTGTGAAAGGAAACTATCTTGGGCTCCCAACATCACTAAGCTAAATGGAAAAGTCAAGCTGGGAACTACTTAGGGCAAACCTGCTTCCCATTCTGTTCAAAGTCATCCTTCTGCTAGCTGAGGTAGATGCATATCTGATTGCCTCTTTTGGAAAGGCTAATCAGAAACTCAAAAGAATGCAAACGTTTGTCTCTCACCTACCTGTGACCCGGAAGCCCCCTCCCCACTTTGAGTTGTCCTGCCTTTCCGGACCAAACCAATGTTCATTTTGCATATGTTGATTGATGCCTCATGTCTCCTTAAAATGTGTAAAACCAAGCCATGCTCTGACCACCTTAGACACAGGTCATCAGGACCTCGTGAGACTATGTCATGGGCACGCGTCCTCTACCTCAGCAAAATAAGCTTTCTAAATTAACCAAGACCTGTCTCAAATTTTCAGGGTTCACGGCCTGAACAAGTGAGGTCTCTGCCCCTCTTTTGATCACATGCACTCTGTTCTTTGTGAACTAGCACCTATCCCAGTGTGGATTATGTATGTGGCTCCTGTTCAGTCATGGGGTCTCTTCCATGTAAGATCCATGGGTGCTGTCACTGGATCTGTTTTGTGTGTATCTGCAGCCCTGGCCCCAGCACAGTGCCTGGCCCTTGGCAAGCCTGGGGGAAAATCCTGTCCCAGAATACCCGTGCAGGCAAAGCTACAGCGTCTTCTAGCAAGATAAATAATAATTTGCATGTATTTTTTTCAGCTTTCTTTAATCACTCTTCTTTCTTAGATGTGTATACTCAAATTTGAACAAAAGCAAAACAAAAACAAAACGAGCCTGCAAACACCAAGCTGAAGATAAAAAGAATATTGTGTGGCTGAAGGAGCTACAGATGTGAATCCTGGCATCGTGATCGACCAGCTGTGTGTCCTTGGGCAAACCAGTTCATACTCTGGTCCTTATTTCCTCATAAGTTAACAGAAATTACAGTGCCTGCTCTGCCTACCCACAGGGGTGTTTTTAGGACCACATGAGAAGCTGCACAGTTGCTCTGAAAGTACCAAGAGCTCTGCAGCTGTGTGGTGGAATCAGTACATTCATTAATAATACACCATCCTGTTCTTCGTTCATGGCTTACTGATGCTAGACCCGAATATGATGTCCACATTGTTCAGGAAATCAGGAAGTGGTGTACCATGCACCTCCAACGCTTCGTGCAATCACAGTTTGGTAGCAAAGATCTGGCTGAACAATTGGATTTCAGGATGATGGTAAATAGAATGTGTATTACACTCTGCCAGGTGTAACATGGCACTTAGGTTTGGAAGGTGGGCAGAGAAAGTGCTCATAGAACTACATTTCCTAAACCAAGGATGGGAGTAGAATGGCAGGAAGGATTCATGGGTCCTGGTTTCATTTAAGATTTTAATCTATGGAGGTGACCGAGTGATGACACAGAGTCTAATGCCATTGAAAGAAGATGTATCACTTACATGTCCTGGGAGAAGGGGACACGTCACACCATCCAGGGCCATGTGGGGAAGCACCAGAGTTGGTCAGAAACCAGGGGAAACCTAGAGCAGGGCTTTTACTGGGGTCTTCTCAGGAAAGGCGAGGCAGGGCTGAGTCTGGGATTGGCTAGTTTGAGTAATTCCAGCAGGCTTTGGGCTGTAGAGGAGTGATCTCTAGTTGCCCGATATGTGGCCCTGGGATAATTTAGGGGAGAGGAAATATTGGCTTGGGGTGTGAGAGTTGGGCAAAGTGGGTGGCTGGAGTATAGGCTTGGGATTTGTTGGTTTAACAGAGTTAGGGTTAGGGTTAGTGTTAGGGTCTTTTATGTCTCTAAGAATTGGCTAGCCTTGGTAGCAGCAGTCTCTTTCAGCCAGCAAAGTTTTTAAGATGTCAAAACATCATAAGATACAGAAAAAAACAACAACCCGTGATTAATGCAGCCTTCTATTGACAAAACTAATAGAAAGGAGGAGGTGACCACCATCCTCTTTCTGAAAACTCCTCACCCCTTATACCACACTCTGGGAGGACTCCAGTGTTTCTTTCAACAGTGGAATTCATGGGGGGTGGAGCCAGGTGGAGGAAGACCCCCTGGATGCAGGTGATTGTTGCACCCTTTACCTGCCAGAGCTAAACACACAGGGTGGTGTCCTCGACATGTTGCTGAATCTCCTGAAGTCACCGTTCCATTCTAGCTTGGACTTAAGATTCTCCCTATCCCTTGCCAGCCCCAGGAGGTCCCCTTGCCTCTGCTCATGGCTTCATCACCCCTGCTCCTGTGGAGCACTCAGATTGTCTAAGTTCCCTTTCCAGTGAGGGGTGCTCCTGGGGCTTCTGGGAGCCCTGAACCCGCCCTGGGACATGTGGCAGGTGGATGGATGGAAGTGCCCCCAGCACATTTGATGCTCAGGGACACCCCTCCAAAGCATTATGAGGAAATAGAGTGTTCCAACCATTTGCAGATGCCACACATTTTACGGGCATGAACAACTTGGGGATATGCTTTTGATAACGTAAGCTGCAGCTTCTGTAGAGTTCCTGGGGACTGAGGACCTTCCTCTAACTCCAACCTGCTATGTCCCTATCCAGAAAGATGCAGCAGGGACCATGTAGCCTGTTGACGACCAGATCTCCTCTCCTCCCTGCTTCTTGGAAGTCTCCAGTGCCTGACGTGTGTGGGGGTGGGGTGTTTGACTCATTCTGCCCATTGGAGTGTGGGTGGAAGTGAGGTCAGATACTGCCAGGCTCAGTTTGTAAAATGTGTGATTCCCTCTCTCCTCATGGTCCACTGGCTGGATGTAAACGATCTCAAGGATGACTCTGAGGTCCCAGCAGAACCATGAGGTGAAAGGAGAGGAGACTGATTTCCTGACTCACCACTTGAATGGTTGTCTTGAACACACAAGTTTCTAGGATGTGAGCAAAATGCAAAGCCCCCGTGGTAAACAGCCACTGAGATGTGGGGGCTGTTTGTCACAGCAGCTAGCATCAGTCACTCTAACTAATACAAAAGCATGAGTGCCAATGAGTGAGTGTAATTTGAGAGCTGGTGATAACCTTGAATCTGCGCTAACTTAAAAACAAACAACAAAAAACAACTTTTCCTGTGTTAGTTTGCTGAGAACAATGGCTTCCAGCTTCATCCATTGGGGCAGGTGGAGGGGGTGCATCAGGATAAATACCGAATGCATGTGGGGCTTAATACCTAGGTGATGGATTAACAGGTGTAACAAACCACCATGACACTTGTTTACCTATGCAACAAACCCACACGTCCTGCACATGTATCCTGGAACTAAATATTTTAAAAACGTCATTGATGCCTAATTTACATTCAGCAACATGCACCCATTTTTATGGGTCCAGTTGGGTGATTCTGACAGGTGTATTTACTTACCTATGCATCCACCCACACATGAGATTGCACCATTGCACTACAGCCTGGGCAACAGAGTGATCAAGATATAGAGCATGTCCGTCATCCCAAAAAGTTCCCTTTAAAGAAAAAAAACAAAAGTTCCCTTGTGCAAATCAAACTTCACAGAGTGAATCATTCACCACATTTTATTTTTAAATTTCCATTAATAACAAGCTACTTTTATGGAGTTGCCCAACTTGTCATACATGGTGACCGAGCTGTGTTTAGCAGAAGTGGGACTTCGGGGAACACGACCAGAAGTGCCCTGTCCCTGGCCTCATGAAGAGCAGGGAGCCATGCCTGAGGGAGGAATGAACAGATCTCTGCTTCCGTAGCCATCCCATGTGGTGCTGCTAAGGGATGACTGAGGGAGAATGAAAAAAAAAAAAAAGTTACTGGGAGACAGAGGCACTGTGAGTGGAATGGAGCCTGCACTCCCGCACAGGGCAGGGTGTCAAGACACGCAGCTGACAGCAGCGAATGAGGGCTGAGGGGGCACCACGGGGGACAGGAATGAATTTCAGCTTCTTGTTGAGGTGGCTGGAGGCTGCAGGGGCGGCAGAGTTCCAGGCACACTGTCGTCCATGTGATTTTGGGACATCCAGGTGGATGAACTGCTCTGGTTGGTGATTCACCCTAGAACACCCTAGAATTAGGATGTTCTGGCCAGGTGTGGTGTCTCATGCCTGTAATCCTAGCACTTTGGGAGGCTGAGGAGGGTGGATCACCTGAGGTTAGGAGTTCAAGACCAGCCTGACTAACATGGTGAAACCCTGTCTCTACTGAAAATACAAAATTAGCCGGATGCCTGTAACCTCAGTTACTCTGGAGGCTGAGGCAGGAGAATCGCTTGAACCTGGGGGGTGGAGGTTGCAGTGAGCAGAGATTGCACCATTGCACTCTAGCCTGGGCAACAGAGTGAGACTCCATCCCAAAAAAAGGGGTGTTCTGACACAGGAGGGGGTTAGGTGGGAGACATAGACTTACGGGTTGCCTGGGTGTTTGTGTTGATGTAAAATCTAAGACAGAGTCAGAACCTGTGGAGTAAGAGGAGGGCGGAGGTTGGGCTCCTGAGAATGTCAACTCTTTAGAGGAGGAAACCTCCACCAAGGAAGCTGAGAAGGGGTGGTCCAGGGTTGGGAGAACCTGAAGACACCATCTTGCTGGATGCTTTCTGCTGGGCCTCCCACTCACCCACTCTGCTCTGTGCCTGGGGAGCTTGCCCCACATTTATGGTTCTTGCCTTTCCCGCTGAGTTTGGCCAACAGGGCACACTTGCAGGAAACAGGGGAAAGAGAGAGGCTGGGGAATTTATCCCACTGGCTCCCTCCTGGCGCTCCTGGAGGCTGGCGGAGACTCTTGAATAAGAATCTCAGCTCCCCGCTAGGCACTTTCTCCATTCTTCTCTCTGTATCACTGTGTTCTAGAAATTGCTCCGTCCTCCGTCTTTTCAGGGCCAGACGCTGTCTGCTGGATCCCAAGAACTTCTGTAAACACTGCCCATTTCTTTGTCAATAGTCTCTTTCCCAAATTCTTTTCAAGTACGCAATTTGAATGTGCCATCTGTTTTCCAGTCAGATAATGATACAACTACCTGTCTTTGGTTTAAAAAGTAAGTTATGTTTTATATATTCCAAAGTTTCCCTAAGAATCCCACCTTGATTTCTGCCGAAGGTGCAGAAGGCACCAACAGAGAGCTCTTTGCTGTCTGAAAGCACCCCTGCTACCCCAGAAAATGGCCCCTATCATGCAGTACAGCATTTCCCAGGTTGAAGTCACCTCCAAATGAGATGTCTCCCCAGTCGGAAGGGCAGAGTGAAGCTGTCCCTGTGGATATGTCTGCAGGTAACAAGTATGTGTCAGGGGATGGGAGGGACTCTGCTTCCTTCTTATATCAAACATCATAATTGTTTGATGTCCAATTATGTTATAGGGACTCTCCCTGCAAAAAGAAAAAAGTAGCTTTGTGAAACCTTCTCCAAGATACTCACCTTTCTCTGCCTCTTGCTAATGCAGAGTCTGGTCTCGGCTTCCCTCTTCCCCAGGAAGGGCAGGGCAGGACAGGGAGCGTGGCTGGTCCTCTTCCTCCCTGCAGCCCCTCCTCATGGCCAGCAGGACTGGCCTCAGGTGCTCCCCTGGGGGATCTCCCAGGGAAAGGTCTCACCTGCCTGCAAACTGGTAGAGCTGACTTCAGCTGTGCTTTCTGTAAGTACCGACTTTGTTTTAATATTATATTATCTACCTTTATTTTTTCTGTAATTTAATGCAGCGGCTGCATTCCTGAACTAACATCCATTGATTAGGGTAACAAGCAAATGTGGAGAAGACACTTCCAGAAGCACACTGACTCATCCTTCCATTCATTGTTTCTGTTGGGATCAGTAGAGGGAGAAAAAGACACACACACACACACACACACACACACACGCACACACACATCCACACAAAATCCCAAAAATGATAGGCAAAGAAAAGCAAGAGTCATATTTTGAGTTACTCTTTAAGTAGCTATTGCCAAAAAAAAAAAAAAAAAAAAGATCTCAAGAAGAGAAATGCCTGCAAAATGCCAGAGGGTAAGAGAGTAATCTGGCCAATGGACTTGGCCAAAGGGATTCAGTCAGAAAGGCAGGCGAAATGATATGATGATGGCAAATTCATGTTAAATCACTACTAATGTATTCAGATTGTGTGCGAGAAGACTCTCATTTTTAGGTTAAGTTCAAAAGCCCATTTAAAAAATACTCGTTGATACTATAAACTCAGAACTGTGGTTCTCAAATTCAAAAAGCGTTCTCAAATACACGTCTGCAAATGTGTATATCATCCAGATTATATCCAGCAGTAGTCTTGCACGCCATTTTACTTCTTAACGTGACATGAGAGCAATGGGCAATTTCCACATCAAAGTTCACAGGGCAGAAAAGCACCCACTTTCCTATGAAGAAGCACAAAAAGGGCATTAATAAGTCGGGAGCATCACAAACACCACAAAACGCGCAGCACTGCAACACATCGCAGGCATCGCACAACCCCATCTGACTGCCTCTTTCCTCTCCTCTCTGTGTCGAAGTTATGAGATTTATATTGACAACTGATGTTATCCTAAAATTGTGTATGTTTGAATGGTCCGAGCCTGTACTCGGGACCCAGAATGATTTCACTGCAGTAGGATGTCCTGTGAGCACATCAGCTTCATCTACCTCTGAAAACCTATCCAGAGGAAGTGAAGCTTCTACCATGTTAATTCGGTTCCTGCAGGGGAGGTCTTTCAGAGGGATGACTGCTTTTGTGTACCCAGATAGCATTCATCAGAGTTGATAAAATATCATCACCAATGATGGTCACAAGCACATGTTAGTATGTGTGTATGTGTATGTGTTAGTATGTGTGTATGTGAATGTGTTAGTATGTGTGTATGTATGTGTATGTGTGTATGCATTAGTATGTGTGTATGTGTATGTGTTAGTATGTGCATATGTGTTTGTATGTGTGCACGTGTATGTGTTAGTATGTGTGTGTGCATGTGTATGTGTTAGTATGTGTGTATGTGTTAGTATGTGTGTGTGTGCATGTGTATGTGTTAGTATGTGTGTATGTGTTAGTATGTGTGTATGTGTATGTGTTAGTATGTGTGTATGTGTATATGTGTATGTGTTAGTATGTGTGTATGTGTTTATGTGTATGTGTTAGTATGTGTGTATGTGTGTATGTGTATGTTAGTATGTGTGTATGTGTACGTGTTAGTATGTGTGTATGTGTGTATGTGTACATGTTAGTATGTGTGTATGTATGTGTACATGCTAGTATGTGTGTATGTGTACGTGTTTGTTAGTATGTGCATATGTGTGTATGTGTATGTGTTAGTATGTGTATGTGTGTATGTGTTAGTATGTGTGTATGTGTTAGTATGTGTGTATGTGTTAGTATGTGTGTATGCATATGTGTTAGTATATGTGTATGTGTGTGTGTACATGTTAGTATGTGTGTATGTGTGTATGTGTACATGTTTGTTAGTATGTGTGTATGTGTGTATGTGTATATGTGTATGTGTTAGTATGTGTGTATGTGATGGTTAATATTGAGTCAACTTGATTGGATTGAAGTATTGTTCCTGGGTGTGTCTGTGAGAGTGTTGCCAAAGGAGATTAACGTTGGAGTCAGTGGACTGGGAGAGGCAGAGCACCCTCAGTCTAAGTGGGCACCATCTAATCGGTTGCCATGCACCTAGAATAAAGCAGGCAGAAGAAAGTGGGATGAGTAGACTTACTGAGTCTTTCAGACCCTTCATCTTTCTCCTGTGCTGGATGCTCGCTGCCCTCGAACACTGGATTCCAAGGAAGTTCTTCAGTTTCTGGACTCTAGAACTTACACCCATGGTTTGCCAGGCTGTTGGGCCTTTGGCCACAGACTGAAGGCTGCACTGTTGGCTTCCCTGCTTTTGAGGTTTTGGGACTCAGACTGAGCTACTACTGGCTTCCTTGCTCCTCAATTTGCAGATGGCCTATTGTGGGACTTCACCTTGTAATTGTGTGAGTTAATTCTGCTTAATAAACTCCCCTTTCCATATACATCTATCCTATTAGTTCTGTCCCGCTAGAGAACCCTGACTAATATAGTGTACACCAGTGACTGTGTGTTTATAATTTAGTGTGTGTGTGTGTGTGTGTGTGTGTGTGTGTGTGATAGACTGAATGGCTATGTCCACCCTCCCAAATTCATATGTTGAAGACAACTCCTGATGTGATGGAGGTGAGGCCTCTAGGAAGCCATTAGATTTAGATGAAGCCATGAGGGCAGGGCCTTTGTGATAGGATTAGTGTTCCTATAAGAAGAGACTTGCTGGCTACGCTTGCTATCCCTCTCTCTGCCATGTGTGGACATTGCGGGGAGGTGGCCATCTGCAAACCAGGAAGAGAACTCTCATTAGGAACTTACTCAATCTGCTGGCACCTTGACCTCATACTCTGCAGCCTTCAGAACTGTGAGAAATAAATTTCTGTTGTTTACATCACCCCAATCTGTGGTATTTTGTTGTGGAAGCCTGAGCAAAGACCCTGTGTGTGTGCGTGTGTGTGTGTGTGTATGCATTTTACTGTTAATCTGAAGAGCTGTTCCTTGCAATTGCTGGGTCTAAGGAACAGTCACCTCACCACACACTCCACTGAACTAAAATCAGAAGGAGTTACCACTTATCCTCATGGATTTCAGAACCCAGTGTCAGATTAGAGCATTCAAGTAGTGTCAGAGAGAGAAGCCTGCATACGGGGAGCAAATGCAGAGCCCCGTTCAGGGAACTGGGCAGGATGTCCTATTTTTAGTTGATCTGAGGTCATTAGGGTGGGCCCTCATCCAAAAATGGCTGGGGTCCTTCTTAACAGAGTAGGTTAAGACACAGACACACCCATGCACAGAGGGAAGGCCATGTGGGGACCCGGAAGGAAGGCAGCTGTCTGCAAGCCAAGGAAAGAGGCCTCAGGAGGATCCAAACCTGCCAACACCTTAAGCGTGGACTTCCAGCCGCCTCCAGAGCTGTGTGGCAAATACATTTCTGTTGTTGAAGCCACTCAGTTTATGTCATCACAACCCAAGCAAACGAATGCAAATGCATGCTCAGAGGCAGTCACCCTGCTGGGCAGCAAGGCCCCCGTGGGGCACAAGACAATCCCTAGCATTAAGTGTCCAGGAGGGAAGTGGCAATGGAGGTAGAGGGGCCCAGAGAGGAGAATGAGGAAGGGAACTTGGGGAGGGCATGGTGACTTTACTTCCTGTGTCACTGCTTCCTGGTGGTCCTGGAGGATGGAAATTTGTAAAATGCACAGCCATGCTAAAGAACTGGCTCATCCAGGGGAGGAAAGTGGATGAAGGAATTCCAGAGAGCAGGAGCGACTGAGGTGCTCTGGCCCTACAAAGGGTCTCCAGCAAAGAGGAGGAGAGAGCCTTCTACCCTAGCACTCTCTCGCTCCTGCCTGACTTTAGCTGGGCATCTACAGCCTCCGGTCCCTCTCCAGATCCCTTCAGGCCACTGGCTGCCACCTGCCCTCAGGTTTAGTTTGCCTGCCATGAACACCTTCAGGCAACTTCCTGGGTAACTACCTGCCCTTGGTGAGTCCCTGAACCCTTCATGTGCAGTGGGTCCCGTCTGCTTCCTGGCCATAGTCAATGGGACCAGAGAATAGCCTCTTGCAGCTGTGAAGCAGGAATACCCACTCCTGGGGGCGTTTTGAATCAACAATGGGAGGCTTTGCTTCTGTGTTCCAACCCACCCTGCACCGCCTGGAGTCTGGGAGGTACAGGAGACTCAGCTCCTCTGAGATAAGGGAGGCAGCGGATGTGCCCTTGGAGCAAAACAGGAGTCAGGCGGGGACAGAGTCCTGATCTCTGAAGCTCCTCTCTGAAGTCCCCGGCTTGACTTCCCCTGGGTTCTGGAAGACACCCCTGTAGCTTTTTCATCAACATCTGCCCTGGGTCCTCAGTGCTCCCGGTTGTCACTCTTCACGCTAGCTTTCACAGGCTTCTATTACTCACAGTCCTGGAGTTCCAATTAATTCTGGCCACACACCAATTTTTTTTTGTGTGTGTGTACAGAATAAAGGGGCAAATATGCCTTGTTGCAGGATTGATTTCTGGTTTCTTCACTGATGGAGATGCTTCCCGACCTGCCACGTAAGCCGTCCTTGTAGTTCCATGGCTCATACCTTGACTTCCCTTCATCCATCACAGAGCTGCACCTAGGTGGTTCAGCCTGGTCCTGTGACTTGTTATTGAGGTGGCTGGAGTTCAGCAGGTCGTGAGAATTCAGCTGCTGGACTGACTGGAAGGGAAGCCGTATGGTGCCAGCAACGCCACATGCATCTATATGCTGTGAGTGAACTTGTCTTCCAACACAAACACAGCTCCCTTGAGAGTTTCATTCCTCCAGAGAGACACTGCCAGCCAGTCAGCCCCAACCACTCCTCTCCAGTTTCTAAGCAGAGCAGGTTTCTTTAGCGTCAGCCCATCCAAAGTATTTATTCTGCTCAAAAAGCTGTTGGCCCCTCTGGGCCTCTGGAACAGACTGTTTCCCACTTCATCTGCACACACCTAAATTGATGCCTGTAGCCCTCCCAGGCTTCCTCTTTCCCTCCCTCCTTCTCGCCTCACTCTCTTTTTGTTTCTTTCCTGCATATCTAACGTAATACAAAACAGAAACGAATATGCAAAATGCACTTTCTGTTTTAATCAGGTTTAGGGGAAAATATGTCTCACATGCCACTTTCCCCGGTTGATAAAATGTTTGACATTTACCAGGACTGCAGAGAATCTTGTCTAACAACTCCATTTTTAAATGCCACTCCACATCCTCCATCTCTGAGTTTTAAAAAGCACTTGTCCTACAAAGTGTTATCATTACTAAAAATATTAAGCAGAATCTTCATTCATTTGGAGTTGCCGTGTAATTGTACTGGAATACAAATCATCGCTTCAGAAGGCAGGCAAGTCAGATCTCTCCTCCTGGCATGAGATAGAGAGAGGAGGAAACAGATTACAGACAGAGGACTTGGTCCCATGGGTGACCATGTTTTTTGTGCTTCGGGTTCTTGTGCAACTTCTGAGCATTGCCTGGAAACTTGTAGCAGCTAATATGTATGACCAGGCCCCAGCAGGCAGTGGGAAGAGCTTGGGTCATCAGGGGTTGGCATTTCTTCTTGGTCACACCAGGGCCACCTGCTGGTGAGACCTCTAGCTACATCTGTGCAGTGATGGCCACTCTTCACTTACCCACCTTGAGGACTTAATATTTTTCCTCAGCTGTTTGAAATAGGCCTAGGGAGAGTCAGATAAAGGCAGAGTAAACTCAATCTGAACAATTTGAATGCAGAAAGAAGCCCTTGTGGTGTAGCCATTGTTCACGTGCCCTCTAATTTTATCCCCAATGCTTGGTGCTACTGCTTGAATGATGGTGGTCCCTCCAAAATTCATGTTGAAACATATCTTCAGTGCAACTGTATTAAGAGGTGAGGCCTTTGGAAGGTGATTAAGTCATGGAGGCTCCACCCTCATGAATGGGATTAGCACCCTTATAACAGGGATCAAAGTTGAAGGGAGTGCCCTTCTGCCCTTCCATTCCTTCCTCTGGAGGATGCAGCAACCAGGCACCATCCTGGAAGTAGAGAGAAGCCTGCACCAGAAACTGATCATGCTATCACATTGATCTTGGACTTTTCATCCTCCAGAACCATGAGAAATAAAGGTCTATTATTTCTAAACTGCTGAGTCTTGGGTAATTTTTTCTAGCAGCAGGAACAGACTAAGACACCGAATATAATTAGCTATTGTTCTTAACACACTCCCAAAACTCAGGAACATAAACAATTCTTCTTCCCGAATGCCTGCTGTTGCCTCCCCTAAAGCTACTTTTGTTTGAATGGGCTCTGCTTTCTGGAAATCCTGACATCAGCTAGGTGGTATTAAGGAAAAAGTCAAACTGGACTTGAACTCAGGTTTTAATAACTCCAGAGCCTTGCCACCCCTTTTGTTTAAGGACACCTTTTTTGTGTAAGGGTTCCCTTTTTCAACCTTTCCAACAAAGAAGGATTGGAGGAGCTAACGCATTGGAGGACCTCAATGCATTTCCAACAAAGAAGGATTGGAGGAGCTAACTGCATTAAAAAGACTAGGGTTGGACTACTCTATCCGACAGGTAATAGGCAGCCACTATTTTTTTTTTTTTTTTCAGTAAGGAGAGGCCTCAAAGTGGTATTCACAGAAAAGGAATTGATATAGTGACACTGGACAGAGGATGAAATGATGCTATTTCAGGGGGTATTAATCTGTTCTCACACTGCTATAAAGAACTGCCTGAGATTGGGTAACTTATAAAAAAAAGAGGTTTAATTAGTTCACAGTTCTGCATGGCTGGAGAGGCCTCAGGAAACTTACAATCATGGCGGAAGGGGAAGCAAACATGTCCTACTTCACGTGGCAGGAGGAGAGAGAAATGAAGAGCAAAGGTAGGGAAAGCCCCTTATAAAACCATCAAATCTCAGGAGAACTCACTCACTATCATGAGAACAGCATAGAGGAACCACCCCCTTAATTTAATTATCTCCACCTGGTTCCACCCTTGACACATGGGGATTATTACAATTCAAGGTGAGATTTGGGTGGGAACACAGAGCCAAACTGTATCATTTCATTCTGCTCCTGGCCTCTCCCACATCTCATGTTCTCACATTTCACAATCATGACTTTCTAGTAGTCCCCCAAAGTCTTAACTCATTCCAGCATTAACCCCAAACTCCAAGTCCAAAGTCTCATCTGAGACAAGGTAAGTCCCTTCCATCTATGAGCCTCTAAAATCAAAAGCAAGTTAGTTACTTCCTAGATACAATAGGGGTACAGGCATTGGGTAAATACCTCTATTCCAAATGGGAGAAATTGGCCAAAATAAAGGGACTATAGGCCCTATGCAAGTCTGAAATCCAATAGGACAGTCATTAAACCTTAAAATTCCAAAATGACCTCCTTTGACTCCATGTCTCACATCCAGGGCATGCTGATGTAAGAGGTGGGCTCTCATAGCCTTGGGCAGCTCTGCCTCTGCAGCTTTGCAGGGTACACCCCCTTCCTGGCTGTTTTCATGGGCTGGAGTTTACTGTCTGCAGCTTTTCCAGGCACACAGTGCAAGCCATCAGTGAATCTACCATTCTGGGTTCTGGAGGATGGTGACCCTCTTCTCATAGCTCCACTAGGCAGTGCCCCAATGGGAACTCTGTGTGGGGCCTCTGATCTCACATTTCCCTTCCACACTGCTCTAGCATAAGTTCTCCATGAGGGTTCCACCCCTACAGCAAACTTCTGCCCAGATATCCAGGCGTTTTCATACATAGTCTGAAATCAAGGTAGACTCTTGACAAGAGATGTCAACTCTTGACATCTCTGCACCTACAGGCTCAACACCATGTGGAATTTGCCAAGGCTTGGAGTTTGCACCCTCTGAAGCAATGGCCCAAGCTGTACCTTGGTCCCTTTTAGCCATGGCTGGAGCTGAAGCAGCTGGGACACAGGGCACCATGTCCCAAGGCTGAACACAGCAAGGGGGCCTTGGGCCTGGCCCACAAAACCAGTATTTCCTCCTAGACCTCTGGGCCTGTGATGGGAGGGGCTGTCGTGAAGGTCTCTGACATGACCTGGAGACATTTTCCCCATTGTCTTGGTGATTAACAGTTGGCTCTTCATTACTTATGCAAATTTCTGCAGCAGGCTTGAATTTCTCCCCAGAAAACGGGTTTTTCTTTTCTGTCGCATTGTCAGGCTGCAAATTTTCCAAACTTTTATGCTCTGCTTCCTCTTGAAGGCTTTGACACTTAGAAATTTATTCTGCCAGAGACCCTAAATTATCTCTGTCAAGTTCAGAGTTTCACAGATCTCTAGGACAGGGGCAAAATTCTGTCAATCTCTTTGCTAAAGCTTAGCAGAATCACCTTTATTCCAGTTCCCAACAAGTCCTCATCTCCATCTGAGACAATCTTGGCCTGGACTTTATTGTCCAAATCACTGTCAGCATTTTGGTCAAAGCCATTCAACCGTGTCTAGGAAGTTCCAAACTTTCCCACATTTTCCTGTCTTCTTCTGAGCCCTCCAAACTGTTCCAACATCTGCCTGTTACCCAGTTCCAACATCACTTCCACATTTTCAAGTATCTTTATAGCAGCATCCCATTCTCTGCAGTACCAATTTACTGTATTAGCCTGTTCTCATGCTGCTATAAAGAACTGCCTAAGACTGGGTAATTCATAAAGGAAAGAGGCTTAACTGACACACAGTTCTACATGGCTGTAGAGGCCTTAGGAAACTTACAATCATGGCAGAAGCGGAAGCAAACAGGTCCAATATGCTGGCAGGAGAGAGAAGTGCAGAGTGAAGGGGGGAAAAGCCCCTTATAAAATCATCAGATCTTGTGAGAAGTCACTCACTGTCATGAGAACAGCATGGGGGAACTGCCTCCATGATTCAGTTACCTTCACCTGGTCCTGCACTTGACACGTGGGGGTTATTACAATTCAAGGTGAGATTTGGGTGGGCAAATTGCTGCAGGATTGTCTCCTTCCAACCCCTACGTCTTTAGTTTCCCTTAGTACCCTTATCCTTTGGGGTCCTCTCATGGTCTTCTTTCTCTCTTGGTGCAGGAAGCTGTGTGGTTTTGGGGTTTGGTTTTCTCCTGCTCAGGAGCCAAACCATATCACAGAGGATGGTCCTAGGCCAGGAAAACTTGAATTACAGGGCTGGTGGTTGGAGGAGAGACCTAAGAGAAGGTGTAGACAGGGTGAGCGTGAAGGATGAAGCTTGGGTTTGAGCTATGGGTTGGCCAGAAGGCAGAGCTCCACTAGGATACCTGGGCTTTCTATCAGTGTATGGGAAACAGCAGAAATGGGGATGCCAACGTGTGTGAGAAGAAGCCCCGGGCTGGTAGGTTTGGGCTTGTTTAAGTGATATTGTGCTTGAGGTGACAGGAACGTCCTTGAAGCTTTGCCTTCTGGCTGAAAGGGATGCAGCAGCACCACCTCATCCTTCTCTTTAGAAAGGCATTATTAGGCCCAATAAATAGAGCAAATAAATTCTCTTCATTACTCTGTGCAAAGATGTAGGAATGTGGTAGGGGTAGAGGATGTGTGTGTGTGTGTGTGTGTGTGTGCGCACACACGTACACACACACACCCGCATATGCTCAGGCTACCCAGGATCTAAAGATTTCTTTGGACTAAGTTGAGATTCTCAGCTCAGATTCTATTCTATGAACTTGTCCCGTGAAAATGTTGATTATACATATAGATTTTGCACTGGGAGAGGACATGTTTGTGTGTGTGTGAGCATGTGTGAGTGTGTGTGTGTGTGTGTGTGTTTAAGACGGAGAGGAGGTATATAGAGAACGATGTAAGGAAATACGCCTTTGTGGGAAAACAGATGGTCTTGGAAAAGGGAACTGAAATGCAGGAAGCCATCCCGGCTGCAGCTGCCTCCCCAGCGTGCGCCTCTGAAGACTCTCAAGCAGATTCCGCCTGATTGCGCTCACTCCAGCCCTCCTTACCCAGATGAAATAAGCATGGAACAGACTCTTCTGCCTAATGAGAATTTCAGTTCTCAACTTTGTCAGAGATGTGAGCCTGCAGACTCTGTATGATGTACATTTCTAAGACTGCAGCTGTAATAGGAGAGGTCCCAGTTCAGGCTCTGCCATCCCCTCCAGAATCTCCCTGCACAGGACCCCAGCAAAGGCAAAGCTCACGGGGATGTGGGTGATGGCATCATAGCAATGAGAGTCCTCCGGCTCAGAGTCTACCTGGCTTCACTGAGTCCAAGAATGCCTACTGAGTATCTCCCGAGTGCAGCAGGTAGACACCAAGGGATGCAGATCCAGAAAGGAACAAGACTTTCTGCTTAAGCAGACCCATGGGACAGCACCGAATTTGCAGGCTGTGGGCTGGAACTCATTGTCCGGTTTGAGCCCCAGTTCTGCCATTACTGAGCTATGTGACCTTGAGCAAATTACTTAACCCTACTAAGCCTGCATGTTCACCTCTGCAAAATGAGAATAACAATCATGCCTGTGTCTTGGGGCTGTTGTGGGAACTCAGCAAGTGATGTGTGGAGAGTACACAGCCTCATGCTGGACGTATGGTGAATGTTCAGCTCACATTAGCCATGAATCTAAAGAGCACTCAGATGTCCTGAATCATGACAATGCTTGCAAAGCATGGGTACCTAAGGTGTGCCGAAATGACTTTTGAGAGGCATTCTGAGACAATTTCAAAGTACTTTTCTACATCTTTGTTCCAAGTTGTCTTATTTTTATGTCTTTCCTACTAGTTCAAACCTCCTGAGATTGTTTTGAGAAAGAGGCTTACACCATTTCAAGCAATACTGATATCCTCCACATCTACAGTATAAATATTGAGGGTGCTCAGAGACAGGATGTGGAGAGTGGGTGGGTGGGCAACAGAAATGAAGGAGGGAGCTGGGGGCCTGGACAGGCACCTGCTCTGAGTGGAGCCATGCCAGCATCTCTGGCTTGTTGAGTGAAATAATTTCTTCCTGTTTCTGCAGGATTGTCTCCTTCCAACCTCTATGTCTTTGGTTTCCCTTAGTACCTTTATCCTTCAGGGTCCTCTCATGGTCTTCTTGCTCCCTTGGTGCAGGAAGCTGTGTGGTTTTGGGGTTTGGTTTTCTCCTGCTCAGAGACTTCTGCAGGAGCTGGCTGTTTGGCAAGACCTTGTCTTTTGCAGAAACCCATGTTCAGTAGCCTCAGCCAAATTCCCACTGGCTGCACCAGGATCACAAAGAGTAATGAAGACCCCCAGCATTTACAAAGCAGCCCTGTGTGGTGCAGGCTGCTTGGCCATGTCATTACATTTATCCCGTGCAATAACTAGGTACAGCAGAGTGTTCTCATCCATGTTGGAATGAAGGAACTGACACAGAATGAGGAGTCACCTGATCAGGCTGCACAGCAAAGACATGGTGAGGTCAGGCCCAGAAAGGCCCTTCTCTCTGTCCAGCCTCCCTTGGAGACTGCAGTCTCTCACTGGGGCCCCTCCTGGCTGTTCTTATGAGCCAGTGAGACTGAGAAAGGACTTCTAGAAGCATCAAATTGCAGAGCTCAAAGAGAAAGGACTTAATTAATTTTACATAAAATGAAGAAGCAAGAGAAAACAAAACAATCTTAATCTCTTGAGGGATGAGAAACAGTGATGGACATCCCTGGGCTGCCTGTGACTCTTTGGACCCATTGTCCCCTTTTAAATCCACCTGGATGTATCAAACTTTTGTGAAATGTGCCCTTTGAAAATCATAGTCCTTATTTCAATAGGTCTCAAACTTGAGCTGATGATTTCACCTCCCCTCTGGGCCCCCAGCCATAGGTCCTGACTCTGGTACCCTCCTTCATCTTTGTGATCCTGTAAAACTACTCAGACCCTCCTTTATATTGCCAGTGGTTCAAGGTCAATGTGAAATCCTCATTCAATTGTAGGTTCATCCTTTTGAATTGGGCTTCTAGCAATCACATGGATAGTATGTTCCTTGGGTATGACTTGACCTGCAGAAGAATACCTAATAAGAATGATTGAGCATCTACTATGGGCCGACCATTGTACAATTGGTGTCACAATGTGCCATTATGGCCCAATTCAGCCGCTAGTGGGCTGCACCTCTTCTTCGTTAACTCTTCCAATGCAGGGACAGAAGTTTATTGGTGTCGTGTGCACCAGTCACCTGATTGTATAAAGAAACCATGGCATTCAAGTAAAGTCAAGCTGGTGGCATAACTTTCTAGTCCATGGACTTGCACACATCTTACCAAAGGAGCTTTAGAATGAGACATTCACTTGTTCTTGCATCTTGGTATGTTTTTATGACTATGGTATACTCTCTTGCTTTCCAACCTTTCTGAATATAAGGAATATGCGTTTCTTTTAAATGTATATTTTTAGACTTACACAGAAGCTACCAAATTAGTAAGAAGCATTCTCATGCACCTTTCACCAGCTACCTACTCCTAATGTAACCTTACTTCCTTATGTGATCTTACATAACCAAAGTACAAAAACCTAAACCAAGAAATTAACTACTAGTAGCTCCGCTAGTAGCCCAGTAGCCCTGCTTTGTCCACTAATATCCTTTTTCAGCTCTAGGATCCTCTATTGCATATGTTTGTGAAGGAGCAAGTGTAATGGGTCCCATGTGATGGCACTTGTGTGGTTCCCATCAATTGACTAAGATCTCTGTATATGGGTTTATGAACACCTGCCTAAGTGGTCTCTCGTTAGGTGTTCTGATCCCAGAGTTTTAAATGGAGAGGTTCAGTTTAACACCTGACAACGATAACTCAATTTGAGAGGTCTTGGACTCCTGAAACTTGCAAAAAGACATTCTCCCCTTCAAAACATTTTTCTGCTTAGTCTTTGACACATCTGTTATTTTCCAAAACAAATAACCTTGAGACTTCTGTCCTGCTTTCTTGATGGTGAAACATGACAGAGGCCTTTTATGATATATCAGTAAGTGGTAGTTTCCCCACATAAATACAGCCTTCAGTCCTTAGTGACCAAATCTTACTTTGTCAGAGGAGCACTTATGTTCTTTTGTAAGAAAGGCACTGGGAGTAGTAACGGCCATGCTGACAGCAACGTCCCTTGACTTATTTTAAAGAACGAAAAAGAAAATATATAGAGAGATATATGCATTCTTTTTCTTAAAGAAAATGAATTATTCTTTGAAAGTTAGTCAATCTCTTGGGGGCATAGTGTGGAAAATTAGATTTTAATGGCTTTGAAATTGAGGTTCCATGGGTCAATAGTACTGGATACTTGAAGTAAAATGACAAATCTATTAGAAGAAAATCAAACATTTTGTTGCTCATCAGAAAGGCAGTCAGAGGACAGCAGGCATTATCTTGGAACTCTTCTTTCATACAGAAGGCATCAGAAAAGTACCCTTCCTGGCTTATTGTTTTGAAATCCTTGGGAAGGGATCATTCTTGGATTTCTTAGACTCTCCTTGAGTCAGGGAAAGGTTCCTGATTTCTGGCCTGCATTGCAAAATTTGGCTGAAGGCAGCTTGGCAAGATGGGTATTTCATATGCATTTAATCTTCACACTGCACAGAATGTACTTTGTTATTTCTCAGCTTACTTTCCACAATCCATCCTGCTTTGCCTTTGTTTGGCGGAGTTATCTAAATTTGATGCACACAGTGTTTATGCTTCTGGTGGGTTATGAGGTTGGCAAAGTTGCCATAGGCAAAAGCCAAGTCTAATTTTTGTCTCACTTTCATGACTCAGGATCTGGTTTTTAAAAGATATTTCACAGAAATTAACACACAAACCATACATGAATGCATCAATGTTTTAATTAAATCATGCATGTCTTGATCCCTTCAACAACATACACTCTGCCTGTACGAAGTGCCTAATGCCATTCTCGGTGATAGGGCCACACGTGTGGACCTCGCACCTTGGAACCAGTGGTCTAGTAGGTAACAGACCAGCATGAATAAAAATGCACACCACTAGCTGTTTAATTCCTACAGGGATACAGGCTACCAGGAAAGTGTAATATGCAGTAAAAACATCAAATCAGCTGAAGATGACCAGGAGTTAGCTGGGGAAGAAGAAAAGCTTTCAGGAAACAAAGGTGCAAAGGATGTTAAGACAGAAATCACCATCCCACACCTTGTCTCCTGCAATTCTGACAACAAACCTTAGAAGAATATGGTATTATCTTATTTTCTGGATGAGCAGATGAGGAGTGGAGAGATGAATTGGTTGGTCCCAGGTTGCACAGCTAGTTGGGGGCAAGGTAGGCATCTTTCCCCATCCATCTGGGTGTTCTCCTAGGCAGAAATTGATTTGAGAAGCTTTCATCACTCTCAGTCTGGT
The DNA here is from genome assembly GCF_047675955.1 of Chlorocebus sabaeus. Taxonomy (NCBI): domain Eukaryota; kingdom Metazoa; phylum Chordata; class Mammalia; order Primates; family Cercopithecidae; genus Chlorocebus; species Chlorocebus sabaeus. Next base: position 131,732,484 of record NC_132923.1, read on the forward strand.
GGGAATAAGAAAGAAGAGGATAAAGTGTATTCCCCAGACACTAGAATACAGAATGTCTTAGGCAATTGGAGAAAGGGGCAAACTTTGAAAGAGGACCCAGGGTATGGGATTCAGGGAGCTCTCAACTCAGAAGGAGTGTTCTCTTGCTTTGCTTGAGGACTTTGCTAGCAACAGGGACCCATGTGATATTTTTGTTGATAATTTTGATGGAGCCAAGGGAGCTCTTTTGATTACTTTTTCAGATATCAGAAGGTTGTAACAGGCAAGGGGTGGGTTGATCAATTCAGTGACAGAGTCAAAATCCCCAAACTTCTCCACTGGACCATGTGCCCACAAGGCAGGTGGGTCCCCAGCTCCCTGCTCCCTGCTTTATCATTGGTGCCTGGAAGAATGCCCCTTGGCCTGATGTCTGTTGAATGAATAAGTGAACAAATGAATGAGTGATTGAATGAATGAGTGAATACATGAATGAATCTCTGCTAGGTGGAATGAATTAAAAAAATGAAATGTTTGAGTGTTGTCAGTAAAACCCTGCCTTAGTTCCCAAACACTAACACGGGTGATTACGATCTCGAAGATTTCAGTTTATGGGACTCTGGGGTGAAGAAACACTCTTCCAAATAAAGTAGAAATGATTCACCAACACTGCTCTGCTTGGAACCACCATTTTCCAGAATAAACAAGAGTCCTGTCAAAAGAGAAACACAGACAGCGTTCTCTCTCTCCTCTCCCCTCTACCTCTTTCCCTCTCTCTCTCCTCTCCCCTCTCCACCTCTTTCCCGCTCTCTCTCACACACAGCATTTCCACGATTTGGTAAGTTTGAGAAGCTGGTGGCAGCTTCTTCCAGGTACTAGTGGTGGACAAGGTGGAAGGTGTGGCAGACGTTGGCTTCTCCCTCTAAGGTGCTTCATGGTGTCTTTAGGGTCAGCTCTGGCTTGGGTGCTCAGGATCCATGGGGATGACCTTAAGTGTGGCCAGGGACCGACCCTGGAGGACGCTACCCTGATGCCTCCTGAGAGACCATCTGTGCAAGGGACTCCTTCACCCTACCAGCTCCCAGCCTCAGCATCGGTCCATCCCTGACTTCTGACTCCCTTGCCTTAGTGAGGGCAGGGCCATCCTTGCAGGAGACTCTGCTCATGCTGTCAGCTCCTCTCTCAGCCCTGGGGGAGCCTGACCTCCTCTCTCTGTTGCCACACTCTATTATTTTCATTTCCTTTAAGCTTCTGTTGACAATAATCTGAGGCAGACCCAGAGCCACTGTGGATTTCGGTCTCCCCGCCTCCAGCACGTACTTCCCGCTCCCACTACATTCCCCTTCCTGAACCTTAGCCCCAGGCTGCCAAATCTGTCTGCTAAAGATCTTCCACTTCCTACCAGCTGCATGAGCTTCTTGGAGCTGCTGGAAGAAATTTCTACAAACTGTGTGGCTCACAAAAACTGTTGGGTGTCCCCCAACAGTTTTGGGGGACAAAATTCCAAAATCAAGATATTGGTGGGGCTGCACTTCCTCCAAAGCCTCTAGGGGAGGTTCCCGGCCTCTTCTAGCTTCAGGTGTGTCCTGGGCTTCCTTGGCTTGTGACTGCATTGCTCCAGTCTGTGCCTCCATCTTCATGTGGTCTCCTCATCTGTGTGTGTGAAATCTCCCTCGCCTAACTTTTATAGGAACACTTGTGAATGCATTTAGCGCTCACCTAAATAATCCAGTATAATCTCTCCATCTCACAATCCTTAATCTGCACAGACCTCACATCTGCAAAGACCCTTTTTCTACATAAAGTAACATTGGTCCCAGCAATCCCCTTACTGGGTATATACCCAAAGGAAAATAAGTCATTATAACAAAAGACACGTGCACTTTTATGTTCATTGCTGAACTATTCACGGTAGCAAAGACATGAAATCAACTCAGGTGCCTATCAAAGATGAATTGGATAAAGAAAGTGTGGGACACACACACCATGGAATACTACACAGCCACAAAAAAGAATGAAGACACGTCCTTCACATCAACACGAATGCAGCTGGAGACCATTATCCTAAGCAAATTTATGCAGGAAGAGAAATCCAAATACCATATGTTCTCACTCGTAAGTGAGAGCTAAACATTAAGCACACATGGACATCAACGTGGGGACAGACCCTGCAGTCTACTTAAGAGGGGGACTGAAAAGCTACCTGTTGCACACTATACTTAGTACCCGGGTGCAATATAGCCACAAAACAAACCTGTACATGTACCCCCCTCCATTTCGAAAATAAAAGTTGAATTATAAAAAACATTGACAAGTAGGAATTAGAACCTGAAATCTTGCGGGGGCCATTGTTCAGCCCGAGCACTGCCTAGTTGGAGGGAACACCGCCCAAGCCCTCATCTCCTACCTGGCATCCGCTCCCCGTCCTGGGGGATGAGACCCAGCCTTGCTCCTCCTGTGCTCAGGACCTCCTCTCCTGCCTCTGCACTTTGCTCCTGCTGTTCTCTTGGTCTGGAATGCCCTTTCTCAGCTCTGCTTGTAAATACTTCATCTGCTTTTAAACCCAACTAGGAAGCCCCATGCAATGCCCAGATTCAAGTAACCCCAAACTCAAATGCTTTCTATCCTTGGAACTCTTAGGAGCAGCAGCCCATCTTACCTGCACTTTAGAGTCAACAGTTGGGATGGGGTGTTTGGAAGTAACACCCAGAGCCCCTTTCCAGACCAATGGAACCAGGCATCCTGATTGGTGAGAGGGAGGAACAGGAGGAGCCCCCAAGGCCAAGGTGAGTAGCCTGGGATTGTCCTCGTGAAAGGCGAAGCCAGGGGAAGATGCTAAGGTGACTCAATTTGTGTTTGGAAGACCAGAAATAAAAAAAACATTTATGCCATGTGGAAACTGATATGTAGGGAGGGAGATGAGGTGATGAAGGAGGAGGAAAGGAGAGGCATCTCCATGCCAGCCTAGAGGGACAGAGCCTCAGATGCGTGCTGTCTAGATGGAGAGAAGAGCTAGATTCTGGTCCACAGGGTCAAGGATGAGACTCCTGCCCTGTTCATCTGTGTGCAGCAAAGCTCAACCCCCATCAGCCTGGTGGTGGTGTTTAATACAGGCTGGGATCAGTGGGCATAGCTTGAATTCTGTAAATGATCCTAACATTGTCACAAGACAGAGGCCCATTCATGCTTTCTTTTTTTTTTTTTTTAATTTTAATAGATTTCTTTGCCAGATAAAATTACAGAATATAAAAGATGAGAGAGTCCAGGGTTTTCCCATTTCTTTAACCCATGCCACCTATTTGGTTAAACCTAAACATGTCCTGCCTCGCTTTTTTTGATGCTGTTTGAATACAAATTTTTAAATGGGTTGCTGAAAGTACATCTCATTAATGAAAACACTGACTTAACTTACTTTTTCCAGAAGTTCCCTTTTGTTGGAAAACTGTTGCAGTGTTGGAGGCTGCTTATATGCATTAACTTTTTAAACTGACACTGACCTTCCCAATCTCGCCCTCCCCCCAACAGATTCTAATAATGAGTTAGTTCCTCTCCTCACTGCTCCATGCCCCTTCTGAAGCCCCATGAATCGAGTCTGAACACCTCACTTAGGAAATTTCTCAGACAACAGGAGGCTTTGTTGCAGACCCCACAACCTCTGGGAGGTGGGTTTAGGATTTGAGCCACTCTGTCCCCTCTTGAAGGCCACCGCTGTCCCTCCACACCCTCTGCCTGCCTCTCAAAGACTGAATCTGCTTTTAAATCTGCAAATCACCTTTTCACAGACTGTTAGACGGTGCTAAGCAACGGAGCCACGGTGTACATTTAATATGCAGGTGCTATTTTCCTAGACTGAGGACGTTAACCTGGGTGCCCTGACTCAGATTCGAGAAGAGATGCTTATTGTGAATGAATTATCTTAATGGGCAGTTCAAGAAAGAGAGCCAGGGGCTGCTGTGCCTTCCCTGGAGGTGTATAAACACTCAGGAGGAGGTGGCAGTCAGAGAAGAGTTTCCCCTGACCTCCCTCCTCCTGCTTCTCTTACTAATTAAAACACAGCTAATGCCAATTAAAATACCACCAAGAGCTATTATTGCTTTTTTGTTTATCCACAGACCTGGGATAATGCAGCGAAATGAGCTGGAAACGCTGTGTGTACTCGCTTGGCAATTTGTTGGCTGGAACCTGGGCTTTGTGCTTCACTGAGAGCCGTTGCGCCCAGAAAGAGGCTGGCATTGTGCTGCGGGGTGCAACCTGTTGCCAGGAGCTCAGTGGAGAAAGGGCCACCAGGAACTCAAATGTGGCTTTGACTCACAGGCCAACTGGCTCTCCAGGCCTGCAGGTAGGCAGCCACTGCAGCTGGTGGAAATGCAGGCTTTGGAAGTCACAGCTTTTGAGCAGCTCAGACGTGGAATGCAGAACTGGTTGCCCTGCATCTGGGCAACTGCCACCCGGGACCAAGCAAGAGGGAACCAAGAAGGTGCCAAGTGACTGTGTGAGTCTCTCGACACAGCCACCTCCCTCACTCTTCACTTCTCTGAGTGTCTCCTTGGAAGCCAGGTAGAATTTGTCACTCTCCAAATGATGGAGCGTATCCCAGCTCCCCAGACTCCTGGGTTCCCTCAGATGAGCTTCTTTCCTCTTCTTTTTGAGCACAGAGAGCATCGGAGATTCTGCTCTTGTTAAAAGGTAGCAGAGGGAGGGGCACAAGAAAGGTGTTAGCTCTGTGAGGAAGCTAGACCTGAGGCCTCAAACTTCAGCCACCTCATCTTGAAAACAGGGAAATGAGAGTTACTGCAAGGATTAACGTCACAGTCACAATATATCAGAGCACTCTGTTCAGCATCTGGCACAGAGGCATACTCAAAAATGTAAGTTAATGTCATCTTTCTCCTACGGCCAGCTGTCTTCCTCTGGGAGGAGCAGACATCATGTAACACAGGCACATAAAGAATGCAGTTACTCTGTCTGGCAACCTTGGCTGCACATTAGAATCACCTGGGGTGGTTTTAAAACTCCCAACTCTCAGGCCAAATCCAGACCATACCCAACTAATGAAATCAGAGATGTTAATGTACTGCTCAAATTCAGGACTGATTAACCAAAGCCCTGTCTCTCACCACCACTCAATGAAGCCAGTAATTTCTGTTGGGCATCGAGGGAGCATTGTTATAGATTAAGTGTTTGTGTCACCCCAAAATTCGTATGTTGAATCCCTAACCCCCAAAGTAATTGTATTTGGGGGTAGGGCCTTTGGGAGACAATTAAGTTTAGATGTCAGTGGAGTACAGCCCCGTGATGGGCTCAGTGATTTATAAAGAAGACTTTTTCTCTATCATATGAGGGCACAGCAAGAAGGCAGTTATCTGCAAGGCCGGAAGAAGGTTCGCCGTAAAAGCCGAATCAGCGAGCACCTTGATCTTGGTGTTCAGCTTCCAGAGCTGTGAGAAATCAACACCTGCTGCGTAAGCACCACTATCCACGGTATTTTGCTGTGTATGGCAGCCCGAGCAGACTAAGAGAAACTCTTAGTTATGGTGAAAGTCATCAGGCCCCTAGCACTTCGTGTAAGAATCTTTATGAAGCAGCAGATAGATCTGGGTGTGCTTCTGAATGTTCTGCCATGCCCACCACATCGTCCGCCATGCAGATATGCCATGCATAGTCACGGAAATGGTCCCTCAGAGCACGGTATGTGACCAGGGCCCAGGCACAGCCCATGGAGAGCATCGCTGATGCCCCCACAAAGCCTCCACTGCCTGCGTGAGCTGCCCGCAAAGGTGAGTAGAAAGCAGAAAGTGGTTTGTGCATCAAAACAGAGAAACCAACACCATTTGTATAAATTCTACTTTTAGGAAGTGCGATTTTAAAAATAAGCATTTTCAATAGGGTCACATGCAATAAACAGTCTTCACTCGTTGCAAATCTACCATGGGCAAGGGGTATAAGTTTGTGCAAATTCTACTTTTAGGAAATGCAATCAAAAAAGCCTTGTCAATAGTGTTAGATGCAATAAACACTCTTCAGTCATTGCACATCTACCATGGGCAAGGCGTGTAAGGACTGGGGGAGACAAAAGGCACAGGATTACCCCAGGACACTCATAAACACTTCCTGCCAATATCTTCTCTAGGTGGACAGAGTTATCTCAGACTGGTAAGAAATGGTTTGTGTGTTTGAATAAATGTTCAAAGCCCATGGTGGAAAAGGCAACAGGCAAAGATATGGAAAATGTGCTTCACACCCAGCTCTTCCACAAATCCCTGTGACCTTCAGTGAGTCACCACCTTTTATCTGGAAGCTCTATTGTGGGCGAGGAGATTCAGTTGGATATTGGAACAAGCACCAGCCAGACTCACTGGGAGGGTCACATAGTCTTTGATGAGTCAGTGTCAATATAAATTGCAAACTCATGAGAATTCCATGATTGTATACAGGATGATTTCTACTTTATAAGGAAAAAAGACCTCCTTTCAATTAAAAACAAATAGCTAAGGTCCAGGACCACAAAAAGTTTGCATCAGTTGTTACCTGATGGTGACTGCTTGGACCAGGGAAGACCCTGAGCTCTAATCCTTGATCCATGGGAAACAGAGCTGTGATCAACCCGTGATTCCTGTCATGGGCAAGGGACCAGGAAATACAAATCCAGATGAGGACGATTTGTCACACTGATCCTGGGATCTGGTGAGCTGAATCTTTGCAAAGAAATAAAACCCCTTTCCTATATATTGGCTTACCTGAAAACCAAGCCCTGACCATCTGATGAGACGTCATCACTATAAATTCAAACACACTCAGTCTAAGAAGACTGCCATCTTCTGGAACACTCAGTCTGCATATCCAAGCCTACAGAGTGGTGCTCACGAGGTCAGTGGGGCATTCGATCCTCTTCAGGGGCACCAGGAAGAAGGTTGGGTGTGAGATGAAGATGTGAAAGTTGGCAGGAAAAACAGGAGACAATACAGAATTATTCCTAAAGTGGCCTGAAGTACCGTACTGCAATGAAGACACAGGCCAATTAGTGTGCGGGCTGCAGGTGTTAGAATGATTTATTTGGCTTAAAAAAAAAACCCAAAACATGTGCTCCTGTGCACGTTCAAATCTGCTTACTCACATTCATCTTCTAGTAGCAGGAAGCACTTCAGCTCTAAAGATTAAGCTGACTTTTTAACAGCCGGGGTGAATCAACGTCCTCTGATCCTTCCTAATTTTATACTGAGGTCATTACCAAGTATTGGTGGTTTAAATATTTATAGAAACGTAGAGGGGTGCTAATGGCTGAATCAGCTTCAAATGGCAGGTGATGACACCATGTGGCATGAACAGATTCTGCTACACACTTAATAGAAGAAAATACTTTGGCAGGGACTTGGCAATTGAATAAACAAAGTGAAACCAACTGAGCCAGCATCATTGGCTTGGCTCCTCTTAAACACCATCCCCTCTTAAACGCCTCCCTGGGTGGAGTCAGTCCCGGGTGTGGGGAAACTATCCAAGGAAACTGTTCCTATTGGGGATATTTGGGAATAAGGGAGAAACCTCGAGTCTCTGACATTCAGTGTACAGTCTGGGTATCAGAAGTGCTATCTATGTAAGCGCTAAAATGGGGAAGGTTGTCTACCCCTCCTACTCTGCTCAGACTCATGCGAGAGTGTTCCTCTTACTCCCACCTGTATCTCATGAGAATGGATTCAAACATGGCTCTCCATGATGGGAGACACACTTTCGTAGGTCATAGGACCTCAGGGTTTTAAGGTTTTAAAGCCTTCACTTTGGCATCCACATAGTGCTTGAATTCCTCTCCTAGGTACCTTGTTCGTGACAGAAGTTCTCTGGGATATGCAACAGAGGCAAACATCCTCATCCCAGGCAAATCCACCCCAGGATGGGAGCCTCACCAACACAGAGCTCCAACCACCCACCTGAGCATCAAGGGACAAGAAGCCAACACAGAACATCCATTGTGGGTTTAGAGAAGGAAGGGCAGCTTCTAAGAGGTCCAGACTGTGGCATCCACAGCAGGCATCATGATGTGTGCTGACCCTGCCCTTGACCTAATTCAAAATCCAATTGTGCCTATACCCAAGAAAAACAAATAGAGATACTTTGCTCTCTGTCAGCATCATTAATTTCGTTGTGAACACTCATTAAAACGTTTTGTTTGTACTGAGCTGTGTTGGCTGTCTTACCCTAATTAAACAGTGGAGCATAATCAGTGGATAATTTGCTGTGGGCTAGTTGAAGATATCCGAATCATCCATTTTACTCCTGCTGAGTTTGAACGTACCATTTGGTTTTGGTCATCATCCATGCCTCTCCCGGGAGAGTTTCCTTGTTGCTCTTGATTTCCACCATGTGAGTTGAGGATATGATCATACTATTATTACCCCAACTAAAACTATGTCCACTGCAAAAATGTTGCTTATGAGCGCTAGGGACAGAGATGAAGAAAAAGCAGAATGTTTTAAATAAACCTGGTCCTGTGAGCTGATCTCTTGTGATAAGAGCTGGTCACTGGCAAAGGGATAACTGCAGATCTTTATTAAAGGTTTTTGTTTTAGGTCAGGCACTCTCCCAATACTTTGTAGATATAATCTCATTTAATCCCAACAAAGCGAGTGCCATTATTGTCCCCATTTTATAGGTAAGGAAACAGACATGGAATGGGGGGTGTTGCCTAAGGACCCCCAGAGTTAGTGCCTGAGAGACCTGGAAACACCACTCAGGTTCCACCATGCCATCACAGGAGCAGGGATTTTACAAAGTAAGACACACTTGATGGTTCGTTCATGTTCATTCATTCATCTAGCAGGCATGTGAGTGCCTGTTTGATCCAGGCTCTTTGTTAAGTGCTGAAAATTAAAGGATTAGCACAGAAGGTGCCTGTCTTCATAGTTGAGAGGTGCCTGTCTTCACAGTATGAGCCTGAGAAAGGATCATAGTTAGGCTCCAGGTGTATGCACCAGGAAGTATATGCTTTGAACAAGAGAGTGGGAGAAGGACACAGAAAATGGGCAAGATCTGAGCTGAGTCTCAAAAATGTGCATGTGAATGAGCAAACTCAGTGGGAGAGTGGGGAAGTGGGGGAAAGGGGGAGAGGGGGAGTGAGGGAGAGGGGGAGTGGGGGAGGCGGGGAGAGGGGGAGTGGGGGAGTGGGGGAGGAAATGAGGGAGTGGGAGAGTGGGGAAGCAAGGGAGTGGGGGAGTGGGGGAGTGAGGGAGTCGGGGAGGGAGGGAGTGGGGGAGGGAGTGAGGGAGTGGGAGAGTGGAGAAGTGAGGGAGTGGGGGAGTGGGGAAGTGAGGGAGTGAGGGAGTTGAGGAGTGAGGGAATGAGGGAGTGGGGGAGGGAGGGAGTCGGCTAGGGAGTGAGGGAGTGGGAGAGTGGGGAAGTGAGGGAGTGGGGGAGGGAGTGGGGGAGTGGGAGAGTGGGGAAGTGAGGGAGTGGGGGAGTGAGGGAGTGAGAGAGTGGGGGAGGGAGTGAGGGAGTGGGAGAGTGGGGAAGTGAGGGAGTGGGGGAATGGGGGAGTGGGGGAGTGAGGGAGTTGAGTGAGGGAGTGAGGGAGTGGGGGAGGGAGTGGGGGAGGGAGTGGGGGAATGAGGGAGTGAGGTAGTGTGGGAGGGAGTGGGCGAATGAGGGAGTGAGGGAGTGGGGGAGGTAGTGTGGGAGGGAGTGGGGGAATGAGGGAGTGAGGTAGTGTGGGAGGGAGTGGGTGAATGAGGGAGTGAGGGAGTGGGGGAGGTAGTGTGGGAGGGAGTGGGGGAATGAGGGAGTGAGGTAGTGTGGGAGGGAGTGGGGGAATGAGGGAGTGAGGGAGTGGGGGAGGGAGTAGGGGAGGGAGTGGGGGAATGAGGGAGTGAGGTAGTGTGGGAGGGAGTGGGGGAGGGAGTAGGGGAGGGAGTGGGGAAATGAGGGAGTGAGGTAGTGTGGGAGGGAGTGGGGGAGGGAGTGGGGGAATGAGGGAGTGAGGGAGTGTGGGAGGGAGTGTGGGAGGGAGTGGGGGAATGAGGGAGTGAGGGAGTGGGGGAGGGAGTAGGGGAGGGAGTGGGGGAATGAGGGAGTGAGGGAGTGTGGGAGGGAGTGGGGGAGGGAGTGGGGGAATGAGGGAGTGAGGGAGTGGGGGAGGGAGTAGGGGAGGGAGTGGGGAAATGAGGGAGTGAGGTAGTGTGGGAGGGAGTGGGGGAGGGAGTGGGGGAATGAGGGAGTGAGGGAGTGTGGGAGGGAGTGGGGGAAGGAGTGAGTGCGAGAGTGTGCATGGCTGCATGGGGTTCTTGCTCAGGCAGGCTCATCTCCGATGACACAGGTCTGATGTCATTGACCCTGACCTTCTGCCTCTTCCTACTGCCTGGAATTCTCCTTCTGGACTTTGGGGAGGAGAGATCAATGCTTTTGCATACATAATTATGCCAGCCATACACATTTTATTAATTTATGGAAATGTCAGATTGCTTTAACTATTATACTGAACTTCTGTCCTCCAATAAATGGCTTAATTTCCTTCCAAGGATAAAACTGGTGTTTTCGGCTGACCAGTTCAGTTCAGGGCGCTCTAATGTTCTGTCTACTCAGAGGACACATACTTCACCACGACGACTCTGGGGTAATGACACCCAAGGCCCATTTCTAAAGACCGTCACGGTCCTGGCAAAATACATTCCATATATTAACGGCTGATGCCTCTTGCAGAGCTGGGTGCATCCTCTGAGTGAATGAGTGGCCTTTTCTCTGGAGCTTTCACCTGCGTGTGACTCCAGAAGAAATATCTCCAAGTATAATGCCAGAGTCCAGAACAGTCCTGAAAGGTGGGGAAAATGGTCCTGGTCCTCACAGATCTGTCTACAGACTCCACCAGGCTGCTAGCAATCTAAGCAAACCCACCTGGGAGCAGGAGATTCATGTTTACCTCGGAGCTAAGAAAGCCACAAGGGAGCCTGGAAATCATTTATCAAGGAGGCCCCCTTTCCAAATTGAATGGGAACTGGGCCCTGTAAAAATCTGGATCTGGCCCTGGGGAGATGAATGTCACATGGGCATGGAGCACTGTGTATGGTGCTGGAGCTTGGGGTTCGAGGAATGAGTCTAGTCATCCTGTTCCTCATGCAGTCTGTGCTGTCCCTGGGACTCCAAGTTTCCTAGCAAAGAGGACAGCAGGTCTACCCGTGACATTGTAGGCTGTATTCACACCTTGCTGCACAATCGATGAGGAGGAAACCAGTGGCTCTCCGTCAACCTGTGCAAGAGTCACCTGGAAACCTTTGGGGACTCCCCACACGTGCGGCATCGCAGACCATGTAAATCAGAATGCCTTGGCGTGGGGGTAGCAGTGTGCATTTTGTGCAGCCATGAGGATCTCATCCTCCTAAGGTACTGGGATCTCCTGGAAAGTTTAAACAATGCAGATGCCTAGGCCGCATCCCTGCCCACATCAATCCAGAAATCCAGACCTGTGTCCAGATGGCTCCAAACAGACTCTGCAGGCCCTCAGGTGGTTCTGGTGAGTATCCGAATTGTAAATGATCGCCAGAAGCAAGCTAATGTGAGCTGAGGGTGGTGAAGGGGAAGTGGGGCCCTCCCTGAGTGCAGAGGTTGGTCTTGAAGACAACGATGGGTTGAGCTGATGCAGGAAAAGGGAGGTTCTTTCTTGTCATAGCCAAGGGCTGTTCAAATTAATATAACAAGCAGGATAAAGGTTAATTGGATGAAACTCAGGATTTTGCGGAAAAACAAACCATTCTTCATCGAAATGCTGTGACAGCTCTCCAGGCAATAGAGGAATGCCGTAAACACCACCCCCAACGGAAGAAGATGCAGGAGGTGAATAACGAGGAGGGTGGGGAAACAGGGACGAATGAGGGTGAGTCTCACTCAGGCCACATTTTAACAACTGCACGTAGACGTCGTTGTGTACCTTTCCATCTGAAGCATACTCAGCCAGTCTGGATCCTTTTGTCATGTCCTTGAATGGGAAGCCCCAAGAAGAAGGGGCTGTGGTGCCCTCGGCTGTGCAGGCAGGAACTCACCCAGGGAACAAATCATTAATTTTATGTTCAATCTGTCAGTGAACTACCAGTAAATCCCACTTCAGCCAGGTTTTCTTGCCTTGATCTTTAGAATTTGGGGAAATCATAGGTCAGTAAATGGTGGACCTCTTTTCCAAGTCTACCCAAGGCAGTAGATAAAGATGGAGAAAGGATTTCTTTCTCCAGGAGTTGAAGAGTTAATTCTTGTTGGTGTTACCTCATCTCTGCTGTTTTATTATTATCGTTTTTGTTGTTGTTGTTGTTGTTTGTAAGACAAGTTGAACATAAAAAACAAGAAAGATATGGCCGGGCATGGTGGCTCATGCCTGTAATCCCAGCACTTTGGGAGGCCAAGGCAGGCAGATCACTTGAGGTCAGGAGATTGAGACCAGCCTGGCTAACATGGTGAAACCCCATGTCTACTAAAGATACAAAAATTAGTTAGGTGTGGTGATGCATGCCTGTAATCCCAGCTACTTGGGAGGCTGAGGCAGGAGAATGGCTTGAACCTGAGAGGCGGACCCTGTAGTGAACTGAGATTGTGCCACTGCACTCCCACATGGGTGACAGAGACTCTGTCTCCAAAAATAAAAACAAAAAAATAAACAACAACAAAAAAAACAAAAACAAAAAAAAACAAAGGTAGTCAAAAACATTTCTCGATTGAGGATGTTTCAAGGACAGGAATAGTTCTTTGTCATTGAGGGTGGGGACAGAGATGGGGACGGTGATGTTTTTACCGATTAACAGGTGAATTAATCATGTACTGAAGTAAAAAAAGAAACACACTGCAAGAAATCTTGATCAAATCCACCAGTGGGATTTCTCTCCACCCTCACCCTCCCACCTCCTAGAGGAAGTCTAGAAACTTTAAGAGTAATATGCCTTTGAGGGTAATAAATAAATCAGGGGTGCTGATAAAGTAATGGATGAGAAATCATTTACCATCTTGTGATGAGTCCCATCTTGGGTTTGATAAAGAGCTGGCCAAAGCTGCCATTGTTGTAGAAAATTAAGAGTGAACTTGCTCGTTAGCTGGGCAATTTAAGCCGTTCATATCAAGATTATGATTTCCCAGACTTAGGCAACATGTGTTCTCTCCAGTTCATTCTTTCTGATCCTTATCTGGTCTTAATAAAGAGATTCTGAATGTGACTTATGGTGTGGGGACAATGATGGGGAATGATTTTCTCAAACACTGGTAAATGAATATGGCCTATGAGAAAAAAGTGCTCTGGGCTCTGCTTACTCAAGGAAATCAATCTCTTTCTGTGCACATCTTTCTTCTCTGTTCTGTCAAAAGAGAACTCACTTTCTCATCTCATTTTCTTGAAGTTTGCCACCTACTTCTAACCTCCCTGGCTAGAAGGGTAGGAGAAATAGACTTTCAGCCTTTAGTGCAACCGATTCCAACCCACATTTATTATTTTGGAGAGGAGACACAGATTTGCCTGGGGGGTGAGGTATCCTGTAACCCTGTGTCCCTCAGACCTAGGGGATGGGTGTTGAGTGGCACCTGTGGCCTCTGTGGAAGTGTCTCTGTGGGTCCCAGAGGAGCAAAAATTCTCATAGCTTTAGGAGTCTATCTGGAGCCCCTTGCAACCACATGAGCACACCTATGGATTAAGCCTAAATGCTGAACATTCGGTAGACACCCAGGCCAACATAGACTCAGGGGAGAGTGCTGTGCTGCTAACAGCCCTCATCTTTCACTAACCAATCAAATCCTGGTTACTGTCTCCAACCCTCTTTGAACCTATGCAGTGAATCAACCTCCTCTACTTCTTTGGAAATGAGAGTGAGGTCTACTGGGGCCATTTTGCAAGAGTGTAAGTGAGCACCTGAGGTGTCCCTTGTCAATAGAATCCTCTCGTCCTGCAACAGCAAAGACAGATGAACTACTGGGTTCATTATCATGAAATGCATTTTTTACGTCCGAGGAAGCTAAAGGACATGCTGGTGAAATGACCTGTCTGAAACCCTGATGTTAATCAAGAAGAATTAGAATGTGGTACCCAGTTCAGATGAGCTCCAATGCACCTGCCTTCACACAAGCTGCTGTGCTCTGGTCCGGTGGGAAATGAGCATTCCCCTCAGTGATTCACAGACCTTCAAGCTCGGATAGTCCTAGAAAATCACTTTCATCCAACCTCAAGTGGTGTATCTTTTTCAACAACACAGTTTGGACACAGATTGGCCAGGGTCAGCCATGTGGACTCCCTCTTGCTGAAGGATCAGTTCCTGGCCAGTCCCTTCACTGTCAGGATATGGAACTTAGGGTTTCGGAAGGTGTTCCAAGGAGACCCACCCTGGGGCCCAGGGACCCGCACCCTCTGTGAACATGCTTGTGGGTCCTATATGGATGAAACCACAGCCATGGGCTCTGGTTTGTGCTCTGAGCAGACTGAGGAATGGGCTGTGTTTGGGGAAATGATGGAGGAAGAACAGATGTGAACCTACTGGACACATAAGTTACTGATGCTGAGGATACAGCCCTACGTGTGGGGAACCACCTAAGGTCACGCCCACGGCTCCCTATGCATTCTCCTCCCACCTGATGCTTTCAGCAGCCTCTGGGGAACAGATGGAGAAGACTCGAGGACTCTTACGGTCTGGCTTCATTCACATGGAGTCTGGAACCGGGAGGCTGCTTCCTATGTAGCCAATTTCCAGGACTTTCTGCCTGAAATACATATAGATAGCATCCTCTCTATAAAAGTGACTCACCTGGGGCTTTTGATGTTTTCAGAGAGACTGTCTGTGTTACCTGCCCATTCTTCTAGTTCCTTACAGCTTGTCCATGGATAAAGTTAGACTATTAGAAAACATTTTTCTTCTAGACTATGAACACATTTATAATTTGTGAGAGATGTAGGCATGATAAAATACTACCTCCTCAACTTCCTTGGAAGGGAAATATAAGAAAACGCCTATGAAAAAATATTTTTATTTCTAGCCTGCAGCACTACTCAGACATTACCTGTTATGTTAACCTGTGTCTCTTATATCAGAATTTATGCGTATTCCTTCCGGAAGGTGGCTGCAGGTTTCTCTCTGGCAGCATTTTTATGCATACCTTGATCAAACAACTTCTAAGAAATATAAAAACCTTCCCTTTAGCCTTCACTGCCAAAAACTTAACCCAAAAATTAGTGCTCAATTTTAGAAATAATTTCATTCTAGATGCCTGGAATAGACAAATCTCCTGCTTTCTAACTTATAAAATCGTAAATAAAAACATTTACTTCTTTTTATTTAAAAAACGGATACTTATGATAGAATATTTGCAGACACAGAAAAATAGAACGAAAGGAAAAAATAAAACTACTAGCATCACAGCCGAAGTCCACCACAGAGAAGAAAAATAACAAAGACATGCAATAAAACTCTGCTAATTCTCTTGCTTTAAGATTATTGTTTTTAAATTATAAGCTATTCAATTAGTCAGCTTGGGCTGCCGTAACAAAATGCCATTGACTGGGTGGTTTAAACAACAGAAATTTCTTTATTACAATTCTCAATGTTGGAAGTCCAAGATCAGGCTGCCAGCATGGTCAGGTTCTGCTGAGAGCTCCCTTTCTGGCTTGTAGACGCTGTCTTCTTGCTGTGTCCTCACACGGTGGAGAGAGAGAGAGAGAGGGAGGGAGGGAGTAAGAGAGAGAGAGAGAATGAGAATAAGTTCTCTGAGTCTCTTCTGTTTTTATTTTGTTTTGAGACGAGGTCTCTCTCTGTCACCCAGTCTGGAATGCAGAGTTCAAGTGATTCTCCTGCCTCAGCCTCCCCGAGTAGCTGGGACTACAGGCACACACCATCACAGCCAAATAATTTTTGTATTTTTAGTAGAGACGGGGTTTCACCATGTTGGCCAGGCTGGTTTCGAACTCCTGACTGCAGGTGATCTGCCTGCCTTGGCCTCCCAAAGTGCTGGGATTACAGGCATGAGTGACCCCACCCAGCCTCTGAGTCTCTTCTTACAAGGGCACTAATCCCATCATGAGGCCCCCACTCTTATGGTCTCACCTAAATCTAATTATCTCCCAAAGGCCCCACCTCCAAATGGGATCACATTAGGAGTTCAGGTTTCAACATATGGATTTTGTGGGGAAACAGACATTCAGTCCGTAATAGCCATCATAAACAAAGCCAGGGAGTTGAAGACGCCTGTTGTTCAATACATGTATCGTGCGTATTTACCCTAAACAACCCTCGTCAAGCAGGAAGCAGGTGGGAGGAGAATGCATGGGGAGCCGTGGGCACGATCTTAGGTGGTTTCCCACAGGTAGGGCTGTATCCTCAGCATCAGTAACTTATGTGTCCAGCGGGTTCACATCCGTTCTTCCTCCTTCATTTCCCCAAACAGAGCCAATTCCTCAGTCTGCTCAGAGCACTGTTCCAACTGACTGATGCCAAGTGCATGGGGCAGGGTGGAGAGAGGGCAGGAGAGGGCGTGCACGGAGGTGCGGCAGGTGGGTCCGTCCCTGATAGACGAAAGCTGCAGAGAAGGAGCCATTCTGCCAGGGAACCTCCTGCTTCCTGCTCCTGTCCTCTGAATCCTCTGAATTAGTTGGGCTTTAGAGACCTAGAACCTTGTGCTTAGTGTGGCACTGTGCAACTGATTCAATTATTTCATCTGAACCCAGGGAAATAGCTGGGAACCAGGGGAACCCATGCAAAACCCCAGTCACTTGCCACCACCCCCTCAATAACCACCTCCTCATCCTCCTCTCCCATATTCCCCAACAACCACCTCCTGACTCTCACAGCCCTGCTCCAAACCCCTAACAACTACCTCCCTAACATTATACCCTCATCTCCCCATTCCCCTCCAACGACCACCTCCCGCCTCAGAGCTCCCACCCTCCCACCCCCTCAACAGCCACCTCCCCATCCTCCTCCCTCATTTCTCCCAACAACCACCTTCCCACTCCCTCAACAAACACTTCCCCACTCTTAGAGCCCCCACCCTCCATCCCTTCAACAACCACCTCCCCTTCCTCATGTCCCCATCCTCCCACCTCACCATCACACTAGTTCCTGGCACAGAACATACACCTAATGAGTGTGTGAAGTAATATACAAGAGCTCCCCCTTCTAGCATCCATTATTCAAGCTCAAGCCCCCTACCCACATGCTCTTATCCCTTTGTTTCCTTCTCTTAATTGATTGAAAGAAGGGGCTGTTTCCTGGGATAAAGTTAATCCCTCTGCACATTCTCTGCCTTTTATTTCTCTCTCCTTACACCTTCTCAAGGATTTTAATCCCTAATTAGCCTAACTCTCATGTGTTTTTAACCAAGCAACTTCTTATCAGTATTTTAAAATGAGGTGAGAATGCTTAATCTTTTATAGAATTCCTTTGTTTCTACATTTTTCTCCAGCTTCTACTGTGTCTGCCATTTGTCATCACTTGTGTTCTAAGGGTTGCCTTCACTCCAGCTTCACAGCCTCCCAAGCACAGCCGAAGCCTCTGAGAGCTGGTGGTTTTTTATGTCTCCCCTCTGACACTGCACTTGCAAGAACACTGATCTAGCAGAAACTGCTGCTCAATCCTCAGCCTTGCTGAACTTGATACTCGAACTTGCTCCTTTTCAAAATAGCATCTTCCCCTTACTGTGGGCCAATGCTCCTTGAATAAAGAATTCTATTTGCTCTCATGGCTTTGATTTCCATTTATATTATTTCCATTTATATTACTGAATATATTATTATTATTTATATTATATCATATTATTTATATTATTCCATTTATATTATTTCCATTCCCATTATTATTCTATTTCATTTTTTCACCTGGGTCCATATTTCTAGCCCAGAGTCACAGATGTTTATATCTCTACAGGTGAGGGTAGGCTATGCTAAGCTATAGTAACAGCAACACCAATCAATCAATTAATCAATCAGTCAATTAGTCAATCACAGTGAGTTAATCTAATAAAGATTTATAACATATATACAAAGTGATGCAAGCCCTGGAGCCTTTTTGTTTTTTACTATTTTCATTTTCATTTTCTTTCTTTCTTTCTTTTTTTTTTTGGAGATGGAGTCTCGCTCTGTCACCCAGGCTGGAGTGCATTGGCACAATCTAGGCTCACTGCAACCTCTGCCTCCCAAGTTCAAGCAATTCTCTAGCCTCAGCCTCTCAAGTAGCTGGAATTCAGGTGTGCACCACCACATCCAGTTAATTTTGGTATTTTTAGCTGGGTTTTGCCATGTTGGCCAGGTTGGTCTCCAGCCCCTGGCCTCAAGTGATCCACTCGCCTTGATCTTCCAAAGTGCTGGGATTACAGCCATGAGCCACTGCATGCTTGGCCCCTGTAGCCTTTTTCATTGTATAGCTACACCATCTGTAACAATGGCTTTCAAATTTGTCACAGCTGCAGAAGATAGGACTGGATGATCAAGCAAGATACTTCAAGGGTAAGGCAGAAAGTGGCTGTTATAAACTGAATTGTAGAAAGGGGTCTGCCCTGTGCCCAGGAGCCCTGCAGTTCGTTGCCCTTGGACTGAGTAATTGCAGATATTCCCAATGACACATGTGCATCAGTCAGCTTTCATCCATTACGTCCTGGTAACAAACAACCCCTAAATCTCAATGGCTTATGAATGTGATAGGTTACTTCCCACTCACATTACATGACTGCTTGGTGGGTTGACTTCAGCTTTTCTCCATGTCCTTTCCTATCCATGCTGAAGCAGCTTGCCTGATCTAGACTGCACTTCTCAGTAAGAAGAGGAAGGGCAGAATCCAGGAGTTTCTACCTGGATGTGATTTACATCATTTCCTTTCACCTTTCATTTGCTAAAGCAAGTCACATGGTCAAGCCAGGCAGCAAGAGGGGGGAAATAGTCCCATTTCATTTCATACAAAGGAGGTTAGAGGAGGACCTGAGCAGTAGACCTAGTAGGCAGGGGTAGAAGAAAGTATTTTGAATAATTACTCCAAGTTACAAAAATACTGCATATATATTTTCAAAAGCTTGAATTCTGAAAAATTATGAGGGGAAAAATAAATGCACAAGCGAACAAAAACAAAACATATCTGACGGGCACAATTGCGGCCAGGATGAATCATTCAAAACCAGACCATCCAGCGTGGGCACAGTGGCTCACGCCTGTAATCCCAGCACTTTGGGAGGCTGAGGTGGGCAGATCATCTGAGGTCAGGAGTTTGAGACCAGCCTGGTCAACATAGTGAAACCCTGTCTCTACTAAAAATACAGAAATTAGCCAGGCATGGTGGTGGATGCCTGTGATTCCAGTTACTCAGGAGGCTGATGTAGGAGAATTGCTTGAACTCAGGAGACAGAGGTTGCAGTGAGCCAAGATTGTACCTCTGCACTCCAGCCTGGGTGACAGAGTGAGACTCTGTCATAATAATAATAATAATAATAATAATAATATAGAAAATAAAAAAAACCAGACCATCCAGAAAACCTAAAATCCAAAAACCTGTAAACAGTAAAAATCCCTAAATATCACTTACATCACTGAAATGATATTTTAAATTACTCTTAAATAAATAAATATTCCAGCAAATAGCATCTGTAACTTCAACAAAGATGGTGAGAGTCACCTGATGGGTGACTTTCCAAACAGAATACCAGTCTCATTGGTGGTTCCCTAAGACAGGAAAAGCATGGTGCATTGTCTGGGAACCTGGAAAACTAGGCACCATTTGGCAGGTGGGACACGAATAACGTGTGGAAGATGACACTGTTGCTAGGGGCTGATTTGTGTCGGTAGCTTGTCTGTTAAGTAGGTCAGTATTCTTCTATAAAGGTCATGATTTCCCTTTACTGAGCACTTGCCTGTTACCTGGCATTGGTGCAGCCACACGCAACAGCCTCAGGAGGTAGAGTTCAGTATTTCCCCATATTCTGTAGGAGGACATTGATGCACAGAAAATACCTTCGAATTTTAATTACCTCTCAAGAAATTAAAAATAAAAGAACGGGCCGGGCGCGGTGGCTCAAGCCTGTAATCCCAGCACTTTGGGAGGCCAAGATGGGTGGATCACGAGGTCAGGAGATCGAGACCATCCTAGCTAACACGGTGAAACCCCGTCTCTACTAAAAAAAAAAAATACAAAAGACTAGCCGGGCAAGGTGGCGGGCGCCTGTAGTCCCAGCTACTCGGGAGGCTGAGGCAGGAGAATGTCGTGAACCCGGGAGGCGGAGCTTGCAGTGAGCTGAGATCCGGCCAGGGCACTCTAGCCTGGGCGACAGAGCGAGACTCCGGCTCAAAAAATAAATAAATAAATAAATAAAATAAATAAAAGAATGTGTCACTGCCCATGGGTTCACCTCAGCTGTCTAGATAGAACTGATTTATCAAGACACGGGAATTGCAATAGAGAAAGAGTAATTCACCCAGAGATGGCTGTGCAGCTGACCAAGTTTTATTATTATTCAAATCGGTCTCCCTGAGCATTTAGGGATCAGACTTTTAAGGACAACTTAGTGATTAGGGCAAAGCTAGTGAGCCTGGAGTGCTGATTGGTCAGAGATGAAATGGTTGGGGGGAAGCTAATGAGCCAGGAGTGCTGATTGGTCAGAGGTGAAATGGTTGGGGGGAAGCTAATGAGCCAGGAGTGCTGATTGGTCAGTGTTGAAATCCCGTGTCCTGATAGGGAGTGGAAGCTGCCTTCTTGTGCTGAGTCAGTTCCTGGGTGGGGCCACAAGATCAGATGAGCCAGTTTACCAATTTGGGTGGTGCCAGCTGATCCATCAAGTGCAGGGTCTGCAAAACATCTCAACCACGGATCTTAGGAGCAGTTTAGGGAGGGGTCAGAATCTTGTACCCTCAAGCTACATGACTCCTAAACCATAGTTTCTAATCTTGTGGCTAATTTCTTAGTCCTACAAAGGCAATTTAGCCCCCAGGCAAGAAGGTTTGTTTTGGGAAAGGGCTATGTGTTTGTTTTAAACTATAAACCAAGTTCCTCCCAAAGTTAGTTCAGGCTACACCCAAGAATGAACAAGGACAGCTTGGAGGTTAGAAGCAAGATGGAGTCAGTGAGGTCTGATCTCTTCTACTGTTTGCGTCATAAGTTTACAAAGGTGGCTTCAAATATACATATTTAAATATAGGATATCTCTGTATTTCATTTAGGATGTATGGTAGCTGAACAGTGAGAGTTCCCCTGGAAGACGTACACATCCTAATCCCCAAATCTGTGACTCTGTGACCTTACATGGTCAAGGGAACTTTGCAGATGTGATTATGATTATGGACCTTGAGCCAGGGAGATGATCTTGGATTATTTGAGCAGGACTCATCGAATCACAGGAGTCCTTAAAAGAAGAGATCTTTCTCTGAGTGGAAGAGGCAGCAATCGGAAGAGATTCAGCTAAACAGGAGGCCATAAAAAGTCCAAATGTGAGCAGGCTCTGAGAAGTGGGCTTGCTGTGCTAGGACCCTAGAGAGGCCCCTGACAGAGGATGGTGGCCACAGCCTGCAGCCCATGAGGAAGTGGAACCCTCAGTCCCACAACAGTATGGAGTTGAATTCTGTCAACCATCTCAATGATCCTTTCCAAACATTTAGATGGAAACTCTGTCTAGTTTGACACCTTGATTTTAGCATCTGAGAACCAGAGTAGATAGATGGGATGAATGTGTGGGTGGGTGGATGGATGGATGAATTAATGATTGGATGGGTGAGTGGGTGTGTAAGTAGGTAAGTGGATGAAGGAATGAATGAATAGCTTGATGGATGAATACATGAATGGGTGGATGGGATGAATGTGTGGGTGGGTGGATGTGGAGGTGGGTGGATGCATGGATGGATGAATGAAAGGACGAGTGGGTGGGTGTGAAAGTGGATGGATGGATAGACGGATGGATGGGGGAATAAGTGGATGGGTAGGTGGGTGGGGAGGTGGGTAGGAGTGTGTGGATGGAAGGATGAATGGACACTAAGTGCTTTAATTTGTTTTTGTTTTGTTTTGTTTTGTTTTGTTTTGTTTTGAGACAGAGTCTTGCTCTGTCGCCCAGGCTGGAGTGCAGTGGCACAATCTTGGCTCACTGCAAGCTCCGCCTCCTGGGTTCACGCCATTTTCCTGCCTCAGCCTCCTGAGTAAGTGGGACTACAGGCACCTGCCACCACACCCAGCTAATTTTTTGTATTTTTAGTAGAGATGGGGTTTCACTGTGTTAGTCAGGATGGTCTCTGTCTCCTGAACTTGTGATCCACCTGCCTCGGCCTCCCAAAGTGCTGGGATTACAGGCATGAGCCACCGCGCCTGGCCTCTAATTTGTTATAATCATCAGATGTTTTACATATGAAGGTCTTTGACCACTGACAGGCACTTTTTAGTCATTTAATAAATTAATGAAAACTTTTAATCATTGCCCCCCCCCCCTTTTTTTTTGAGATGGAGTCTATCTCTGTTGCCCAGGCTGGAGTGTACTGGCATGATCTCAGCTCACTGCAGCCTCCGCCTTCTGTGTTCAAGCAATTCTCCTGCCTCAGCCTCCCAAGTAGCTGGGAATACAGGCACCCACTACCAAGCCCAACTAAGTTTTGTATTTTTAGTAGAGAAGGGGTTTCACTGTGTTCGCCAGGCTGGTCTCGAACTCCTGACCTTGTCATCCTCCTACCTTGGCCTCCCAAAGTGCTGGGATTACAAGCG
Organism: Chlorocebus sabaeus; assembly: GCF_047675955.1. Taxonomy (NCBI): domain Eukaryota; kingdom Metazoa; phylum Chordata; class Mammalia; order Primates; family Cercopithecidae; genus Chlorocebus; species Chlorocebus sabaeus. The sequence goes on from NC_132923.1 coordinate 131,755,109, forward strand.
TAAGACACCACGCCTGGCTCGTTTTGTTTTTTAAGTAAAGATGCTACTGAATTTCACTCATGAAAGAAGTATGGAGAAGGACATCAGTTATTTTGTTTACAAAGGGGAGCCACTCCCCTCTGTGCCTGCAAGAGCTTTCATTCCCAGCAGAACACACAGGGGGCAGAGAAGGGCTGAGAGCCTTCCCCTTGCCAATCAGCCATACAGCCAATGCACAGTTGCTAACTTCAGCCTCAGTGCGAGTCCCTCATGCCAGGTCATCAGCCAGGCAGTGGAAATATCACCGTCGGGCCCAGGCTTCCTGCAAGTCCTGCTCCAGCATAGAGTGTCAGGGCTGATTTTGGCTCATAAAGGGAGCATAGTGAAAGTAGAAGGCACTACTGCCTATGAAATCTAACAAATACAGGGTACAATTCTGGAGTAACATGTTGCTACAGCTAAGCCTGCTTTGAGTAGAAATGCTCACATCATAGGCTCAAAAGGCTCAGGGCAGAGTTTGCCCTGCAACTGCTCCCTGCAGCCACAAGGACGCGGAGCACAGCCATGAGCCACAAGCATGGCTCCACATCTCTGCCGGAGCAGCCTCGACAGACACACAACTTGGGAACACAATGATTTGTCTCAAAAGTGGTAACTGTTATCTTGTACCCAGGGTCCCGACTTAAAGTTGTTTCTATTGATTAATGTTCTCTCTTCTCTGCATGTCAAGATGACACCAGTGATTCATTCGTTTGTAGATAAAACATTTTTGTGTTTCAGTGGAAAACTGCACTGCCTATCCCATGCCCTCTGAGCTATCAGATTGCAGCCTGGCCCATTATCTGCCAGCTATTCTGAAACTCTTTGTGAATTGTAGGTAAGTGATAGATATGTAAATATTGTCCTAGCTGGTAGTGGTTTAAATTAACTTCCTCCTACTTTGAAAGAAACAATTTTGTCTCTATTTGCAATTCATCTCAACTCTCCTTTACTAGACATAGATTTGTGCTGTTTTGACCTTTGCTGTGAAATGGTTCTGACATCTGCCTGCTTCCCTCATATTATAAGCATAAAATACATCCTCTAGCAAGTGTTTATATTTATATCTGTGTGCTTGTCATGGTTTTACCTTTTTCTAAAAATTTCCATTTAACACATTCAACAAGTATTTGTTAAATAACTGTTAGGCACTGATATGGCCTGGCTGTGTCTCCACCCAAATCTCATCTTGAATTGTAGCTCCCATAATTCCCCTGTGTTGTAGGAAGGACCCAGTGGGAGGTAATTGAATCACGGGGGCAGTTTCCCCCACACTGTTCTCGTGGTAGTCAATACGTTTCACCTGATCTGGTGGTTTTATAAGTGAAAGCCCTTTTGTTTGGCTGTCACTCTCTCTCGCCTGCTGCCATGTGAGACATGCCTTTCACCTTCTGTCATGTGGCCTCCCCAGCCATGTGGAGCTGGGAATCCATTAAACCTCCTTTTATTTATAAATTACCCAGTCTCTGGTGTGTCTTTCTCAGCAGCATGACAACAGAGTAATACATGCACCAAGGACAGGGGTAGGTCCTGGGGTGACAAAGGTGAATGACACAGTCCCTGTTCATAACGCCATGGCATTTCCCCACCATAATAGAAAAAGGCTGAGAAAATGCAGCAAATGCCTTCACTCCTGTCTGGAGCTCATCTACCTCTAAGTTGACTTTGTAAGATCTGAGGCCAGACCAGCCAATATCAGCCTTATGTCCTGACTTGATGTCCCCAATGATTGATACAAGTCATATTTTATGTGGCTGTGGTCATCTGGACTAAACATAATTATGTATACTGCTTTTTTAAAAAGTATATTATTTAATTAAGGAAAACTACATGCTCATTGCAGAAACTTTGGAAAATCCAGAAGAGCATGAAAAAAGAAAATCCTCCATAATTCTCATAAATACCAAAAAAAAAAAAAAAAAGCAAAATCCAACACCCTCCCTTCCTCCCCTGACCACCAAGCCGATGCCTCTACCTCCTCCTCCAGCCTCCTATCTCTTTTCCTTCCTAGAGTCAAACCTCTCAGTAAGGATGATCTGAACCCCATTTCCACTCCTTACCTCCCACCCATTGTCAGCCCACACCAGTCTGCTCCATCACTCACCTAGGAGAGAGACCTCCTGCTGAAGCTATCAGTGACCTCCATTGCCTTAAGTCCAGTGGACACTTGTCTCCTCAAGGCTTTCATCCAATGCAACCCTGTTGAGGTTGAGCACTGTCTTTTTTGGAGAACATTGTTTTGCCCTGGCTTTTCCACTCTTCCATCTTTTTTTGATTTCCTTCATATTTTCAGTCTCTCTTTGCCATTCTCATGCAGTGTAAACCAAAATTAAATTCTAAGGCACCCCCTCAGCCATCTGAATGAACCCGTGTTCTCAGCCAAGGGCATTCCAGAGTCAACCTGAAAAACTAGTTCAGGCCATGATGGGAAGGGAAGCTGGGCATGCCTCATTATACCCTCCTTCATTTTGGAATTACTGATAGAATAGCCTCTTTCAGTCTGATAGGAAACATTCACATTGTATTCTCTCTGAAGCCTGCTGCCTGGAGGCTTCATCTAGATGATAAAGCCTTCATCTTCACAACTTCTTCTTGTGATCCAGACATTCCTTTCTATTGATAATAATTCATCCAACCAATCGTCCATCAGAAAATCCTTGAATCTGCTTGTGACCTGGGAGCTCCCACTTCCAGTCTTTCCACCTTTCCACATTGGACTGATGCCATCTTCTATGTGTTGATGGATGCCTTACGTCTCCCTGCAATGTAAAAGCCGAGTGTGGCTCCACCACCTTGGGCACACATTCTCAGGATCTCCCAAGGGCTGTGTCATGGGCCACTGGTCACTCATATTGGGCTCAGAATGAATCTTTTCAAATATTTTGCAGAGTTTGACGTTTTTTGTTGACAGCTCATTCTACCCAGTCACTCAATGTGGTGGCTCCTCATGGCCTCATTTAGCCCTTTCCTTCCTCTCTCCCTCTTCCTCTCCCTCTTCCTTTCCCTCTGCCTCTCCCTCTTCCTCTCCCTCTGCCTCTCCCTCTTCCTCTGCCTCTAACCTCTGCCTCTCCCTCTTCCTCTCCCTCTGCCTCTCCCTCTTTCTCTCCCTCTTCCTCTCCCTCTGCCTCTCCCTCTTTCTCTCCCTCTTCCTCTCCCTCTGCTTCTCCCTCCACATCTCCCTCTTTCTCTGCCTCTCCCTTTTCCTCTAACTTCTACCTTTCCCTCTTCCTCTCCCTCTTCCTCTCCCTGTTCCTCTCCCTCTTCCTCTCCCTCTTCCTCTCCCTCTTTCTCTCCCTCTTCCTCTCCTTCTTCCTCTCCCTCTGCCTCTCCCTTTTCCTCTAACCTCTGTCTTTCCCTCTGCCTCTCCCTCTGCATCACCCTGTTCCTCTCCCTCTTCCTCTGCCTCTCCCTCTCATTTTCCTCCTGACTGTGCTATGACCATTGCTTCAGCAGCCACACATTCTCCCAATTATGTCTCCAGTCCATTCTTTTTGTATGTCAGATCCACACACCCAATAACAACAATTTGTGTTTCTTGGGGTCTTTTACCCGCCGAGCATGTTTCCAGGCACTTCCTATGTATTATTTCATTCCATCCTCCTGACTACCCTAAGGTTGGCATTATTACTGATTAAAGTGTTTTACAAATAAAGACACCGAGGCACAAAGACATAAAATAACTTGTCTAAGGTGACAGAACTAATGAGTGGTAAAATCAGGATTCAAAATTAGTCTGACTCTTATGCCTACAATACTATGCTGAGATACCAGCTGACTGTCCCAAATATTCACCCATATATCTCAACAACTCCTTCAGCTCAACATCTCCTCCTTAATCCAGACCTTATCCCGTGCTTTATAAATCAGTGAATGACATCATCATCCACCCAGTGAGTGATGTCATCATCCATCCAGTGAGTGAGATCATCATCCATCCAGTGAGTGAGGTCATCATCTGTCCAGTAAGTGACATCATAATCCATCCAGTGAGTGACATCATCCATTCAGTGAGTGACACCATTACCCATCCAGTGAGTGACATCATCACCCATCCAGTGAGTGACATCATCATCCATCCAGTGAGTGGCATCATTCATCCATTGAGTGACATCATCATCCATTCTGTGAGTGATGTCATCATCTATCCATTGAGTGACATCACCACCCAGGGAACATCACTGGCTCCCATTTAGCAAATGGCACTGTCATCTTCCCAGGGAGTGGCAGTGTTATTCCTCCAGTGAACAGCATTGCCATAACCCAGTGAATGACATGGTCCTTCGCCTATCTTGGGGATGGACCTGCAAGTCTCAGCTTGTGGACGCCTCGTTTCCTCACACTGGTTGATAAACACACATCTGCATGATAAAGCTCTCGTCTCCACATATGGTGAAGATGACCACTAAAATACCTCTTGAAGCTCTCATAGAAGTGTGACCCTTTCTTTCAGAGGACTGTTTCAGTTTAAAAGTAAACAGCAATTTGTTTGGTTATTTGGCTAATTGCTGAACGTGGGTGCTAGACCATAAGCCACATGAGATGAGAGTTTGAATTTCTTCTTGATCTCCAGCCACAAGCTCTAGGTGCTCAATCAATATCTATTGGAAGAATTAACTCACGGAGTTTCTCAGTCTTTTATGGTGATAGTCAATGTAAGCAAAGGATACTATGTAGCCTGATTTGGAGACAGAGATAGACAGCGTGAATGTTATCAAACCAAACTTGGGTCTGCTAGCCCAGGGCAAGAAAACCAAACACAGACACTGGAATCACAGCGAGAGAAAGTGAAAGGGAGGCATTTATTGCAGGGTGCCAAGCAGGGAGCACTGGGCAGCTCATGTTTAAGACCTGAACTCCTTGATGGTTTATAGGTAAGGGTTTTAAAAGTGGGGAGGCAGAGGTTACAAGCAAAGTAATAAATCAATACACGGAAACTGTATATTGCTTTGACCTAAAAAGATGAGACATCTCAAATCTCGAATTGGTGGAGGACAAGTCATGGGTGGATCCAAAGATTTTCTGATCTGCAATTGGCGAAGAAGGTAAAGTTTTGCCTAAAAATTTGGGATCAGCAGACAAGAGTGTTAGCTTGAGCTTGTGGGTGTGGCCTTCTCCTTCTGAGGGTGCAGCCACTCAGAAAGAAACTGAGACCATAGAACCTCAGTCAGCGTTCCTTGGTTCCCCCTTATCTGAGGTCTATGGGCCAGTGAATTTGTTTAGTGGGAGCTAAGTTTCTGAAAAACAACTCAGAGACCAATGTGAATGCTGTTTCTTTAGTTTCTATAGAGAACCAAAAATTCTCTTGACTTCCCTGGCTATTGTTTTAAGCTACTCTTCGCTCCTCACTTATCAACTTGCTCATCTACTTCTCAAGGCTAGCCAGGTTCCTAGAATGCCCCTGGAAGGAATTCAAAATTTTCCTTTATTTCCATGCTTGCGGGGTCCACAGGCCCTAACAAAAGGTCCCTGCTGCATCTCATGAACAGCAGTTTTAGTGTGAGATGTACATATTATTGTATCGTTATCAGTCTCAAGAAAATTCAGTGGCTCTGGCCCTTTAACATGAGATTTAAAAGTGCAGAAAATGATTTCTAAAGTTCCACGGGGATAAAAATAGCTATTGTATTTCTTCCTGTTTCTCCAATTTTTAGAAGGAAAAAAGAATATTATTCATTTTATAGAGTGCCCAAATATTATAACTCACTGGATTAAAACTGTGTTTGCATGTTTTGTTAATTGGCAGAGTCTTATTTCCAACCAATTTCTGTGTGAAACCATAAGTGAGATATTTGATCAGTTTACATATTTTAAAATTAAAATTAGTCATATTTAGGGATAAATTCAACCACTGAGAAAGATGAGGACATTCTAATAAATATCAAAATTACAATCAGGGATTTTATCTCTGTGGGGCCGCGGTGTCCATCTCGGCATCTCAGTGATTTCGGTCTGTGGGATTTTTGTTGCACACTGTGGAGACTATCTGGACGTCTCACCTAATTACTTGTTGCCTTGGTGAAACTCCATTGTGGCCGGGTCGTGCTGGGCAGATGCCTGTTGGTTCTTGCCATTATCTCAGCTTGAACACAAGCTGATTTACAGTTTTTCCGCATCCTCATTCCACCCACCTGCCCCTTTCCAAATGAACTCACCCCCAAAGCACGGGCAGGTTGTCTATATTTTGCTGAAGGCTTCTTGAAGAAATAAGGAAGTGGATTCACGCTGCAAACCACACAGCAGGAATGTCTTTAAGAAACTTAATGCCCTTTGTTTACTCTTTGCACCTGATTCTCTCGTCTAATGATGTCAATGGTCACATATCTCCTTGTCCTATACCTTTCATTTATTTGTTGTCAGGTTGGCCAATTCAGCTAATAGATTCAGTGCTACGCACTGAATGCCCAAATCTCATACTTGGTATTAACTTTAATCTTTCTGTTCCCACTAATTCTCGAGATTGTAAATTTATTATATAAATTTTAACTTCTCCTTTGAAATTTATTAATTTTGCTATATACATAATAACATAAATTTGTTATTTTATTAAAAATCATCACCATACTGTGTTTTGCTCTGCTTAAAAGCAGAAAAACTCACATAGACATCCCTGCTCACTCAACAGTCCTCTGTGTCTGCACACCACCCCTCACTCTTTCTTGTCTCTACCTTGACAGGGTTTCTCCAGCCATTTAATCTGAGCCTTTCTCTCTTTCTGTCCTTTCCCCTAGCTTTCTCTCTCCCTCTGCCTTTCTCTCTCCCTCCCGCCTCTCTTTAGTGCAGAAATAATTCAGCTCCTTAGATTCTCTGCCTTTGCATCCCACACTCTGTCTAATACTAAAGGCCACCACCAGAATATGACTATTTACCCTGAGCAAACATGAAATCCAGTTGAAGAGTCACCTGCCCTCCAAGGCAAAGAGCATTGCAAATAACACATTTATGTAGATTTCCCCAACAGATCTGTTGACTGCTTAAAAAGCAGAGTCATCAGACATCTTTTTGTTTCAAAGTTTAATCCATGAACGTTATCTATTCTCCTACTCCTTCCAGAGAATATAAAAGTCAAAAAAAGAGCCCCTAAGATTTACAGTAAGTGTCAGAAACACCTATAATGGTATATGATCCTGCTACCTGATCTTTCCTAAGTGATAGCTGTTGACAAGCTTGTTTGCTTGGCCAAAATTTAGCCAGGCCCTTGAAACATCCTAGGCCTATCTGCATACCTCCTTTTAAACTCCAGGTTTAGAAAAGAGCCTTGCTCAGTTAGTTTAGCCAGAATTCCCCACCCTCAATATCTGATGACCCTCAATTGATACCTCATCCTCCGCCATTCCCCAGGTGATGTCTGACCACCCTGGCCTGCCTTCAGCAAAAGTCCTGTTAGGTTGGTTGCATCAGAAATCCCCTTACCTCAGAGCTGAGCCCAATCTGTCTCCTTTACTGCAAAACCCCAATGCAGTGGTCCCCACCCCAACACGATGGTCTTGAGTAAAGTCTTCTTTACTGTGCTTTAATGAGTGTCAGTGAATAATTTTTTTCTTTGACACTCTACAGGGTTATACATGGACCTAGCCAAGCATAAATTCTCTGTTGACCATAATACTGTGTACAGAAGTTAACCAGTTTCTACAGTGTTGTGACAAAGGACATTAAAATGCCCAAATTGTTATTTTTTTAATTTTTTTTTTTATTATACTTGAAGTCCTAGGGTACATGTGCACAACGTGCAGGTTTGTTATATATGTATACATGTGCCATGTTGGTGTGCTGTACCCATTAACTCATCATTTACATTAGGTATATCTCCTAATGCTATCCCTTCCCCCTACCCCCTCCCCACAATAATAGGACCCGGTGTGTGATGTTCCCCTTCCTGTGTCCAAGTGATCTCATTATTCAATTCCCACCTATGAGTGAGAACATGCATTATTTGGTTTTCTGTTCTTGTGATAGTTTGCTGAGAATGATGGTTTCCAACTGCATCCATGTCCCTACAAAGGACACAAACTCATCCTTTTTTATGGCTGCATGGTATTCCATGGTGTATATGTGCCACATTTTCTTCATCCAGTCTGTCACTGATGGACATAAAATGCCCAAATTATAAGTGGCCACTTGCAAGGTGCAAATCACTCAGTCAGTGATATACCTAGAAGTTTAAATGAATGAGGGTCGGGGGAGCAGATCAACTCTCAGCTTACCCAAGTTCATTACCCAAGATAATGTACTGGGAGTGTCTTCATTAAGTTAAATCTTAGTATTGAATACATCTCAATACACACTTTGTTTTTATAACGTTTCAGACTTCAGAATTTCATTTGTAGCACCTCAGAAGTGCTTATATGCCACCCTGGCATCCCAGAGGATACAGTTGAAGAATAAAGACAATAGGATAAATTAAGCCACTGTTCAGCAAATACAGGACTAGAATGAGAATAGGTGTTTCATATATTCACATTTTAAATGTCATCAATTTTTGGAAAATGGCTCATCTGACTTGTGATATAAAATATATTTTATAAAATAGACATTTTCAGGCAGTGTAGAAATAGATGAAGAATCACTTAGCTAGCACTTGTGAAAATATAATCAAACTTTGCTTTTTGAGTTTAGTGTCAAGAAAACAAAATTCTTTAAAGCCACTCTTTCTTGGGTTCGCCATTGGGATTAATCTGGCAGGTCTGATAGAATGAATTATATGTGACTCATATATTTCCCGAGCATTTATAATTCTCACAATTTCTTTTAATCACCTACATGCATGTAAGACAGATTGGTTAGGCACAGATTTTGAGGATACAACATTTACCTTCAAAACCCTATGGACATTGCACACTAAGAAAAGACAACAATTAACTTGATTTTTCCTTCTTCTGTGGTCCCTCCCCGGACTCCCTCTGCCCGCCCACTGGGCTGCAATATCTATGACCTTCTCCTTCCTCATTTTCACCTTGGTGACTTCTTTCTCTGCATTTTAGGAGATTGACTCATTTTTTTCTTCACATCATTTAATTTTCCAGATGTCATTTTTGCTCTTTATTCCCTCCAGAGCTGATTTTAATTGTACCATTTGATAAGATTTTATAAATTGCGAAATGTAGTATAGCTACAAAAAAGTGGATGAAATATGAATGGATGATTAAAAGTGCTAATGTAACATGAATATTCATTTACCCACCAGTGAAGCCAAGAAATAGCTCATAGTCATGAATGACTCTGCCCCTTGAAATGCGTTCTTTCTGATCTCAATCCTCTGTTTACACCTCCCTTTTATAACCATACCCCAAATTTTCTGTTAACCTTTCCCTTGGTTTGACATATATATACACACATATGTATTACCTAGTTATTCTTGTATTTATTTTGGTCAGTTTTGAAACTGTATGTATACAAGTAGACTAATACTTGTATTTATTTTTGCCAGTTTTGAAACTGTATGTATACAAGTAGACTAATACTCTGTGTATGCTTCTATGAATTTATTCTTTTACTTTGCATAAAGTCTTGTCCATATTGATGCACATGGCTGTAGTTTATCATTCTTACTACTATACATTCAGTGTTAGGTGGCACGTGCCTGTATTTCTGGTTACTTCATTTAACAACTGGCTTTCCAGGTAACCAAAGCTCTGATTTGTACTGTTTGCCCATTTCCATGGTGTAAATACCTCCAGCACAGCTGATTTCAAGCTGCAATATAAAGCCACTTCAAGCAGAGTTGGGAAGAGAGGTACAAAATTGGTTCTTGCAAGACAGGATGAACTGGCTCAAGCTACAAGAGTATTTCACTGTGGCAATCTACAACTTATTTTTCCATTCTACAGTTGATGGATGACTGGGTTGCTCTTAACTTTGTTGCTATTATAAACAATGCTATTAAAAACAGGTTTGGCTATCCTTCCAGTGCATAGGTGCAAGTTTCTTCACTATCTAAACTTGTCAGAAGCTACAGGATGTTCAATTTATGGGACCCTTCCCAGGGCCAGTGGTGCAGATGAACAATTCTGTCTCCTTTCTCACATTCTGTGGTTTCTCACCATTAGGCATAGCCCAGTGACAAGTTTCAGCCAATGGCTGTGAGTGGAAATAAGTTGTGTCAGTTAACCAAAGAATAGAGGAACCAGCATTACACTTCCAGCTATATTTCCCCTGCTGCTGGGATCCATTATGGATGATGTATCCACTGTCAGTGCCAGTCCCTGAGTGACTGGGGTGGTGAAGGACACCTTCCACTTTCCCATTGGTCATGTTGTGTGAGGCAGAAATAAACCTGTGAGGTTTAAGTACCAATTTCATTCAGGCTTAATAAATACACACTTATATTATGTCTTGACATAAGGCTGGGTTTATTATTTATTCTTTAAGAGTATCTTCACTATCTGGAGACATTTTTACTTCCTTGTAAATTTAACATTCATCTTTCTATGTTCCACAAAAAACCCTGGAAGGGTTTTGAATAGAATTTAATTTGGGCAAAACTGAGAGGTGGTTATTGAATCTGTAAAAAATATCTTTTATTAAAATTCTGTAATTTTGCTCTCTGAAAAAATTTTATACTGTTGTTAGATTTATTTCTAGGTAGTTTATATTTTGAATGCTGTTGCAAATATCTTTTTAAATCTAAATTTCTGATGGAAATTTAGAAATATAATAGAATTTGCCTATAGATTTTATATCTAGAAATTTTTACTATTTTCTTCTGGTAATTTAGGTATTTAATCTGTACATTGTTTCAATTTTCAATTTCAGCCTTCTTTGTGGATACTGTCATAAAGAGTCTGGCTCTGGTTTTGATATTTGCTCTCAAATTTAACAGTCTCTCTCTGACTTCCTCTTCTACCCTATGTCTGAGATCTGAGCAAGCTGATAAAAAGCTCTGAATGCCGTATCCTTTCTCAACGGTTGTGAAGTTCAAGCCACTAGGCCCCCATCCCCACCTATATCAATGTTCAGATGAGTTTTATCACATAACTACAATAAAAACCCCAGGTCAAGGCAGGGTGCAGTGGCTAATGCCTGTAATCCCAGCATTTTGGGAGGCTGAGGTGGGAGAATTACTTAAGCCCAGGAGTTTGAGACCAGCCTGGTCAACATAGTGAGAGCTGATCTCTACAAAAAATGCATTAGCTGGGTGTGGTGGTGCGTGCCTGTGAGCCGAGGAGGTTGAGGCTGCAGTGAACTGTGATCATATCACTGCATTCTAGCAAGGGCAACAGTGTGAGACCCTGTCCCCCCCACCAAAAAAAAAAAAAAAAAAAACAAAAGGGCCAGGCCCTGCTCTCCTCAGACAACCTCAGTGAGTGAGTAATAAGCTTTCCATACCCCATTTGTACAGGCATGGTGTTATCCATCCCCATTGTGAATCTCAACCTCATTTTCAATAAGGAACTCATGGCCTCTCTGCAGGGTAACTACAACATAGCAACATTTTTGTTTCTTTCATTCCAATTTTTATGTCTTTATTTTTCTTGCCTTACTGAACTGACCAAACTTCTTACTTATAAAGTTAAAAATAGAAGTGAAACAGTCAACATCATGATCTATTTCTTCACCATTGAGAGTAAAATTTGCTATAATATTTTTGTAAGTTACTGTCTACCAAATTAAAGAAGTTCCTTGATTTTCTAAGTTTAGTATGAAGTTTTGTCATGAATTGATGTTAGAAGTTATCAAAAAGCTTTTTTCTGCGTCTGGTGGGATAATCATATGATTGTTCTCTTTTAGTCTATTAATGTGGTAAAATGCCTTAGGTAATTTCTCAATACTGAATCCACCTTGCATTTCTGAGATAAGTCCAAGTTGTTTGTGGTTTATTATAATTTTCAATCATGCTGGATTAAGTTTGTTAATATTTTGTTTAGGATTTTAAAGAAAAAGATGGGGCTGTGACCTTCTTTATACTGTTTGATACAGATGTTGTAATTATGGTTGTGTTAGTCTCCTTAAATAAATTTGCAGGCATTTTATCTTTTTCCAAAGTTTGATATATTTTAAACATGGAATTATTGCTTCTTAAATACTTGCTGCGGATTTTTCATTTGTTTACAATTTTTAATGTATTGGAATGTGTTTTGGTTTTGTTTGTTTGTTTGTTTTTTTGAGATGGAGTCTCACTATGTTGCCCAGGTTGGAATGCAGTAGCACAATCTTGGCTCACTGCAAACTCCACCTCTTGGGTTCAAGTGATTCTCCTGCCTCAGCCTCCTGAGAAGCTGGGATTACAGGTGCCCAGCACCACACCCAGCTAATTTTTGTATTTTTAGTAAAGACAGGATTTCACCATGCTGGCCAGGCTGCTCTCGAGCTCCTGACCTCAGGTGACTCACCTGCCTTGGCCTCCCAAAGTGCTGGCATTACAAGTGTGAGCCACTGCACCCAGCCTGGAATGAATTTATTCATACTATTTTCTTATTAGTTTTCATATCCTAATTTTATCTTTAATATTTTTTATTTGTACTTTTCCCATCTCCTACATGAATCTTGCCAAAAATGACCTATTCTATTAGATATATTTAAAAACCAACTGTATTTGTCTGTTCTCACATTGCTGTAAAGAACTACCTGAGACTGGAGAGTTTATAAAGAAAAGAGGTTTAATTGACTCACAGTTCCACAGGGTGTACAGGAGGCGTGGCTGGGGAAGTCTCAGGAAACTTACAATCATGGCAGAAGGTGAAGGGGATGCAAGCACATCTTCACACAGCAACAGGAGAGAGAGCATGAAGTGGGAGGGGCTACACACTTTCAAACGACCAGATCTTGTGAGAACTCTATCATGAGACAGCACTTGGGGGATGATGCTAGACCATTAGAAACTACCCCCTTGATCCAATCACCTTTCACCAGGCCCCACCTCCAACACTCAGAATCACAATTCAACATGAGATTTGGGTGGGAACAGAAAGCCAAATCATATCACTGACATTTTCAGCTTTGTTGAGTTCCCATAGGCTAATTTCTAATTTTTAATTTCTTTCATATTTTAATATCTTACATATGCTTATTTTACATTTATTATATTATTCTTTTTCTGCTTTCCTAAGATGAATTATTGTCTAATTAATTTCCAGACTTTCTTCTGTTGTAATATCATTCTTCATGGCTTTATATAGATGGACCTAGTATGTTTTGATATGAAGTATTTTTATTACATGTCTATTCCACACCTATTCTAATTTCTATTATGGCTTATTCAATCATTAACAAGTTATTTATTAGTGCATTTCTTGATTTCTAGACATATACATTTTCATAGTTATTTTTAAAAATTGATTTCTAGGCCAGGCGCAGTGGTTCATGCCTGTAATCCCAGCACTTTGGGAGGCTGAAGCAGGTGGATCACTTGAGGTCAGGAGTTCGAGGCCAGACTGGCCAACATGGTGAAACCCTGTCTCTACTAGTAATACAAAAGAATTAGCCAGGTGTGGTGGCACGTGCCTGTAATCCCAGCTACCCAGGAGGCTGAGGCAGGAGAATCGCTTGAACCCGGGAGGTGGAATATTAATCCTTTGTTGTTTATGGAGACTTAGTTTACCATTTATGTGTTTGCAAAGACACTGCTTTCTCTTGATTGCAGAATTCTATGTGTCTGTTAGGTCAGGTTTTAAAGATCAGCTTATTCAAATAGGCTACATATGAACGAATTTTTAGTCAGAGTATTCTATCAATTCCCAAAAAAGTGTTAAAAATCTCCCAGTATTATTTTGTATTTGTGTGTTTCTCTTTTAATTGTTTCTTCCAAATTTGCCTTATGTATTACGACCCATGGTATTAGAAACATACAGTACCTGTGGTATTAGGTACATATAGTTGTCTCTCGTTATCCATGGAGGATCCATCTCAAGACCCCCCCAAAACTGTGGGCAGTTACAAATATTATATACACAATATATTTTTCTATACATACATTCTGTATTAGTCCATCTTTATACTACTATAAAGAAATATCCAAGACTGGGTAATTTATGAAGAAAAAGAGGTTTAATGGACTCATGGTTCCACATGGCTGGGGAGGCCTCACAATTATGGTGGAAAGCAAAGGAGGAGCAAAGCCATGTCTTACATGGTGGCAGGCAAAAGAGCTTGTGAAGGGGATGTGCCCTTTATAAGTCTCTCATGAGACTTATTGACTATCATGAGAACAGCATAGGAAAAACCCACCCCCATGATTCAATTACCTTCACCAGCTCTGTCCCACGACACATGGGGATTATGGGAGCCACAATTCAAGATGAGATTTGGGTGGGGACACAGCCAAACCATATTACATACCTACAATAAAGTTTAATTTATAAAATCAATGCAGTAAAAGATTAAGGACAATAGCAAATAAAATAGAGCATGTATAACAATATACTGTAATAAAAATTAAGTGAATGTGCTATCTCTCTCTCTCAAAATACCTTATTGTACTGCACTTACCCTTCTTGTGCTGATGTGAGATGCCTCCGTGATGAGATAAAATGAGGTGAATGATGTAGGCATCATGGTGTTGCGTTAGGCTACAATTGACTTTCTGATGCTCAGTCAGAAGAAGGATCATCTGCCCTGAGTGATTCTGGGTCCTTGAGCCATGAGGATGTTGATGGTTGGATGTCAGGAGCAGATGATGTTGATGATTAATGGGGATTAATGTGTACAGTGTGGATATTTCTTCCCATGCTACCCATCTATTCCTAATCACCTGAGGCTCTGTTCCATGTCATTGTCACCTTGGAACCCAAGTTGACAGAGCAGGTTCTCTCCGGCCATCATGGTGGCTCTCTGCTCACCTCCCATTAGCCAGAGCAAGTGACATGACCATGCCTTAGTAAAACATAATGGAGAGTTAAAATCCTATGGCAAGAAAAGACAGAACATGTGTAAACCATAATCAAAATCTATTTTTCATATTTGTGTACTAATTCTCAAGTGAGAAGAATTTTTACTGGGCTTCATATTCACATGCAAACATGTTGCATTCCTTTTGATCCCATTATTTCTCAACCTGAGTGTAATTTGGAATTCATCCTAAGAAGTACAGATGGAAGGGGAGAAAATGAACATAGATTATAGTCAAATTCTCAGTGTCATTCTTGTAATGTAGCTCTTCTATGCTGAGATGAAATTTTCTCTTGTGCCTGTTACCTGCAGTCAATACCTGCCAGGATGTAGGATCCATTCCCAAAGCGACCCCTGCCTTCAGTCTTCCCTAATTTCTGTCCTTTCAGTTCTTGCTAGAGAGGGTAGAAATACCTCAATGCCTGACAAAAGAAGCACCCCCACAGTAAGGAGATGGCTGTCACATTTTCTAGCTGATAAAACAGAAGGCATTTAGGTAAAACTTGCCGGTCACTTTCAAACAATCAGATTTGTTTATTAATTTTTAGTGACCCTGCAAAGTTGATTTACTAGATTTACTATTTTTTCCAATCTATTATCATTAGCTCTGGAAGTAGAGAAACTTTCCCCCAGATTCCGGAAAATGTTGATAATCAAATCCAGCTCTTGGTGGTAGCGTGAATTTGCTTCCTTCTTAGTGCCGTCCAAACTCTCTTGGTGAGAAGCATTTTGCCAGATGTCGTTTTAAACCAGAAGCCACTGCAAGCCTGGAAAAATCAGCTTCCTTGGGGTATTTGAGATGTAATCGAAAGGACAATTTCCAGAAGCACTTCCATGTGTAAAACAGCATATGGCCAGTGCTTCAGCCCACCTGGAGGGTGTTAGTGTCAGCATGAACTCCCACACCCACAGTGGGGGTTATATACCCAGGGAGAGGGATTTCAATATCAATGTGTTGAGGTGATTATGATGATGGTGGTAGGTCATAATGGTGATGATGTAACCAACATGGTTCTTCCAGATTGATGTTTCTCTATGTTGCTGCATCTAGAGTTCAATAATTACTTGCAAGACAATGTCAGATGAGTCCTTTCAATGCAGTTACTTTAATTAAATGGGACTTCTGATACTTTGGTTTTCTCCCTGTTTGAACCACTGCTGGAACTAATGGCTACTAATTACATGCAGTGCTTACAAGAGACACCTAAAGTCCCTGACAGGTGGCGGTGGAGAGCCCTTTAGTTGAAGGACAAGAGGAACAGGTTGAGCTGAACCCAGGAACAGGCACATTGGCTGCAACCTGAGCCTCCCATCTTGCAAATATTTATGTGGATAGCTGAGGCATCAGGAAGAAGCAATTGTTGGCACTTCCCTTCCCATTTTAAAGATGACAAATAGCTCTTCTGACAGCTGGGAGCTTGAAGAACTGTATATAAAACAAACAGTCAGGCTTTGAGGACTGGAGAGTTTTCAAAAGGATAGCAAAGAAGCCCAAAAGGAGATTAGAATGAGAAGAGAGAGACGCACAATACTTCAAAGAAGGTTAAGATCTTCAGCCCTGGCATGTTGAAATACTGATGGATAATTGTAATTAGCTTTCAGAATTTTTAATTATAGAAGTGGTATAAATAATCACCCGACCCAGCTTCACTAATGAGAGTCCTTGTGCTGAGACACACAGGGAGGCTTTTGTTAGGTGTCTTTGAAAATGTGGCTGTTAATTAGGTGTCTCGCAGAGGCAGGGTTGCAGCAGAAAAGGCAACATTTATACACTGAAATTCGGCTTATCAAAAGAGGTAGCCAATACCATTAAAAGGACTCAAAGGAAAAGCCAGACATTGGTGGGTTTTGGTTTTGATGATCAGATTGTGCAGCGTCACATGTCTCGAAAGTGACAAAGCCATAGTGCACACCCTGGTCTTTCTGACCCCAAAGCTCCTGCTGTTTCTAATACACTGAACTGTTTTACACAAACAGGCAAGCAACACGTTATCGACCATCTGGTCAGAACACTCTCTGCCGCACTTTTCTTGTGAATCAGCTGCTTGGGTGTTGTGTAAAAAATGGAACATTCTACAGATTGTCTCTGTCGTCTAAAACACAGAAACAACAAGAATCTCATTGACTGAATGCCACAGAATCTGGAAATCATTGTTCCTCTCTTGGAGGTCTTTTTACTTTTATCTAGGTCCTAATTTTCCTATACTTTATCGTTGATTTTTTTCACATAATATGCCAATTAAATGGGATATCTTTTTTAATTTTTATTTATTTATTTGAGATGGAGTCTCGCTCTGTTGCCCAGGCTGGAGTGCATTTGTGCCATCTCGGCTCACTGAAAGCTCTGCCTCCCGGGTTCACACCACTTTCCTGCCTCAGCCTCCTGAGTAGCTGGGACTACAGGTGCCCGCCACCACGCCCAGCTAATTTTTTTGTATTCTTAGTAGAGACAGAGTTTCACCATGTTAGCCGGGATGGTCTCGATATCCTGACCTCGTGATCCACCTGTCTCAGCCTCCCAAAGTGCTGGGATTATAGACGTGAGCCACTGCGCCCAGCCTAAATCGGATATCTTTTAAAACTCCTTCCAGACGTATTTAGTGAAGAATCAAAGACCTCCCTCAGCCCCCAATATCTACGCTTTTTCCTTTCTGTCGTAAGAGAAAGCTATGTATTAGCACAGCAGGAGCACTGTTTCCAGCCTGTGCTGCAGCTGGGTGTGACCATGTGACCAAATCGTGACCAACGGTGAGTAAGCAGCAATATGGATGCCAATTCTAGGTTGTGCCATGAAAACAAGGGGAATGCCCTCCCATGTTGTCCCCCTTTCCCTAACCCCACTAGCTGGAATGTGGGTGGGTGTTGGGTCAATTTCCAGCAGCCATCCTGAATCATGAGAAGCTGAACAGCTGAACTCACAGAGGTCACTGGAGGGTGGAGTACGCCAGAGAGGGTAGGAGGCTCCATACTTAGCTGGAAAGGGTGGAAAGCATGATGGAATGAGACAGGAAGAGCCTGCACCCCTGATAACAGTGGGACAACCCTCTACTCCCCTGGACTGTAATTAGAACTTGAGAAAAATGTGCTGTCTTATTTAAGCACACCGATTGTTTTGGGTCTGTGTAGTCACCCAAACCTCATGTCAAATTGTAATCTCCAGTGATAGAGAAGGGGCCTGATGGGAGGTGACTGGATCACGGGGGTGGATTTCCCCTTGCTCTTCTCGTGATAGTGAGTGAGTTCTCACAAGATCTGGTTGTTTAAAAGTATGTAGGACCTCCTCCTTCACTCTCCCTTCCTCCTTCTCCCGCCACATTAAACGTGCCTCCTTCCCCTTCACCTTCCTCCATGATAATTGTAAGTTTCATGAGGCCTCCCCAGCCATGTTTCCTCTACAGCCTGTGGAACTGTCAATTAAACCTCTTTTCTTTTCTTTCTTTCTTTCTTTCTTTTTTTTTTTTTTTTTTGAGACAGAGTTTCGCTCTTTTGCCCAGGCTGGAGTGCAACGGCGCGATCTCGGCTCACTGCAACTTCCGCCTTCCAGGTTCAAGCAAGTCTCCTGCCTCAGTCTCTTGGGTAGCGGGGATGGCAGGTGTCCGCCACCACACCCAGCTAATTTTTCTTGTATTTATTTATTTATTTATTTTTAGCTGTGATGGGGTTTCACCGTGTTAGCCAGGCTGGTCTCAAACTCCTGACCTCAGGTAATCTGCCTGCCTTGGCCACCCAAAGTGCTGGGATTACAGGCATGAACCAATGTGCTTGCCCTAAACCTCTTTTATTTATAAATTCCCCAGTCTCAGGTAGTTCTTTATAGCAATGTGAGAACAGACTAATACACCACTCTTCTTTTGGGTCTTTTTCTAACAGCAGCCAAGGCTGCATCCTAACTGTTAAAGGTTGGCTTATCAGTGATGCCACTATACCTGTTAACCTTGAAGACAAAGTCCATTTTATTAAGGCTGCCTTACATTTATCAAATAAGGTTTGTCCTTGAGTCCTAAGAATACCTATATTAAGATTAAGGGGAAAAAAAGTGCTTCATCTGTTCTCGACTCTCACACACCATTCTACACAATGCTTCTGACACCAGAAGTGTGGAGAGTTTTCTCTACACAGCAAGCAAGCAGCTCTCTAGAAGACACCTGCTGGGTGCTCTATATTTCAGTTCTGACACTATCTCCAGGGAGATAATGTCAGATCTCATAGGTCAAGGGCTCAATTTTACAAGGTTGCCCCCACTTGCAATGCCAATCACAGGTAGTATAAAAAGTGTTGTCACCTGTACTTCTGAGTGACTGGCTATAAACTGGGGTTCCCATAACCCCCTCCTCAGGTATGATTAATTTGCCAGAGCAGCTCACATAACTCAGGGCAATGCCTTACTTACTTTTATCCATTTATCATAAAGAATAAGACACAGGATGCAGATGAACAAGCAGAGTGATGCACCAGGTGTGGTATAGGGAAGGGCATGGGGTTTCCATGCCCTTTCTGGGGCGCTCCATCCTCCAAGGGTTCATGGGTTCAGCTACTCAGAACCTCACCTGAATCCTTTCCTTTTGGGTTTTTATGGAGGTTTCATTATGTAGGGTAGGCATGATTGATGACATTGCTGGCCACTGATGATCAGCTTGACCTTCAGCCTCTCTCCTCTCTCAGGAGCTTGAGGGAGGGTGGAGACTGAAAGTTCCAAGCCCCGAACAACATGGTTGGTTCCCTTGACACCCAGCCCCCCATCGTGAGGCTATCTCTGGGCTCACCAAGAGTCACTTCGTTAGAACAAGCGTTTCCTGTTACCCAGGAAATTCCTAAGATTTAGAAGCTCTGTGTCAGACATTCCTATCACTCAGGAAATTACAAAGGTCTTAGGAGCGCTGTGCCAGGAACCAGATATCAAAGACCAAATATTAGAACAAAAGTTTATCCTAGCACCTTTATCTAAAAAGGCTTTAGAAGCTGTAAGTCAGAAAATGGAGGAAATAAGTACTTCACCATATTACAAACTGTAATAGCATAAAGATGCTACAGATGGTTGTGAACTATCAGGTAATTCAGAGATTCCCAAGCTATTCCATGGAAATCTGAGACTTTTAAGTGATTAAGAAAAAGGGTGCTGTGGTCAAATAACTTTGAGATATGTTACGTGCTATATTCCCCACTTGAGGACTCAGAATGTATATGAAAGTCTCTCAGAAGTCCTGAAGGAAAGAAATCTATTTAACTGGTTTTTCCTCCTTTTGTAAAACTTAAAAAAAATGGAATGTAAATCAACTATCAAACAGTACAGAAAACATACATTACAGCTCAATCAATTTTTACATCATGACTATCCACTTGACCATCTCACAGGTCAGAAGATAGAGTATTGCAGCAGAGTTCAGCTGCTTCCTCACACTTCCTCCCACCAATATCTCATCTCCTCTTTTCTCTCCCAAGATGACCATTTTTCCCCATTTCTTTCTTTCTTTTTCTTTTCTTTTTTTATTTTGAAATGGAGTCTCGCTTTGTCGCCCAGGCTAGAGTGCAGTGGCACAATCTCGGCTCACTGCAAGCTCTGCCCCCCAAGTTCACGCCATTCTCCTGCCTCAGCCTGCCGAGTAGCATTTTTTCCCATTTCTAACAGCTTAGTGCAGCTTTTCCGATTTGAACTTTATATAAATGAAACCGTGAAGTATATATTTGTGTTTGGTTTCCCTCATTCAACATAATGTTTGTAAGATCCATTCATGTGTTGGATGAAGTTTGGGTTGTTCATTGTCTTTGCTGTAGAGAATTTCATTCTCTAATTATTCTAATTTAATTGTCCATTCTAACACCAATACTCTTTTGGATTGCTTCCCTTTAGAGGCTCTTATAAATAGTACTTCTGTGAACATTCATGTAGATGTCTTGTGCTAAACTTGTGAACGTATTTCTGTATTGTGTATCTCTAAAAGAGACATTGTTAGAATATCACATACCTTTGACTTAAATAGGTAATGTTAAACAGTTTTCAAAAGCGGCTATACTAGTTTACGCCCCCACCTGTAGTGTATGAGAATTTGAGTTGGTATTGTCAGAAATTTTAATTTTAGTTATTCTGGTGGGTGTGAAGTTGTAGTGCCACATTATGGTTTTAATCTTCATTTCCCTGATGTCTTGTGAAGTTAAACACCTTTTCTGATGTTTCTAACTCTTGGATTTTTTCTTAATGACATATCTATGCAAGTCATTTGCACCTTTTTATTTCGGTTTCCTGGCTTTATTTTTATATTAATATTAAAGGGTCCTTTATATTGTCTGTGACTTGTTTCACTCTCTTAACAGTATTTTTGGATGAACAAAACTTCTTAATTTTAATATAGTTCATTTTCATTCATTCTCTTTGTGTTTAATGCATTTGTGTCAGATTTAAGACAGTGTTCTCTACCCCAAGTTAATGAATATTTCTTAACTTTATTTTCCAGAGTTTTATTATTTTACCTTTCACATTTAGATCTATAATCTACCTGAAGGTAATTTTTTATGGCATGATATGTGGGTTATATTTTATTTATTTTTTTCCAAATACAAATCCATTTGACTCAACACAATTTGTTGAAAAAAATTGTTTTCTGCCACTGTTCTGCAATGCTACCTTTTTTTCATAAATTAAGTGTCCAAACATGCATAATCTCTTCCTGCATTCCACTCTGTTTCATCGATCTTGGGCCAGTTCCACACTTTCTTAATCACGGTAACTCTGTAAGTCTTTGTATACAGCAAAGCAATTTCCCTACCTTGTCCTTCTTCAAGAGTATCTTGGCTCTTTCTGTTTTTTCTTCTTCTTTAAGTTACTGAAAAATTTGTTCCACAATTTCTCAAGGTGATTATAAACTTTTGAATTTTTTTATAGTTCTATTTATTTTGCTTCAAAATATTTGAAGATTATTAGTGATAGAATTTTATAAGTTTTACAAATTACAAAAAAAATACAAATAATTTCTTTCATTACAAATTGACGCTTTTCTCATAACAAAATGTCTTTGCACCTCTAACAATGTTTTTTGACTTTAAATTTACTTTGCTTTTATTAATATAGCTACCCAAGTTTTCTTTTGTGAATCTTGCCTGGTTAATTTTTATACTTTTACTTTCAAACTTTCTGTATTCATACTTTATTTATTTCATACTTTATCAATAAAGTCATACTTTATTGATCATATTGTATTGATGTATTATTTTGTAAGTAGCATATTGCTATTTATGTACTCCATTTACATTTAATGTAAAACAGATAATTAGGTTTTAATCATATTATTAACTCTTTTCTATTGTTCCAGCTATCTGTGCTTCTTTTTCTCCCCCTTTTCATCTTCCTTTGAATTTATTAAGATTTTTTTTTAAATTTCTTTCTTCCCTCCCCCTTTTTGCTAAGTTGTTACAAATATTTTTACTGTTCTTTTACTGGCTAATTAGAGGATATAATCTGCATCCTTGTCTTATCAAAGTTTAATTATTAGTTGGTACTTTTATGCCTTCTTGGACAATACAAAACTCGAATAATACTCTAACTCCATTAGTTCTTATCCTGAATGATATGCTATTATCTCTGTGCATTTTAATTATATATGTACACATGTATCTCCATCTTATTGTTTCCTTTAATTAAGGCCTGATAAAGATAAATTTTCTGATTTTTATTTGCATAAAATTTCTTCATTCTTGAAAATATTCTCACTCGTCATAGAATCTTAGGCTAACACTTTTTTCATCCGCACGTTGGATGAATGTGTCGCTACATTGTCTTCTGTGATAGTTTCTGCTGGGATATTAGCTGTCAGTCTAATTTGACTGCTTTAAATGTAATGTGTTTCTTTTTTTCTGGCTGGTTTTTAGAGGGTTTTTTGTTCTTTGTTTTTTGTTTCCAGCAGTTTTATCCTGATACACCTATCTGTCATTTCATTTTTATGTATTCTGCTGTTTGTTACTTTTATTTACTTTTATTTATTTTATTTTATTTATTTAGGGCTTCATGGATTTGGGGTTTGATGTCTTTCATTAGTCCTATGACATTCTCAGAGGCTCTTTCCAAATATTTCTTCTAATCCATGCTGCCTCTTTTCTTGCTGTGGGTCTCCAGTTTCAGATAATCATCAGTGCTTGTTTTATATCCCTTAGCCTCTCTTTTGCATTTTCATTCCTTTTGTCACTCTTCACATTTCATTCTGCATATTTTCTTCTGACTAATTTTCCAAAACTCTGGTTCTCTGGATATTTTCTGCTGACGAATTTTCCAAAGCTCTGGTTCTCTTTTCAGTTGTGTTTAGTCTGTTTCTGACTTCATCCATTGAGTTTTTAATATTGATCATTGTATTTTTAAGTTTCCATTCAATTCTTTCTTATGGTTTTCATTTCTTTGTCAAAAATGCTCAATCTTGCTGTTTTATTTCTTGAACTAATAATTACGGTTATAGGTCAGTATCTGGTACTTCCTTTCCAGGTTCCCTTGTGGGTCTATTTCTTATATCTGTTGTTTGTCTTGGTTTTTATTTTAATGTTGTCCAGGCTTTTTCTCTGCTTGGTTTTTATTATTACTATTAACAGTTAAGAATTGTGCCCCAAAACTTTGTAGACATAATTTTTGGCCTTAGATGATGCTAATTTTCTCCACAAAGGTATACACTACTTCTGGTAAGCAGTTCGGAACACTAGTAATTAAGGTTTAACAAAATCCAATTTTAGAATCTGAATATGATGAAAAGCAAGGCTTAGTCCCTGAGAGAGATAACTTACTTACAAGCCAGCCTTACTGCTATTAATAGCCTATAGTCCTACAGGGTCTCAATACCAAGGAGATGGACTTCCAAGGGCTCCCCAGAGTGGAGCCTGGTTGTAATAAGAATTTTTTTTAAATTTATTTTTATTTTTTTGTCCCTGGTTCCTAGCACAGAGTTCTTAAAACCCATGGAATTTCCTGAATGATAAAAATGTCTTATTCCTCATGATGAGCTCCTTTGGATTACCTGAGCTTATGCTAATGAGGTGACTTATGATATGACCCCTAGATAGCCTCAGCATGGGGCTGGTTAGTAGAAAGACCATGTAATTAGAGGGTTAAAACTTTCAGCCCTACCCGTCACCTTCTGGGAAGGAAGAGGGTACTGGAGATTAAGCTCTATAAAAACTCTTGAACAAGGAGATTTTGGTAAGCTTATGGGTTGGTGCTTGGGGTGTCATGCCCAGAGAGAGCATGAAAGCTTCATACATACACCCTCTCCATACCATACATTGTCCTCTGTGTTGCCTCCATCTGAAGTGTTCCCGAGTTATATCCTTTATCATAGCCAGTAAATGTAAATAAATTGTTTCCCTGATTTCTGCAAGCTATTCTAGCAAATTATTAAACCTTAAGAAGGAGTCATGGGAGCCCATTTTATAGCTGGTTGGTCAGTGGTAGGAAAGGTCTGGACTTGCAATTGACGTCTGAAGTGAGGAGGTAGTTTTATGGGACTGAGCACTGAACTCATGGGATGTGAGGCTAACTCTAAGTAGATAATGTCAGAAATGAATTAAATTGTCGGACACCTAGCTGGTATCAGAGAATCTGTTGGTGAGGGGAAAAATCCCACACATGTGATATCAGAAATGTTATATGAGTGTAGAGAAACTGTTTTTCCAGAGCTGTCAACGGTGATTTTTCCTCCTCCATTCCCTTGTGACTCTAAACAATGCTGTTCAGCTTCTTAATGCCTCAACTACCTCTTCCAAATGGGTAGACACCACTTGTGAAAAAGGAATTCTAAATGCCAACCTTACTTCTATGGGTTTATTTCCTTTCCTAAATTTTATTCTCCATAATCCATCACTGTATTGTTAGTTCAAACTCTTCTGTTAATATTTTCCCAGATTTTCTATTTTTAGCTAGAAAAATTGGCTCCAGTTTCCAATTCTATCATTACAAAAAGAAAAAATCCCTGTTTAGCTCACTTTAAGCCAGCGTTGAACAACCATACATTATCACAAACATACCTTTACTATGGAAATCTTGTTATGGTATTGTAGAATGCAGTTTTGGAAAAAGTTGATGTAATTTATCTAGCATTTGGAGTAAAATTTTCATATGGCATTTGGGAATAAAAATGATTCAAAATATTATATTATCCATTTTTCTTTCTGAGAAAACACTGAACATTATAAACATTATTTTTTCTTAATAAACTAAGGTCATGAGTGCCTCCATACTGTTGTTCATATTGTAATACTTACATACACTCCTATCTATATTTTTGCTGTCATCGAGTTATATTTTATTCACTCTGCATATGCTGAGAACATACTGAGTGTTATTTCTTTTATTCAATGAATCAAGGTCATGATTATTAGCATCAGTTATTACAGTTTTAAAACACGGCTGCATTCAAGGGCCACTGTGACTTCTCCATCTGCAGCATTTATTCAGCACGTTATACGTGCGAGACACTCTCCTGAGGGCTCTGTTCTTACTCATATAATCCCAATGCAATAAATGCTGTTATTATTCCTAGTTTTCAGATTAAAGGTGGAGACTACAAAGAGGTTTAGCAACACACCAGGTTGCACCCCTCGCGAAGGAGGGCAGATGCTCACCGATCTCATCCCAGGCCCGTGCTGGGGCCATGTGCACGGATTACCTGGAATGACTGGCCCACAGACTCCATCCCTGGGGAGTGTTAGATGCTTAGTTTTCATTTCTATCTCTCCCCATTTTTGTTGGTTGTCTATCATTGAATTTCTAAAAGTTAAGTACTCACCCAATGTGTCTGTATTTGTACCACACACAGAGAGAGACAAAGTGAGAAGGCGAGTTCAATACATTTTGATGAAGATAGGAAGGTACCCTCCTCTGATGAAAATACAGTTTTAGTGACTAAACATCTGCTTTCGTTGCTCATAGGGCTTTGCTTTGTTTTTGTTTTGCTTACTTCCTCATTTTTTTTTAAGTTTAACAATTGATATGTTGATTGCTTTAAAAAACAGAAGATTAGAGTTTTTGTTCCTTTGCTCTTTGTTTACCGCATCTGCATATGTATTATACTATGTCTCTTCATTTTGAAAGAAGAATCTCTACAGCAAAAACTTTTGATCTGAAAAGACAGGTTTATGAACACAGTCCAGTTAAATAGTAACCCTGGCTTTAGCACTGCTCATAGCAACCACCTGCCTGCCTTGAGATCTTCAAGTATTGGTTTCCAGTACTTGGCAGTTTGAAGGAAGGAACTAAAGGTGGAAGGAACTAGGAAAGCATCATTCCAGACATTATGAGTTGGTGTTTATAATGGAGCATGAGTTGTAGGCAGATACCGCACCACGTTCAAGGGGAATGCAGAAAAGCAAAGGAAGGCATTTATCCTGGTGCTCTAGAGAAATCCTCAAACCACGGACACAGGAGGGCAGATGTTCACTGAAGCTTTGCTTACAAGAGTAAACCAGGAAACAGCTCACACACCAGCAAAGGATATGAGGGAATAAATCACAGTATACAAACACAATGAGATTTTTCACATCTTTTAGAATATGTTAGTTAATAATAATTCATAGTGAGTAAGATTGTCATGTATCGGAATAGGTAAATGTTTTAAACAAAATGTTGAATTTAAAAATATAGCTTCAGAGTAAAATATATATCAATAAATATGATATATGTGTAGTTTACATGTATGGTATATGCAGTTGACTGTTAAACAATGTGAGGGTTGGGGTGACAATCCCCCGTGCAGTTGAAAATCCATGTATAATTTTTTGGTGTTAAATTGAGACAGGATGTCTCTGTCATCCAGGCTGGAGGGCAGTGGCATGATCATGGCTCACTGTAGCCTCCATCTCTAGGACTGAAGTGATCTTCCCACTTCCAGTCTCCCTAGTAGCTGAGACCACAGATGTGCACCACTATGCCAGGCTGTTTCTTTTTTTTTTTGGAGAGGAGTCGTCTCCCTATGTTGCTCAGGTTGGTCTTGAACTTCTGGGCTCAAGCAATCCTCTAGTATTGGCCTCCCAAAGTGTTGAAATTACAGGCGTGAGCCACCATGCCTGGCCAAAAACCATGTATAACTTCTGACTCCCCTAGAACTTAACCACTAATAGCTTACTGTTTACTGGAAGCCTGACTGATAACATAAACAGTCAATTAACACATATAGCATACATGTGTATAACACATGTAGCATACATAATACATGTATTATAATACATGTATGCTACATGTATTCTCAAAGTGAGCTAGAGAAAAATCATTAAGAAAATCATAAGAAAGAGAAAATATATTTACGTTCACTAACTGGAAGTGGACCATTATAAAGGTTTTCATTCTCGTTGTCTTCATGTTGAGTAGGCTGAGGAGGAGGAGGAAGAGGAGGAGTTGGTCTCTCTGCCTCAGAGGCAGCAGAGGCACAAGAAAATTTACTTATAATGGAACTTATGTAGTTCAAACCTCTACTGTTCAAGGGTCAACTACATGTATTGTATATGTCATATAATATATATATATATCATATATTATGATGACAGCATGTTGTTTTAATTTTAGATTCGGGGAGTACATGTGCAGGTCTGTTACAAGGGTATATTGCATGATGCTGAGCATTGGGCTTCTATTGAAAACCTGTCACCCATATAGTTAACATAGCACCCAGTTGGTAGTTTTTTAGCCCTTTCCCTCTTTCCTTGTTTGGAGTTCCCAGTGTCTATAGTTTCCATTTTTATGTCCATGTGTGTCCCATTGTTTAGTTCTACTTATAAGTGAGAATATGTAGTATTTAGTTTTCTGTTTCTGTGTTAATTCACTTAGGATAATAGCCTACAGCTGCATCCATGTTGCGGAAAATGACTTGACTTTGCTCTTTTTTTTTTTTTTTTTTGACAGTTTCACTCTTGTTGCCCAGGCTGGAGTGCAACAGTGCGATCTCAGTTCACTGCAAACTCTGCCTCCTGGGTTCAAGCGGTTCTCATGCCCCAGCCTCCTGACTAGCTGGGATTACAGGCATGTGCCACCATGCCCAGCTAATTTTGTGTTTTTAGTACAGATGGAATTTCTCCACATTGTTCAGGCTGGTCTCGAACTCCCAGCCTCAGGAGATCCACCTGCCTTGGTCTCCCAAAGTGCTGGAATTACAGGCATGAGCCACCACACCTGGCTGACTTTGTTCTTTTTTATGGCTGTGTAGTATTCCATGGTGTATATGTACCACATTTTCTTTATTTAATCTGCTGTTGATGGGCACGTGGGTTGATTCCATGTCTTTGCTATTGTTAATTATGCTGTGATGAACTTACAATTGCAGGTGACTTTTTGGTAGAATGATTTGCTTTCCTTTGGGTATATACCCAGAAATGGGATTGTTGGGTTGAATGGTAACTCTATTTTTTGTTGCTTGAGAAATCTCTAAACTGCTTCCCACGGTGGCTGAACTAATAAGGCATTCCCACCAACAGTATGTTAGCATTCCCTTTTCTCTGCAATGATGACAAGATCCGCTATTTTGTGACTTTTTAATATTAGTCACTCTGACAGGTGTCAGATGGTATCTCACGGTTTTGATCTGCATCTCTTTGATTAGTGATGTTAAGCATTTCTTTATATGTTTGTTGGCCACTTGAATATCTCCTTTTGAGTAGTGTCTGTTCATGTCCTTTGCCCACTTTTTAATGGGGTTATTTGTTTTCTTTGCCCACTTTTTAAGGGAGTTGTTTGTTTTCTTTGCCCACTTTTTAATGGGGTTATTTGTTTTCTTCTTATGGATTTAAGTTCCTCATGGATTCTGGATATTTGTTCTTCATTGGATGAATAATTTGTAAATATTGTCTCCCATGCTGTAGGTTGTGACCTGTTGACAGTTTCTTTTGTTGTGTGGAAACTCTTTAATTTAATTAGGTCCCACTTATCATTTTTGTTTTTGTTTCATTTGTTTTTAAGGACCGAGTCATAAATTATTTGCCTAGGCCAATGGATGACAACATTTTTCTATGGCTAAAACATAGTAAACTGGGCCATTTGTATGGATATAGGAATTTATAGTTCAAGTATAAAAACATTGATGAGAAAGATCCAAACCTACTCTAATATAGTGGTCATATTTGGAAACAGAAAGGCTCAGGCAAGGGTCCCAAGGGAGCTTCAGGCTTGGGGTGGACACAAAGATGCATCACCCAGGCTCCATTCTGGGAAGGCTTTGCTGTCCAGCAGTAGGAAATGTGTTGGCAGAGAGGCCCTGACTGAAGCTCCTTCAGGAACAGGCCCAGCACCCGAACTGCTCTGCTCCAGGTCTCATCTTCCCAGGGCAGCCACATCTAGGGACTGAGCAAGGTAGGGGGACAGAGGCCAACCGCTGCTGGGCAATTTGCTCCAGGGCTCCTGGTCAGTACTCCACTGAGCTGCCTGGCGGTTCCATCTCCCCCTCTGCTCAGTTCGGCTGTCTCTCTCATCCCTTCCTTTAGGATCTAGTATCCCAAATTTGGTCTCAGTGACTGCTCTCTGAAAACCCCACCTGCAACAAACTGGATTGGCACTGTTTTATTTCTTTAAAACAATTATTCTAAATATAAACAGTAAATACAGCCGTGCAAGTACATTCTGTCCTTAGGGAGCTGAAACACACAGACTTGTTTATTTGATCACATCCACATTCACTAGGGAGAAGATCACTAGAGGTTTAAAGATTTTGAGTTTTATTTTCCTTTTATTAACATAAAGACAGTTTTGCTCATTGAAGTTCTTATTTCAGAGCCTGACTTTCTCATTGAAACCATGGCTGCTCGGACCCAGGCTCTCCACACGAGGTAGTGAATGTGCAAGCACTTGGGGGGAAAATAAGTGCCTGACACCTGACCTAAACATGTTTGTTTCCTTTTTATTCTCATTGTCATCACCATCATCTTCATCAGCACTTCCTAAAAACACAATGACAGAGCAGTGAAGTGAAAATGACAAGGGGTGTGTGTGTGTGTGTGTTGCCATAGTTTCCAGATAGCCTACTAGTCTATGTTAATCTATTAGTTGGCTTGGGCTGCCCATAGCAAAACACCACAGGCTGGGTAACTTAGCCTAAGCCAAAAGAACAAAGCTGGAGGCATCACGCTACCTGACTTCAAACTATACTACAAGGCTACAGTAACCAAAACAGCATGGTACTGGTACCAAAACAGAGATATACACCAATGGAACAGAACAGAGTCCTCAGAAATAATACCACACATCTACAGCCATCTGATCTTTGACAAACCTGAGAAAAACAAGAAATGGGGAAAGGATTCCCTATTTAATAAATGGTGCTGGGAAAATTGGCTAGCCATAAGTAGAAAGCTGAAACTGGATCTTTTCCTTATTCCTTATACAAAAATTAATTCAAGATGGATTAGAGACTTAAATGTTAGACCTAATACCATGAAAACCCTAGAAGAAAACCTAGGTAATACCATTCAGGACATAGGCATGGGCGAGGACTTCATGTCTAAAACACCAAAAGCAACGGCAACAAAAGCCAAAATTGACAAATGGGATCTCATTAAACTAAAGAGCTTCTGCACAGCAAAAGAAACTACCACCAATAAGCAACCTACAGAATGGGAGAAAATTTTTGCAATCTACTCAATCTGACAAAGGGCTAATATCCAGAACCTACAAAGAACTCAAACAAATTTACAAGAAGAAAACAAACAACCCCATCAAAAAGTGGGCAAAGGATATGAACAGACATTTCTCAAAAGAAGACATGCATACAGCCAATAGACACATGAAAAAATGCTCATCATCACTGGCCATCAGAGAAATGCAAATCAAAACCACAATGAGATACCATCTCACACCAGTTAGAATGGCAATCATTAAAAAGTCAGGAAACAACAGGTGCTGGAGAGGATGTGGAGAAATAGGAACACTTTTACACTGTTGGTGGGATTGTAAACTAGTTCAACCATTATGGAAAACAGTATGGCGATTCCTCAAGGATCTAGAACTAGAAGTACCATATGACCCAGCCATCCCATTACTGGGTATATACCCAAAGGATTATAAGTCAGGCTGCTATAAAGACACATGCATACGTATGTTTACTGTGGCACTATTCACAATAGCAAAGTCTTGGAATCAACCCAAATGTCCATCAGTGACAGACTGGATTAAGAAAATGTGGCACATATACACCATGGAATACTATGCAGCCATAAAAAAGGATGAGTTTGTGTCCTTTGTAGGGACATGGATGCAGCTGGAAACCATCATTCTCAGCAAACTATCGCAAGAACAGAAAACCAAACACCACATGTTCTCACTCATAGGTGGGAACTGAACAATGAGATCACTTGGTCTCGGGAAGGGGAACATCACACACTGGGGCCTATCATGGAGTGGGGGAGAGGGACTGCATTGGGAGTTACACCTGATGTAAATGACGAGTTGATGGGTGCTGACCAGTTGATGGGTGCAGTACACCAACATGGCACAAGTATACATATGTAACAAACCTGCACATTATGCACATGTACCCTAGAACTTAAAGTATAATAAAAAAAAGAAAAAAAAATTAAAAATTGCAGCTTGCTGCCAGTGCGGTATTCTTGGGACAAATGGGAAATGGGTTAACAACAGAAATTTATTGTTTCAGTTTTAGAGACTGGAAGTCTCAGATCCAGGTGCCAGCAGAGAGGTGAGGGTTCTGTTCCTGGCTTACATACAGTCGCCTTATTGCTGCATGCTCATGTGACCTCTTCTTTGTGTACCTGCAGAGACTGCCCAAGCCCCGGCATCTCTTCTTTTAAGGACACTAATTCCACTGGATTAATTCCACCCTTATGAACTCATTTAACGTTACGACCTTTTATAGGCTGCATCTCCAAACATACTCACATGGGGGTTAGAGTTTAAACACATGACTTTGGGAGGGACACAAACAGTGCATACAGAAAGGATTGAGTTTGATTCCATAAGAAGCAGAATCTAAAGTCTTGAGTTGTTGAAGGTGAAAGCACTGACACTAGAGAAAAGAACAGGATGGGAGGGAGAATGCAGGAGAAGAAGCCTGCTAAATCTTTAGCATAAAGAAACACAGTCAGGAAGCTAGAATTCAGAGGGAGACCCACCCGTGCCAAGCTCCATGATGTCAGGTGTAGCCTTTTGCTTAGTCAGAGAACTTGCCCCCACAGAAGGCTTAACTTCTGCACATGCACCACACAGCAGTAACAAGGCCTCAACACCTGACAGCAAAAATCATCAGTGAAGACAAAGGCAACAGGAAATGCAAGAGCAGAGTCATTTTTGGAGGATGATCTTGCCCAGGTCCAATGAGAGAGGGAGTTGGGACATGCCAATAGAAACCAGAACTGTTTTTCTCACTCATCTGCTGAGACCCAAGGGTCTCATTTCTTTTAGGGTTTTCCTGAAGGCATCCATTTTCAGCCCTATAATTTTTAGGCTCTGTCACAGTAGTTTATGAGAGTAATTATGTTTATCCTTTATTTGGCTAAAACTAATGAACCAATGATAAACAACTCAGCATTTTCTTCTCTGTTGAATAATGAATATTAATTAACCTGTCAAAAAAGGACTGGCACTCATTACCAACTATAGCATTGACTCATTTGCATGCCAAGGCATGGAAAGGCTGCCGCGGGTTTTGAAAGGGAAGTGTGTTCAGATGCTGTCAGAGCACTTGCATTGCCTATGGTCTCAGCCACAGGAGCTACGAGGGACTGAGTTTTGGCCCCAAACACCTGATTGCCATTTGAATCTTCTGTTGGCATCATAGCCGCTCATCAAACTTCTCAGTGGTTGATTTGAAAATGTCTGTGCTTTGAAAATGTGCCACCAGCAAGCACCAGGAACTCGGCCAAGGGCAACTGCAGTGCCATCTTTGGTGACATATGGTGGTATCTGCATTTTGATAGAGCCAACATATGGACTCTAGCCTTCTCCTCTTGGGAGGAAGGATGGTGTGGTGAAGAAGGAGCTGTTGATCCATGGATTGGGCATCTGCATAAACACAGCATATTTGGCCTGGACATTGAGTTGGCTTCATTCTGAGCATTCTTCAGGTGGCAATTGTGAAGGCTGTATCTCCCATTAGATAAGCAATGGGCGGTTTGACCTGGCCAAAAGGGAGCAATAAAACAAGAAGTGTCATGTCTTTTTTGTATTTTTGTAAGGCTTTAGGAAACACTTTTTAAAATACAAAACAGAACTGACTTGCAGGAAATAGTAGGACATTAAGTGATTTCATATTATGAGGCAGAATTTTTTACAATCTAAATTAATCTTGAGTGAATGGGAATGTGAAAGGAAGATAATAAAGTATTAACTAGTTTTGGCCAGACATGCCTCGACTAATGGCTTGTTCCTGTAATCCCAGCACTTTGGGAGGCTTAGGTGGAAGGATTGCTTAAGGCCAGGTGTTCAAGTCCAGCCTGGGTAACATAGTGAGTCCCCCATTTCTGCAAAAAATTTAAAAAAATTACCTGGGCATGGTGGTGCATGCCTGTAGTCCCAGCCACTTGGGAGACTGAGGTAGGAGGATTGCTTGAGCCTAGGAGTTTGAGGCTGCAGTGAGCTATGATCTTGACACTGCACTCCAGCAGGACAACAGAGCAAGACCCTGTCCAAAAAATATTAACTTTTCTGTGATCATGAGGAAGTACTCCCTCACTTTAACCCTTAACTCAGCTACAGTTTCAAGGGACCACGTGGAATCAGAAAGGTCAACTGGGCATGTCCTGACTTGCCCTTTAGGACCTGGGCTGGTCTCTGCCTCTTCACTCAGAATGCTGACACACAGGACACTCAACTGAGAACCAACTGCTCAGGGCCAATTTTTTTTTTTTTAATTACCAAAGAGAAAACCAAAGTTTCAAAGCATTTATGACTCAGACTTAACATTGCCCCTCATTTGTCTACTCCCAGGCCAGAACAGTGCTCTTTCTACCCTGTCAGTTTAGCTACGGCTTGAAGTTGAAGAATAGAGAGGAGAGCAAGTGGTAGGAGAGAGAGAAGAAGAAGAGAAAGAGACAGACAGAGAGAGAGACAGAGAGAGAGAGAGAGAGAGAGAGAGAGAGAGAGAGAATAATACCGGGAATGAAACAGTGGTGGCATTTTTGTACATGGTAAGGTAGTATGGGGTTTAGAGGGAGCACAGTCCAGACCAACATTCTCACTTCTGATACCAATTGCAAATTCAGGAAGTTTCCGAAACCATTCTCAATTTCAATCATTTTTTAGAAGGACTTGCAGAACTCAGGGAAAGGTGCTGTTATAGTTTATCATGAAGAATTGCTGCATATCACAACCAGCTAAGGGAAGAAGCACCTGGGCAGAGTCTGGCAGGTTCCAAATACAGTTTCCAGATGATATGGTTTGGCTCTGTGTCCCCACTCAAATCTCATCTTGAATTGTAATAATCCCCATGAGTCTCGGGGGGCACCGGGTGGGAGGAAATTGAATCATGGGAGTGGGTTTTTCCTGTGTTGTTCTCATGATAGTGAATGAGTCTCACGAAATCTGATGGTTTTATAAAGGGCAGGTCCCCTGCACATGCCGTCTCTTGCCTGCTGTCATGTAAGACGTTCTCATGAAATCTGATGGTTTTATAAAGGGCAGGTCCCCTGCACATGCTGTTTCTTGCCTGCTGTCATGTAGGATGTACCTTTCCTCTTCCTTTGTCTTCTGCCATGATTGTGAGGCCTCCCCAAACATGTGGAACTATGAGTCCATTAAACTTCTTTCCTTTATAAATTACCCAGTCTTGGGCCTCAGGTAAATAGACACATCCTTATTAGAAGGGAAATTCCAAGGGCCTACACATGGTGTCTCAGCAGCTGGGGACAAAAGCCAGACCTTTCTTTGGGCAAGGTTAAATCATTTACTGCACAGACAGTGACCGTTAGCCTAATAATTTCAGGCAGGGTTTAGTGAGGAATTAACGGAGATGGGGCAGAAGAGTTTTGCAAATCCTTCTAAAAAATTATACGAATTGAGAATAGTTTTGGAAACCTCCTGAATCTGCGATTGGTGTCAGAAGTGAGAATGTTGGTGTGGACTGTGTTTCCTCTAAACCCCACACTACCTTACCATACACAAGTGACCAAGCTATGAAGGGCCTTGAGTGCCGTGCTGGGGACTCAAGACTTTATCCTGAGAACAGCAGCAAATGGGCCCTTAAGGTGTTCAAGCAGGATCCAATATTGGTGTTAGGAAGCCAATGACCACAGGATGGAGGAGGATGGATGGGAGGCAGGGCAGGGGCAGACAAGGCGAGAAACTAAAAGTGAAGAAGACCAAGCAACGAGCCTCCACCTCGAAAACAGCCAAACTCACCCTCCACAGGATGAGGACTTCATCTCTGAAACTGAAACTCAGTCTCAGAACTGATTTTTTTTGAAAAGTCTATTTTTTTTTCTTGATTTACTTATTGTCAACAGGATTGAAGATGTTCGAAAAAAGTTGAATTTTAGAATTTAACATTCGACATCTCTTTATTAGCAAGGCATGCTAGTAAGAAGACTGGGCTTTCAGTGTGGTGCAATATGGAGTGTGCAGGGGTCACAGGCACATGGTTTGTGATGTCCTCAACACAGAGTGGTGTGGGGGTGCAGGAATGAAGCTCCAGCAACAGACAGTATGCATAGGAGATGTGAGGGGGGAGTGTGATGCTCCCCAGATGAACCTGGAGGAAGGACAAACATCCCTTCTCTGTTCCGTGAGCACTTCTCATGAGAGAAGCTCTAGGTCATCTGGGTTTTCCTAGATAATGATGACCTCATTTTCTTTCCACTCAGGATACTTTTTGAAGACCTCTATGTCTCTCTGAATTTCTATTAAGTAATCCATTTATTTACAGGAATCTTCTAAAAGCACTTTCTGTTAACCATACGAATGGTGTAGACGAGGAAAAATAATTTTCTCCTCCACTCTTCATGAGTTCTTAGCTGAGACTCCCAGGAAGGAAAAAACAGATTATCAAGAGAAAAATGGACAGAAGTTTAATTGCACATACAAGTATATGTTCTGTATACATGAGAAATAACCCAAAGAGTTGAGTAAATCTCTAGAGTAGATCTCAAAAGGGTAGTTTAAACTTCAGGCTTAAATACCATTCTTCTCTGAAACAAAGAAAGAAGGATGTGAGAAAAGACCTATTAAAGAGAAATAGCGAAAGCCTGGTGCTCTCACATGCACCTGCAGTCCCAGCTTACTTTTTCTTTAGTTGGCTCTCCTTTTCATTAAGCATTTTTATTTTTTAAGATAACTTCAATTTATCTTTAAACAGTTCTAAATCTAAAAAAGGCACCAAGATGTGAACCCTCACTCCCCATGTCCTGCCTCCCAGTTTCTCTTCCAGAGGAAGCCACTGTTTCTACACACACACACACACACACACACACACACACACACACTCTCTCTCTCTCTCTCTCTCTCTCTCTCTCTTTCCCCTGTTTCTTTTTCTTTTTTTTTCTTTCTTTTTTTTTTTTTTTTTTTTGAGACACAGTGTTCCTCTGTCGCCCAGGCTTGAGTGCAGTGGCACAATCTTGGCTCACTGCAACCTCCACTGCTGGGATCAAGTGATTCTCCTGCCTCAGCCCCTTGAGTAGCTGGGATTACAGTCATGCACCACCATGCCGGGCTAGTTTTTGTATTTTTAGTAGAGATAGGGTTTGTCCATGTTGACCAGGCTAGTCTCAAACTCGTGACCGCAGGCAATCTGCCCACCTCGGCCTCCCAAAGTGCTGGGATTACAGGTGTGAGCCACTGCACCAGGCCCCCTTTTTCATTTTTTAGAATCATGCAACAGTAGCATATGCTACACATTTTGCCCCTAACTTTCGTTTCCATTTTATGATATATCTTGTTGTTTCCCTCATAGTTCATTTAGGAAGCATTCTTACCCCTCCATATAGCTGCATAACATTCTACTGCATGGATAGCCCAGTATTCACTTGATCAATCCCCTTTTGTTGGATATATCGTTTACTTACTGAGGGATCTTTTTTTTTTTTTTTTTTTTTTTTGAGACGGAGTCTCGCTCTGTCGCCCAGGCTGGAGTGCAGTGGCCAGATCTCAGCTCACTGCAAGCTCCGCCTCCCGGGTTTACGCCATTCTCCTGCCTCAGCCTCCGGAGTAGCTGGGACTACAGGCGCCCGCCACCTCGCCCGGCTAGTTTTTTTTTGTATTTTTAGTAGAGACGGGGTTTCACCGTGTTAGCCAGGATGGTCTCGATCTCCTGACCTCGTGATCCGCCCGTCTCGGCCTCCCACAGTGCTGGGATTACAGGCTTGAGCCACCGCGCCCGGCCTACTGAGGGATCTTGTAAGTATATTGCAGCCCTTGAGTCCACTGGTAAAAATCTTAGATGTAACTCCATTCATCTTATGGGATACATTGTAACATTACTGTGCATGGAAATCCAGTATCCTTTTGGGTGATTCAAAGGTTACTGTAATAACAGTCAATACAAAGGAAACAATGTTAATGAATTCTCCATAGAGCCTTTAGCTTGTCTCAGGTGAAGCTTGTTGAGGCTGCTCTACAGTGTTAAAACACATAGTACCTCCCTCTGGAGATTTTCTTGGAGATACTTAGTACGTCAAATCATCACAGGAGGGTGACAAATGTGAGTGCAGGAACCAACCTGGTACAAACAAGCATATTCAGCTCAGCCACCTGGCTGTGTGTGTCCAACCCAAACAGGTGTCTTGCCTGGTTTGTGTCTCAGTTTTCTCACATGTTCAATGGGGATTATGGAGCTGGGTGTAGTGGCTCATGTCTGTAATCCCAGTGACTCAGGAGCCTGAGGCAGGAGGATCACTTGAGCTCAGGAATTTGAGGCCCACCTGGGCAATGTAGTGAGACCCCACTTCTGTTAAAAAAGAAAAGAAAAGAAAAGAAAAGAAATGGGCAGGAAAAGGACCTTAAACAAAGCTAAGACTTGTTATACAGACTTAGGTTGATGCCTTCTTCATTGATGAAGGCTCTCTAGTGATATGGGGGTAAACCTAGTGATTCTTTCCCTGGTGCAGAGAGGGAGACACCCTTCCAAAAGGAGACTTATCTTACAGATGTAAATCTCTCTTGCGAAAGGGTAGCTTTTTAGTCATATTGGTTTTGGGGGTGGCATGTTTTCGTCTCCAGCAATAGCACTGCATTACCAATAGTTTGAAGGCAGGTCATTGGGCTTGATATTTTCATTTCTGTTCTGTATTTCTTCATCCTTGGGGAGTTACAAAATATTTTAGTGGGTAATGGAAGAAGGGTAGAGAAGGAATCCATAAAACACAAACCACACTTGAAATCCTGATGATTTGAACTGGAATATTCTGATCTGCCCCTGAACTGAGTCCTTTGCAGGAATCTGGTGCTTTTGGATGCAGAATGTGCCATGGAAGAACTCCAGAGACACCTGGAAGACAACACTGTACATACTCTCATTCAAAAAACATCCACAAAAGCTCCCTTATCAGCAAGGCAGGCAGCAAATCTCTAGGAGACAGGAGGAAAAGAGTCAAGGAGTCAGAGGATACCAGCTCGCTGAGCAAGCAAAACCTTGGTAAAATCACTGAGATGGAACCTGTACTTACATTAACACTTCTGTTACAATTCAGTGAAATTACAAGAAGCAACAAGAAATCACTGATTAAGTCTCAATGGGAAGAGATTCTAGTGCAACTTCCCAGAGTACAAACAAAGCTGAGTGATCCATAAGACGTATCTCTGTCCCCTGAAGACAGAAAGAGACTCCACAGGAGAGGTATCTCCAGGGACCTCGGCCCCCAGGGAGGTAGAGACAGAGGGCAATAGTGAGTTGGATGAGAGTGGAGACAGCCACAGGGTCATTGTCATCTCTCTGTGGCATGGGGAGTCATTATGGGTATCGCTAAAAAATGCGAAATGTGCCATTGGGGGAAGCTTGGAGTGATTATTTAAATGAAGGCTCATAAGATAGGTTAAAGAAGACAATATTCTAAAAATAAGTAAGCCAAATTATCCTTCATGTTCAATTTAGTTAGCCGCTGATAGTTTTTTAAAAAAGGCTCTCATAAGGAAGGATAATTAGATAAGTAGCATTTCAGGAGACTGTTGTGGTCACTGTTGCTAGAGGGCAGATTTGGCTGATGCCATCCACGCTCTGATCACAGACTTGCTTTTGATTGTTGCAGGTTGGTCTGTGTGACTAGAGTGCCATCCATCCCAGGACCACCGTTTTCCAGGTTTATGACTCATTCGTTTCCACACCAGTGATGATGTCAATTGCCCAGGAAAAGTCTTTTCTAGACAAATATGGCTTCCTTTTCAAATCACCAAAATGCATCATACATATTTATTAAAATTCTTTCTTCATACCCACCCTTTTTTTTGGTGAGATTTTCACATAAGCTTCCTTGGTTGCCATAACAAAAAACACCACAGTTAGGGTGGCTTAAACAACAGAAGTTTATTCTGTCTGAGTTCCAGAGGCGGAAGTCCAACATCAAGGTGTTGGCAGCAGGTTGAATCTGTCCGGGCCTCTCCCCAGTTGCTAGGGGTGGCTGGTGAACTTTGCTTTCCTTAGCTTGTTGGAACATCACCTTGATATCTGCCTTTGTGTTTCCATGGCTATCTTCTCCCTGTATCTCTTCACATCATCTTTCCTCTGTGCATGTCTGTCTCTGTGTTCAAAGTTCCCTTCTATAAAGATACCAGTCATGTTGGATAAAGGCCCTCACGTTGACTTGATTATATCTGTAAAGATCCTATTTCCAAATAAAATCACATTCCAAGGTGCTGCGTGTTTGTCTTTTCTTGAGGGACAAAATTCAACCCATGACAGCCTTGCATTTCATTTCCGTAATGCTTGACTTTTCCATGTTATTGGAGAAATAAACTGAATTCCCAATGCCCAAATGAAGCACTGAAAGACCCGCCTGGGAACTGCAGACCCTTCATGAACGCTCCTGGGTGGGTGGCCACCAGATTTTATTTGCCTGTTTCCTCTATGGCCATGTGTAGCTCCCACCCATCCAACTGCATGTAATTGCTCACAGGGCAGACCATCAGCTAGAAATGGTAGAGAGGGCTGCAGTAAAGGAAGAGTCTCATCTGCCAACTTGGCTGGCATTGTCTTTTTTCTTTTTTTTTTCCTGTTGTAGGATTAGGAGAGTGAGGGTTCCATACCATGTTCTGCCACATTGTCAAGAAAATTACAGATTTTGCATATAGCAGCACAGAACCATCCAGTCAACAATGGTAATTACAGCTCCTTCAAACTCGATTTCCCTGGCACTAAATGGACTGTGACCGGTGCATTTCTGGAAAACATCATCCCACACCTTACTCGGCAGCACTTACATACATATAGTGATGTTTTGTCCTGATTGAGTACCGCAAATTGGGTTCAGTGGAGCAAGCACTGGGCAGCTCAAAGGTGCTGTTGTGGCTTGGGAGGGAGAGATGACTTGGGAAGAATAAATACAGGTAGAGACGGAAAAAAAAAAAAAAAAAAAAGACTCCTAGGAAATGAAGTGCCCTGGCAAAGGTTGGTGGAGCTGGCAGTGAACCTGGAGGAAGTTCAGAGGCCCAGAAAGGAATAAAGGTCTATCTTCCTGCCCAGTGTCTGCCTCAGGTGCCTTCTTCTGACTTGTGAACTTCCCAGTGCAGAGTTTAGAACAGCATCAGAGAGCACTGGCTTTACGATCAGGCAGACCTGGATACACAGCCCAGATCAGACACTTCCCAGCTGTGTGACTTCACGTAAATGTTTCATTTTCCCGCTCTCTCTAATGGAAATGTTAAGACTTGTCTCAGAGAATCGGGATTAAAAGTAATAAAAATGGGGACATAGGAAAAATGTACAGCATATGGGAAAATAAAGTGGTTCCTTTTATAACCTGCTGCTTAGATGACAGGGTGGTCTGTACTGGTGAATAAAGCAAAACTTGCAAACTAGAAGCTGGGCACAAGAATCTTTGGACCACTTCAGAGACTGTGGGAATCTAAAAGATCTTTACTGTGATATTGTGACCTAGTAAGGAAGTCTCTACTTTGAGATTCTAGAGCTGTTTAGAACAACAACAGCAACAGAAGCATGACACATAACACGTATTTAGTCCTCTCGCAAGGATTACAAATAAACCTACTGCATTCTTAAACCTGGTTTGGAGGTTGTGGGGCGGGGGCAGCTATTTTAGTCTCAGGTCAACTTCCCCGGTGAGTATATTGTTCTTTTGTATATACCAGATTTCAGAGTACATCAAGGTACTGTTAAAGAACAAAATTATTCAATGATACTTGTTAAAACACAATAAGAAAGACTTTGTTCAGGATGATCATGAAAGGTATAAAGACTACTGCAATGGAGTCTTGCAGTGGGAGAGAGATTGGCCTCAACGCTGAACACAGCCCATGCAAGAGGGAATTCACAGCCGAAGAGCAGAGCAGGAGTCAGTGGGTGGAAATGACTAGAAGGAAACATCAGGGGTAGGGGGACTCTGGCTAAACCCACTTAGCAAGATTCTCATTGAAGACAAGCCAGGTGATCAGATGTCATCTTGGGGAGGGTTGAGGATGAGGAAACTGATCAGATATCAAGGGCAGGGATCTTGGCTAAACCGACTTAGCAAGGTTTATATAACTATATATATGTAGCTATATATGTAACTATATATATAGTTATATATATATAACTGCATATATATAGCTAAAACTGGATATATATCTCTATACATAGATATATAGATAGATATATCTATATTATGTATAGATAGATAAATAGATAGATAGATAGATAGATAGATAGATAGATAGACAGACTTGCTTTTAACTGGCGCAGGTTGGTCTGTGTGACTAAAGTGCCATCCATCCCAGGACCGCCGTTTTCCAGGTTTATGACTCATTTTTTTATTTATACATAGTATATATATACACTATATAATATATAGTATATAGTATATATATCTCTATATATATATAGCTAAAACTGGATTTTGTAAGGAAGTTCACAGATAGGCTGAAGGCTCAGGAGCCCGACTAAAGTTTGGTCAAGCAAAGAGTCAGTTCTGATTCTTGTTCAAAGGAAGAAGACACATTCTTTTTTTCTCTGAACAACATCAGTCCACTTTCTTGTTCAGCTGCCCTTTGCTCATTAATGACTGGCTGAATCATCCACTGACACTTGGCAGCCGAGGAGATCTCCTGCATGGTAGGAGCCATAAGACTTTAATGAAGGGAGTTTAGTTTCCAAGAAGATAGACACAAAACCAAAGACTAATAGCTGGAACAAATTATAAACTTGGTTTCTGAGTCCAGAGGGCAGCCAGTCAAGGAGATTTCTAGATGCTGGGTTTTAAGCATCTTCAGTTGAAGTGAGGGCAGGCAGTGGCAATCTGAAAGATTTTCCTGGTGTGCAGTTAGGATTTGAGGAAGATTGTCCATACATCAACTCTGGCGGTGGTTTCTCAGAAGTTTACATCTAGCTGTCCAACTTCTACTAGCAGAGCTTCAGGAAAAAAAAAGCAGTTTAATTTTAGTGATTCCAAGCCAGAAGGTCTAAAGAAAATTGAAGATACTAGCTTGGAGAATCATAGTCAGATATCGAAAGAAATTAGAAGAATTCAGAATCCAGTCCAGAATGAAGATAGATAATAAAACCTCAAAGAAAACAAATAGAACTAGAATCTAATATTGACTGCACTATAGTTTTCTTCTAGAACATACTTTTTTCCTCTGTACAGTCACCCAATTTCTATCAAAGATAATCAAAGTAAGACTAATCGGTCTGCAAAATAAGTTTGGTCTCATTAAACTTGGCCTGAATATTTATATAAGTGCAGCAAGATTAGTGACTGACCATATAGGCTCTTTTTCAGTTTGCTTTTCTGAAACTTTTAATAAGAAATCAAAGTTTAACAAAGTAAAAACAAGAAAAGACTTTTGAGACTAAGAAGCAAAATCAAGAACTTGCTATCAGGCTGCAACCATGAATTCCTTTCTTCATAAGGTCCTTAAAATTTCCCAGGATTACCAGGCCTTCCAAAAATTAACATGTTTTACTCACCTATAAGTCTGAGAACTCTCAGACCAGTTTTTCCAGAGGGAAAATTGGTTGGCTTTATAAAGTCAATCTTAGTTTTTAAAATCCGTCTGACAATATCTGAAAATAAGGCATTCTAGTCATAGCCTTGGTAATATAGCAAGTGTTTCCAATTATGTCCTGTTATAAGGAGAACTGATTCTTATTGAATTTGTAGTTATTTGCACAACTATATTATTATAAAAATAAAAATATTTATGAATAGTTTTCAAAGTCTGGAGGGATCAGTAGGGAAAATGTGCTTCAATTTTTGTTCACAAAAGTAAACATTACCAAGTTGCTGCAAGCTAGAGATAGCTGTAAAAAGTTTCCTTAAATCTGGAAAACAAAACATTTTAAAAACTGGCAATATTTAAAACAAAAAAAAAATCATCAAAAAATTACCCTTATGAGTTTATTCAGTCTCATGTGATTAATTCTTATTCTGCTTGATCTTAGGATAACAGTTTTATGAAGTCATCAGTTTAATTAGAGTTGTGAAAATTCTTTACCCAGTCCAAAAGTATTATCTTAAAGTCATTAGAAATCTGTAATCCAGAGTACTTCCAAAGTATTTTT
This sequence comes from Chlorocebus sabaeus, assembly GCF_047675955.1. Lineage (NCBI taxonomy): Eukaryota > Metazoa > Chordata > Mammalia > Primates > Cercopithecidae > Chlorocebus > Chlorocebus sabaeus. Next base: position 131,798,545 of record NC_132923.1, read on the forward strand.
TAATGAACCTCCTCAATGAGAAAGCAATTTTGAACTATTGCTAAGTGCAAACACTTCTAGAGAAAAAGCAAAATAAAATAATATCTATCTATGAATGACAGAAACTTTAAACTACCATGGTTTAAGGTCTGATGAGAGCTCATATAAAAATGATGCAACTGATCAGGAAATTTGATTATTTCTGTGGTAAACAACATTTTAATATAATATCAAGATTTTGACCAATAACATATCAGATTTCTAGAATATAAAATTTTTAACAATTTTATACAATTTCTGGGACATGTATTTACAACATACCCATAAAATTTTAAGTCAAGGAAGGATTACACAATTTCTTATTAGACAATGATTCCCATAGAATTTATGAATCAAATAAACCTTATTAGTTTAATATCTTTACTTTAGAAGTTAAAAGTCACATTCTTTGAGCTCTCCAGGGACTCACCTGGAAATCTCAAAGTTAATTTGAGGTCAAAAAGACACAATATAAAATTTTATTTTGGAAATGTATCAAAAAAGTCAAAAGGTTTAATACAATTGAATTTATTTTGATTATATAATTAATCAAAGTGACAATAAAAGATTCCAAAAGCAAATACAAAAAGTTACATAGTTGTGATTTAAAACATCAGATGTCTCAGTATTGAGAAGATTCAGTTTTCTTACATAATCAAAGACCTAATAAAATACATCAAATTCAAGAAATTTTCTTGATAAAACACAAAATCTTTGCTTCCTAGGCCAATTACTTAAAAGGAAAACAAAACAAAACAAAAAAAATGGGTATTCTTACACAAATACTTCAAGAAAACTTTATCATTTTAACAGAGAAGACAAGATTCTACTTTTATATCAATCCACTATTAAACTAATTTTTATTAAAATAGTATAAATAAATTTATGCAATCTCAGTCAGCTTTGATGACACAAGATTTTCACAACATTTTCACAGCCTCTCTTCTTTTTTAACTTTTACAACTGACATGTTTTAGGCAATTATGCAATTCACTTTTCTTGTGCAGTCTGCTGCCGGTTAGATTTATGGTTTTATGGCTTTAAACATCTATCACAGGCAACACAAACCTATCTGACCAGCAAGGCCTGGCCAAAAAAAAAAAAAACCAACCAAACAAACAAAAAACAAGTATGCTGACAATTCTCAACACATTTGTATTTTTATCTTACCAACAATTTTTAAACTGGCTTTTATTTATCAAAGATTATCCCTGATCACATTAATTTTAAAAAAGTTGGGCTGATTTCTATTTTTCTGAAAGTTAGTTTGGTAATACCATCAGAGACAAAACGAAATGTATACATAACATACAAACAAACATACATACACGCACAAATAAATACACATACAAATAGATCCAACCAGATCTTACAGCTTTTAATGTAAAAAATTTCAGCCATGAAACAGTAAAACAGAACAATATGAACTCACTGGTTTATCTCCACTTTATATATTTATCCAAATTGTGTTTCTTATGAAAATGAGACCAGTTGAGGTTACCTACTCAGTAAGGGCTGAAGCTTTTTACCAATATTTGCGAATGCCTTTCAGATTTTTCATTTTTCCAGTTTCCAAATAGTTCTTTTATCATTTCTCTCCTTTCAGCCTTCAGCTTACTTTTAAGGGAACCCTGAGTCCCCTGATGTGCTGAAATGGGAGGATAGGAGGCTTAAAGTTCAAATGACTGAGGGACTGAAGCAGGGAGGGAAGGGGTCCAGAGTTAGCAGAGCGTAGAGCCAACAGGGTTTCAAGTAGACGATGCAACTGATAAGGGAATTTGATTATTCAAGTGATGGAGAAGTTCCTATGGGAAAAGCAGGATTCAGTAGAGAGAATACAGAGTGTAGGGAGAATAAAGAGGTCCCACAGAGCCGGAAAGGGGGACCACCAGCCCATGAGTCACCTTTCAAAAGAAGCCTGGGACTCTAATCCAGCACCAGAGAGTTACACCCATGGCTTAAGAATAAAAATCTGTCCTCACCAGCTTCAATAGATGTTTGTCTGGAAAAATATTTCAAGACTCAGACTCACCAATGGATCTCTTATCAGTTAATCAGGAAAGAAGATAAAGGCCTTAAAGGCCTGAACCTGGGGTCCTGAGTAAGAGGCTTAGGTGTGGAATAATAAATGATTTTATCCTACTTATGGCACTGTAACTGTTTTTTGTTTGTTTGTTTGTTTGTTTTTTGAGACGGAGTTTGGTTCCGTCACCCGGGCTGGAGTGCAGTGGCCAGATCTCAGCTCACTGCAAGCTCCGCCTCCCGGGTTCACGCCATTCTCCTGCCTCAGCCTCCCGAGTAGCTGGGACTACAGGCGCCACCACCTCGCCCGGCTAGTTTTTTGTATTTTTTTAGTAGAGACGGGGTTTCACCGTGTTAGCCAGGATGGTCTCGATCTCCTGACCTCGTGATCCGCCCGTCTCGGCCTCCCAAAGTGCTGGGATTACAGGCTTGAGCCACCGCGCCCGGCCGGCACTGTAACTGTTAAAGAGAAAATTATTCAATGCTACTTGTTAAAGCATGATAAGGAAGACTTTATTCAGGACAATGGCACTAGATGTAGGGACCACTATGATGAAGTCTTCCAGTGCGGGAAGAGAGTGGGCTCCACTCCTAATGCAGCATAGCCAAGGAGCAGGATGGGGTCCAGAGATAGAAAATAATTAAGAGGCCAGACACAGTGACTCATGCCTGTTATCCCAGCACTTTGGGAGGGTCAAGGCAGGTGGATCACCTGAGGTCAGGAGTTCAAGACCAGCCTGGCCAACATGGTGAAACCCTGTATCTACTAAAAATACAAAAATTAGCTGGGCAGGGTGGCACATGCCTGTAGTCCCAGCTACTTGGGAGGCTGAGGCAGGAGCATTGCTTGAACCTGGGAGGCAGAGGCTACAGTGAGCTGAGATTGCGCCATTGCACTCCAGCCTGAGTGACAGTGAGACTCCGTCTCAAAAATAAAAATGAAAATAAAAAGAAGAAAAAATAAAATTATTAAGAAGAAACATCAGGGGTGAGGTGGATTCTGGCTAAACCCACCTAACAGGATTCTCACTGAAGGCAGGCCAGGGTGATGAGCTATAACCTGGGGATGGTGGAGCATGAGGAGTCTGATCAGATATTGAGGATGGTCAGGATGAGGATGGTGATTCTTGGCTAAACTGACTTAGCAGACTTATTTGCCAAAACTGGGTTTTCCAAGGAAGTGCGCAGATGGGCCTAGGAGAACATTCGGGAGCTTGACTAAATTTTGCCTAAGCAGAGAATCTTTGTCAGTACCTGGAAGTGAAGCCTCAAAATTAATTGGCATCTTTGTATATAGAGAGACATGGTCGTATGCTTTGAATGTGCATAGCTAATGTCCTGTCATTGTAAATTAGGACACAAATTGCTTCAGGAATATTGATGGGCCATGAATTCTGGAATTGCCAGAGAGAACTGGAATCACTTCATGAATGGGATCCTGATGGGAAAGGCATAGACTTACATTTCTATTTCCCTCACATCTTCAGGCAAGTGTGACTGAAACATCTTCTTGGCATTTATGTTTAATATATACACTGACTCGCAGCATTTGACTCCAGATATTTGGAAGCCCTCCTCCCTTAAAAATAATATATATGCTTCTGCATTTATGCCCACCCTGGCCTATCAAGTTGTTGATCTTTGAATTCTCACTGTTCATGTATAATTTTTTTAAAAGTTAAGATATGAGCCTTATACCAACATAAAATAAACACATACTAAGGATTTTATTTGATTCTTTAATTATAAAGGAAATCAAGATGATGATAAAGCTGATTTGAATAGCACCGAAGGATCAGGAATTTTACTGGCCAACAAAAAATGTTAAAAACAAAACCAGTTAATGTGCTGTAGGACAATGAAATCATTACCTTTGGGGTCAGAGATACACAACAGAAATCTACAAGTTAAGATGTAGCTTCCCTGTAAGTGAGCAAAGTCAATCACAAATAATCCCCTAGAAACCAGCACTATTGAACAGAATTTTCTGTGGTGCTGGAAATGTTCTTTGTCTGTGTTGTGTAATTTGGTAGTCACTTGTTCAATAAGTTTACGGGTCACTTGAAATGTGGCCTAGTGTGACTTGGAAAGTGGATTTTAATTACATGAATTTAATTAATTGCCAAATTAATTAACTATTGATTTAATTAATTAAGTAATTAAAACTTGATTTTAAATAGCCACATGTGTCTGGTAGCTATCCTATTGGACAGAAGAGCATGATGAAACGTCATTGGGAAAACCTGCAAAGCAATACTCCAAGATGACATTGAAAAGGTGTGCTGTGTGGCCGGGCGCGGTGGCTCAAGCCTGTAATCCCAGCACTTTGGGAGGCTGAGACGGGCGGATCATGAGGTCAGGAGATCGAGACCATCCTGGCTAACACGGTGAAACCCTGTCTCTACTAAAATACAAAAAAAAATTAGCCGGGCGAGGTGGCAGGCGCCTGTACTCCCAGCTACTTGGGAGGCTGAGGAAGGAGAATGGCGTGAACCCGGGAGGCGGGGCTTGCAGTGAGCTGAGATCCGGCCACTGAACTCCAGCCTGGGCAACAGAGCCAGACTTCGTCTCAAAAAAAAAAAAAAAAAAAAGAAAAAAGAAAAGGTGTGCTGCTCTTCTGTGTGCCTTATTTCCAAGTTTTACTTGTGCTAAATACAACATTTAAAAGGCCATAGTTTTAGACTAAGCTCTGCATGAGGCCCCAACAAATCTGACTAAATCAAAATGGAGTCACCCACGCTAAAGTTCCAAGTCACCAAGCTGAAACTAAAATGTCATCTGACCTTTTGACAGCCGATTTCCAAACAAGCCAGTTTCAATCTTCAATCAGCATGAAAATGAAATTCCCTTTGTTTTAATTCTTACAACAAAAGGTAGCCTGAAGTCACCTGATGTGAACAGATCAGTTATTTCTCTATTGTTCTGTCTCCCTGTCCCTGCTTTACAGAGAAAGCAGCTGTGAAATGACCAATCTGCTTTTTGTTCTTCCTTTCTGCTTTCTTCATCCCTTTCTGTCTATAAAACCAACACCCTCTGCTCAGTTCATCTGTACACTTATTCTGTTTTATGGAATAACATATTACCTGATTGTAGAATTGCAATAAAGCCAGCTGAGATCTTTAAACTAAATTTGTTGTAATTCTGTCCTTTGATGCTTGATATCATCTATACGGTTTGACTGTATCCTCACCCAAATCTCGTTTTGAATTGTAGCTCCCATAATTCCCATGTGTCATGGGAGGGACCTGGTGGGAGGTAATTGAATCATGGGGGGCAGGTCTTTTCCTTGCTGTTCTCTTGATAGTGAATAAGTCTCATGAGATCTGATGGTTTTATAACGGGGAGTTCCCCTGCACATGCTCTGTCTTGCCTGCCACCCATGTAAGACATGACTTTGCTTCTCTTTCACCTCCTGCCATGACTGTGAGGCCTCCCCAACCATGCTGACTTGTGAGTCAATTAAACCTCCTTCCTTTATAAATTATCCAGTCTCAGGTATGTCTTTATTAGCAGCATGAGAACAGACTAAACACATTATCTTTGTAAAATATAATTATTTTGGGTTGCTTTTGGCTTAACGGCTGTTGTTTCTCCCCAGCCAAATTTGTGTGACCAGTGCCTGTGGAACTATTTAGACTTTTACACCTGGACAACCCATTGAGAGCATGTTTTGCACAGAGAAATCAAACAGAGAACAGCCAGGATGTAGAACAGACTTACGTTCGTGCAGTGTTTTTTTTATTGTTTAAAAGTTCTTCCCAGTGTTTATCTTTCTCCTTCTTCTTCCAGGTAAAGGATAATTTCCTTATTAGAAACGATTATCACATCAAAGTGGCAATTGACAGCCTGACATACAATATATTGTATTTGTATTTTATTAACTTCAACGGTCTTTGATGTTGAAGAGCTTTCAGTAAAGGCAGTTGAATAAACAAGCTAATTGACTGAGCATATTGATCCACATTGGCAGTTCTGTTTCTAATTGCCAGGTTTTGATGGGCATCTTCAATATATCTGTTCTGGGTAGTACATGAAACTCAAATGTAGATCAATTGACAGGGGCTTGTGGCCCTGCCTAAACAGAGAAACGTGAAGTTCAACAACAACAACAAAAACTGAGATGCTTAACTCTCATTTTGAATGAACAGAGAGCATCCTTTCCTGAGAAGAATTAAATGTTTCTGCTTTTGTGACTCATCAAATCCAAATTCTTAAGTTGGAGTCTGTCCACAGGAAGGTTTGAATTGGATAACTGGGCTTATTGCCAGTTCTTGATTCTACATATCTGTGTTTCTGGCAGTATGTTAACATTCCTTTTAGGTTGGAATGGTCCATATATTTTTTCCTTTCTTTGGGTAGAGTTAAAAGCAATTGATGAAGCACCTGCCATGTGTCAGATTCTGTTCAAGGCTCTGGAGATACACTGGTGAGAAAACCAGGAAAATTTCCTGCCCTAAGACAGTTTGCATTCATGAATAGGTCCCAAGAGTGACTGTGAAACACAAAACCTATGTCAACACGCCAAAGGCATTTGTCTTCATGCATAGGAACATTCCATGGTGTTTCTAGAGCTGATCAGGGAAGACTAAAGACCTTGTGACATTTATTCACTGGTCCTTGGGTGGGCTTAATTATTTGCATCTTTTAGTCCCCTCAACCATATTCAATTCATCAAGAAGCCAAGGGTACCTGTTAGTACATTATTTATCACACACTAAAGAAGTATCCATAATGAGACTGCTGAATGCATTTTCTGACAAAATTTGCTGGAAAGTGTCAATGAGAAATTATATACAGAGAGCTATTAGAGTTTATGAAAGATTAAGCGTCTTACCTGCCCCATTCCGCCAGCCCATGATTCCAGGTGATAAATTTACCTCTGCTGGAGGACGTCATGGCTATCATTAGCATCTTCAATGTAGATTGGACCATGTTCAAGAGCCACCTCAGCTACAAAAAACAAATACCCTGAGTGGTCAGTTCCAGGCATGAACCAGCCTGGCATAGGAGACCAGAATATGCCACCCGCAAAATATTCCACCTTGGCATAGCATTATTCTGAGCTGAAGACAATTGAGAAGAAGCAGACAAAGCTCTCTGCCCTCCCTGTATTTGCCTAAGAGCAGGACATAAATTTACAAAGGTGTCTGCTACTTCCCCCTACCAGTATGAACAAAGGTCAACCACTGAATACAACTTTAGATCCTGCATCAGTCCATTTTCACGCTGCTGATAAAGACATACCCAAGACTGGGAAGAAAAAGAGGTTTAATTGGACTTACAGTTCCACATGGCTGTGAAGTTCTCACAATCATGGCGGAGGGCTAAAGGCACTTCTTGCATGGTGGCAGAAAGAAAGAATGAGGAAGAAGCAAAAGCAGAAACCTCTGATAAACCCATCAGATCTCGTGAGACTTATTCACTATCACAAGAACAGCATGGGAAAGACTGGCCCCCATGATCCAGTTACCTCCCTCCGGGTCCCTCCCACAACATGTGGGAATCCTGGGAGATACAATTCAAGAGATTTTGGTGGGAACACAGTTAAACAATTTCAGACCTTCGTCAACCTGGAGACAGCACCAGATGATTTTACCCACCAAGCTTTATTAACCAGGCTTTATCTACCATCTATTTGCCGTTCCACATTTTGCCATCCCCTAGGCATGCAAAGTCCTATTCCTGGGTCTCATCACTTCTCTAAAAATGTCTTATTCTTGGCCAAGGATGTTATTTAATACAGTGTTAAGCCAATTCTTTGGGAATGACTCATTCCCTGGGTATCTCCCATATATATATGAATTATATGTGTTAATAAACTTCTGTTTGATTTTCTCTTGCTAATCTGTCTTTTGTTGTAGAGGCTCAGCCAACGAACCTAAGATTGGTGGAAGGAAAAAATTACTTTTTCCCTCCCTACACTGAGAAAGTCCTTTCCTGTGGGAGATGGATAGCAATGTTAAAAGTGTTGAAGTGTGGAAAATAATAACCCAGGGTCATGAAACAGTGAAAGTAGCTAAATGCTCATAATTCTTTTGGTCTTGAGGGAGGAAAGTGTCCATTGCAATTGTCGGTTGACTCATAAAATAATTTCAAAATATTTGACACTTCATGTAACCAGCACTCAATCATAAACCAGAATGTTGGTTACATCTCAAAGCTCCTCATTCTTCTCTCCAACACTAACACTCCCCCATCCACCCACAGGTAACCACTGTCTTGACTTCTAACATCACCAATTAGTTTCACCCTTATTTTTAACTTTCTGTAAATGGAATCATGCAATATGTACTCTTTTGTGCCTGGTTGCTTTCACTAAACATATTGTAAGACATTTCCATATTCTGTGTTGTTGAAGTTTATTTATTCTTATTGAGAATATACCCAAATTATTTTACTGCTGATGGGCCTCTGAGGAAATTTTTCATTTAAAGTAATAGTAAACAATGCTACTGTCTTCTTATTTTTCTCTTCTGGGGGAACAAAGGTACATATCTGTTTTAGGTATATGACTAGGCATGGAATTGTTACAAAGCAGAGTACGTAAGTCAATTCTCGTTATTCACAGTGTATACATCTCAAAGTCACCACAAACACTGAATTAGCAAGCACAGAGTATTTGCTGTTAGGGGAGTTACAGGGTTAGGTTCCTGTGAGCCTCTTGTCAAAACATTTTCATCAACAGATCAATACATAACCTTGTTTTGTGTGCTTCTATTTAAAGACATCGTATTTAATATATACTGTTGATTCATTAACATTGAAGCTACCACCAACAGTGCTGTAATCCATACCTGAACAAAGCTTCTCTAACACACATATTTTCTTTGGGAGACACATCACAGCCTTCTTGTGCTTCAAACCCCTAGACAGCACGTCAGCACCATGCATGGGAGCATGTTAAACACCGAAATCATTCATCAAGAGCACCCAAAAGTGAAAAACAATGACACCAAATAGACCATAAAAAAGATTCTTGTTTACAAAATGAGAGTTGAAACAAAAAGGCAGAGAGTCACCTTGTTTGACCTAAGCTAGGAGGATGCATGTCGGGTGACTCAAATTCCTTGCTGTTCTGTGCATATCCATGAATGAAAGTGAAAGCATAGATTTTTGGAATTACAAAGAAATTTTAGTGAGTCGACAATTTGCAAATAAGAAATCTGTGAATAATGAAGATCAGCTTTATGCTCAGTTTTTGTAGATCCTGAGAGAGTTTCTTAAAATAGTTATGCATATGCAGTTTTTGAGAAGTGGGTGGGTGAAAATAATATATTATTTTAATTTGCATTTTACTAAAGACTGTTCTAATTAAGTCAGTATGTGAGAGATCTGATTGTGCCATGTTGACACTTGGTTATTTTTTGCCTTTTTCTTTTTAGCCATGGTGATGGGTGGAGTTGGCTGCCCAATAGAATACGTTTGTTTGTTTGTTTGTTTGTTTGTTTTATTCTGACATCCAAATTCTCTTTTCGATTATAATTCTATGTACATTGTATTTTTACTGTATCTCTTTCATTGTTTTATTTCTTTGAAGATGATGAAATTCATGGTAGTTTGAAGACTAGAGATGATTCAACAAGTGGCATCACTTAGTGCTCTTAAAATTCCTCACTGAGACATGTCCTCTTCCCCCACAGTGGGATAGGGCCATTAGGAAATGAATCTTCCTAGTGATGTGGGACTAAGTTCCTAAACATAAAAGAAGCCAAAACCTTTTGAGTGTATCTACAAGGTTTTCATCAAAAAGACGTTGGTGAAAAGGGGGAAAATGAGAAAGGGAAAATCGATCAGAGCATTCTCAGATATGTAAGATGCACAAAATTTTTCAGGCCCACAGACACCTGAGGATGGAACTTCAGTCATGGCCCCTGCACCCCTGTCCAGGGGCAATTGTTTAAAGGTATTTTGTTTCTCAGTAGCTGCCTCATACATTATATTCATGTTCCTGGAATTTGTTATACAAAGAGCAATATATAGCCAATCAATAGCTATGTTATTTAAATGCAAATTATTGGTAATGAACTTAGGAACTTCCTCTTCTTTTTCCTTAAAAACTCACTTGTAAGTGCTGCTAATCAGACTGTATATTCAGGGCAACTTGAATCTATGCTCCCAGGTGTGCATCCTCAAGATTTGGGCTCAGATAAACTCTATACATAATCATATTTTCTGAATCTTGTTATTTAAGATGTATCTAAAAGGTTCATTGTTTTGCCTTAGACAGTTAGGTCTCTTACGCATCTTATAAATTAATTTTTTAACATGGTGTGAGGTTGGGATTAAAACCCATTTTATGCCACATGATGTCAACCTAACCTACCATTATCCGCAAAAAGACGACAGTTTCTGGCCGGACGTGGTGGCTCTCGCCTGTAATCCCAGCACTTTGGGAGGCCAAAGTGGGCAGATCACGAGGACAGGAGATTGAGACCATCCTGACCAACATGGTGAAACCCCTTCTCTACTAAAAATACAAAAATTAACTAGGCTATCTACAAAAAGACTACAGTTTCTGACTGTCTAGGCATAGTGGCTCACGCCTGTAATCCCAGCTACTTGGGAGGCTGAAGCAGGAGAATAACTTGAACCAGAGAGTCAGAGGTTGCAGTGAGATGAGATTGCGCTGCTGTACTCCAGTCTGGTAACAGAGTGAGACTCTGTCTCAAAAAAAAAAAAAAAAAAAAAATTACGGTTTCTTTTCTTCAATCCCTTGTTCGTTAAAGACATTGACTTAAATCTCTTTCCACAAAGAATATTCCAGTCATAATTGACTTCACTGGTGAATGCTTCCAAATGTTTAAGGAAAAAAATATAACACTACTCTTATACAAACTCTTCCAAACAGTAGAAAATGAGGAAATACTTCGTATTCTTTTTATGAGGCCAGCATGACTTTGATAGAAGATCTGGCAAGAATAGTATATGAAAAGCAAATACAGACTTCTTCCTCATGAACATAGATAGAAAATTTCTAAACAGAATAACACCAGATTGACTTTAGAAATGCATAAAAAAGGAAAATCACTCATTGGATTTTATTTTGTGAATTTAAAATTTTAAAGAATTGATCACTAAAATGTATGATATTATGTAAAGAAAGATGGGAAAATGTATATCCTCATTTCAATAAATGCAGAAAAATAAAATTAAACACCTATTTATAAAAAAAAAAAAAAACAAAGCTCTCAAGTGACTACAAACAGAATGAAACTTCTTTATCTGGTAAAAGCTATCTCCTGCAAACATTAAACTTAGTGGTGAAATAGTGAAAGATTTCCCCTAATGTAAGAAATGAAACAAACAGGCACACTTCACTAGACATGGTGGGAGAAAATGCCAAAGTTTGTGAATATAATTATAGATTTATTTAATTCATCTTTTAGTTCTTTAAGCTTTTGCTCCAGTGTTTTGAAGCTTTGTTGTTAGGTACATACATATTCAAGATTGTTATGTTTTCTTAGTAAATTGCCCGTTTTATGATTATGTTATGCCTGTATTTATTTCTAGTACTATTTATTCTTCTAATGTCTATTTTGTCTGATATTAATAAAGCCATTCCAGCTTTCTTTTATTTATTGACTGCATGGTACCCCATTTTCTATTGTTTTTCTTTTTTTAAAATTATTTTAAACTTTGTAAAGATATAATTCACACACCATGAAATTTACCCATTTAAAGTCTACAATTCAGTGGGTTTTAGCAAATCCACAGAGTTGGGCATCTACCACCATATTCAAATGTAGAACATTTTAATCAACATAGAAGTAAACCCTGTACTCATATCAGCCAATCCTTATCTCTCTCATCTTCCCCACCCATGCTTCCTATTCCTCACCCCCAGTCACAGGCAATCACTCATCTTCCTGTCTCTGTAGATTTGCCTTCTCTGGACACTTTATATAAATGAAATTATACAGTATGTGACTCTTGGTGACTGACTTCTTCCACTTACCATAATGTAATGTTTTCAAGGTTGATCTGTATTGTTGCATGTATCAGCTCTTCATTTTTTTAAATGCTGAATAATATTCTATTGTGTGGATATAATATATTTAATTTATTCATTAATCTGCTGATGAACATTTGGGTGTTTCCACTTTTTAGCTATCATAAATAGTGCTGCTATAAACTTTTGCGTTTCCCTGTGGACAAACACTTTCAACTATATTAGGTATACATTTAGGATTGGAATTCCTGGGTCATATAGTAGCTACATGTTTAAGTTTTTAAGGAACTACCAGACCTTCTTCCAACGTGGCTATACCATTTTACATTCCCACTAGCATTGTACGATTATTTAGACTTCTTTGAGTCTTCACCAACGTATGTTATCTGACTCCTTGATTCTAGCCATTCTGGAGGGTGAGAGAAAGTATCACATCACAGTTTTGATTTATATTTCCCTGGTAACCATTGATGCCAAGTATCTTTTCATGTGCTTATTGGCCGTTTATATATCTTCTCTGGAGAAATGTCTTTTTAGACTCTATTTTAAAAATTAGACTACTTGTCTTTTAATTATTGAGTTGTATAAATTCTTTGTATATTCTAGATATGAACATCTGTCAAAGAAAAAATTGCAAGTCTGGACATTAGTAAGGAATGTCTTTATTAATACTGCAACAGGAAGAGGGGAGCTATGTCAATAGGAAAGTCTTTCTCACCATGAAATATCAAAACATCTCAGGCAGAAAGGGATATTTTTTATAAACAGAAACAAACAAGTATAGAAGAAACCTGGTGTGAGGAGTGGAATAAGCCAGTGGCATGACTGGACAGTTAAGCTGGAAACGTTTTTCTCTGTGGTCAGGCAGTTCTCAGAAGGGATGTTCTTTGTTGAAGTGATTTTTTAAGCTCAGGAGGAAGTCAAGATCCAGGGGCTTTGGGAAAGAAGAGAAGCCTAAATACATTTTAGTCCAGTCAAGTTAGTGGGTATTATATCCAGATTGGTCAGTGTGGACAAACAAGTCAAGTAATAATTTATGAGAAAAAGAATGGTAATCTTGAACGTCTGTGTCTGGCCTTGTTATAGGTAAAGAAGGAGGTTATCTTTGAGTCTTATCTAAATAATATGGGACAGGGTAGTTCTTTGCAATAAGCTATTTCACGGAACACAAAAAGGTGGTGGTTTTTCCTAATCACTCTTTGTTAGGAGAACAGGGCTTAGGTCAAATTTAACGTTTTCATCTCTTATCGGATATCAGATTTGTACATTTTTTTCCCACTCTACGGGTTGTTTTCTCTTCATGGATGGTGCTCTTAAAAGGGCTTTTAATGTGGACAAAGTGCATTTTATCTATTTTTCTTTTGTTTCTCTTTCATTTGTTGACATATGTAAGAAACCATTGCCTAATCTATGGTCATGAAGATTTACATCTATGTTTTCGTCTAAAAGTTTATAGTTTTAGCTTTACATTAGGGCTTTGATTTATTTTGAGTTAACTTTTCTATATGGTGCGAAGTAGGGGTACAGCTGCATTCTTTAGCATGTGAGTATCCTGTTCCAGCATAATTTGTGGAAAAGTCTACCTTCCATTGACTTGTTTTGGCGTCCTTTAAAAAATCAATTGGCTAAATATTAGAAGTTTAATTTTTAATTCTCCATTCTGTCCTATTGATATATATGCCCATTGTTATGCCAGTACCATACTGTCTTGATTACTATAGCTTTGTTGTAAGTTTGGAATCTGGAAGCATGAGTCCTCCAAAGCCATTCTGTTTTTTTCAAGATGTTCTGGCTATTTCGCGTCTCTTGAATTTTTGTGTGAATTTTAGGATTAACTTATAAAATTTCTGCAAAAAGTCAGCTGAAATTTTGACATGACTTGGATTAAATCTGTAAATCAATTTGGAGACTGTTATTATCTTAACAATATTAAACTTTTTAATACATGAACAAGTGATGTCTTTGTATTTATTTAGGTCTTTAATTTCTTTCAACAATGTTTTGAAGTTTTAAAAGCATAAGTTTTTTTTTACATTTCATTTCATAAATCAAAAGCATTTTATCCCCTTTCATGCTACTGTAAATGAAATTGCTTCATTAAAATATTTTTTGATATATTGATTGCTACTGCATATAATACAACTAATTTTTGTATATTGATTTTCTTATACCCTGTAGCTTTTTGAATTGATTTATTAATTGATATGGTTTGACTATGTCCCCATCCAAATCTCATCTTGAATTGTAGCTCCCATAATTCCCACATGTCATGAGAGGGACCCATTAGGAGGTAACTGAATCATGGGGGCAAGTCTTTCCCATGCTGTTCTTGTGGCAGTGAATAAGTCTCAGGAGATCTGATAGTTTAATAAAGGGGAGTTCTCCTGCACAAGCTTCTTTGCCTGCCGCCATGTAAGATATGACTTTGCTCCTCCTTTGCCTTCCCCATGAGTGTGAGGCTTCTCCAGCCATGTGGACCTGTGAGTCAATTAAACCTCTTTCCTTTATAAATTACCCAGTCTCAGGTATGTCTTTATTACCAGTGTGAGAACAGACTAATAAATTAATTCTAATAAATTTTCAGTGTATGTTTCAGGATTTTTTTCTATACAAAGTTCATGTTATCTGCAACTAGATAGAATTTTCTTTCTTTCTTTCCATTCTGCATGCGTTTTGTGTTTTTTCTTCACTAATCACCCTGGATACCCAATACAGTAAGAATATAAATGTCAGCAGTGAACATCCTTGCCTTGTCCTTGACCTCGTGGAAAAACATTCAGTCTTTCATTATTAAGTTTGTTGCTAATGCAAATATTTTTGTAGGTGCTGTTTATCACATTTAGGAAGCTCCTTTCTATTCCTAGTTCATTGAGTGCTTTTGTTCACTTGCTTCTTTTTTAATTATAAAGGGGTGTTGAATTTTGTTCAGTAATTTTCTGTGCCTATTGAATTCATGTAGTTTACATACTTAAGTCTATTGAAATGATGTATTACATAAATTTTTAAATGTTATGTTTTAAATGTTATATTTTTAAATGTTTAAACCAATCTTTCTTTACTGTGTTGATCTTCACTTACTTGTACATTTCCAATATTCCTTCTGTTATCAATTCTTAATTACATCCTATTGTGATTAGAGAACATACTTGGTATGGTTTCCATCCTTTTAAATATACTGATGCTTGTTTTATGGCCAAGTGTATGGTCTATTCCATAGAATCTTTCGTGTACTCTTCAGAAAAATGTGTATTTTGCTGTTATTGGGTGGAATGTTTGTAATGTCATTAGGTCTGCTGGGTATACAGTGTTGTTCAAGTCCTGTTTCTTTGTTGATCTGCTAGTTATTCCATTCATTATTGAAAGTGCAGTATTGGAGTCTTCAACTGTTTTCATTGAATTGTTTATTTTCCCTTAAATTCTTTTTTTTAAATTTTTATTTATTTTATTTTAGAGATGAGGTCTCACTATGTTGCCCAGGCTGGTCTCAGACTCGGGCTCAAGTGGTCCTCTTGCTTGAACCTCCCAAAGTGTTCAGATTACAGGGGTGAACCACCACGCCTGGCTTTTCTCCCTTAAATTCTGTCATTACTTTTTATGCATTTTGTGGCTCAATTGCTAGGAGAATATATGTTTATAATTGTTATATTTTCCTGAAGGATTTATTGTTTTAACATTATAGAATGTCCCTCTTTATATCTAGAACTGTTTTCTTATTTTAAAGTCTATTTTTCTGATGTTAGTATAGCCACTCCAGCTTTCTTATCATTGCTGTATGCATATATATATATCATTTTCCATACTTTTTCTTTTAATCTATTTGTATCTTTGATGTATTTATGATGTATGATCTATTTGTATCTTTGATGTATAATCTATTTGTATCTTTGATGTATACATGTCTTATTTAGGCAACATATAGTTGGATCTTTATTTTAATTCAGTCTGAAAGCTCTGTCTTTTGATTGCATAGTTCTATTCATTTAAATTTAATGTTATTATTGGTATAGTTGAATGTATGTTTGCCATTTTACTTTTTGTTTTCTGCTTCATATCTTTTTGTTGCTCTATTCCTCATTTAGTGCATTTTTGCATTAAGTGAATATTTTATTTTTTATTTTAGAGACAGAATCTTATTTTCTAGCACAGAATTTTACTTCCTTTAATAATGTTTTCTCTGTGTTTTTTGAGAGTTTTTTTGTAGTTACTCTGTGGGTTACCATATATATTTTAACTTTTACTAACTTAATTCCAGTGAGATAAAAAAATTTTACTTTCATATAACCCTAATCTCTCTTTCCTTTTTTGTGCTATTATTATTTCTACATTTATTGCAAACCCTGTAATACATTGTTACAATTATTACTTTATATAATTGTATGCCTACTAATAGAAGCTGAGTAAAGGACAGCAGGCATATATTTGTAGAGTTTGTTACATTAGCTTTCTAATTTATTATTTCTAGTTCTTTTCATTTTCCTGTAGATGAACTTTACCTTCTGGTGCTACTTTCTTACTCCAGTACACAATTGTTCCCACCTATATCCTTTGTGCAGTTATTGTCAAATATATTATGGTTCTATATTTCGTAGGTCTAACAATACAATTATATACATATAGTTTTATACACTTGCTTTTAAATTAGTTAAGAGATGGAATGCTAATTTATACCTTTTTTGTAATTACATAAGTACTTAGACTATTGCTTCTTTTCTTAATTTTTTACTGATTCTTTCTTCTGCTTGCTCAGACCTGGTACTTAGGTCCTCTAGTGAATTTTTAAATTTCAGTTATTGTAATTCGCAACTACTTTTCCATAATTTATATCTTTTTTAATGTGCTTTATTTGCTGAATTATATTTCTGATATTTTCCTTTGGTTTTTTAAAAAAATTTTAAAATTGTAATTAGGGGTACATGTGGTTTTCATTACCTGGATGAATTGTATAGTGAGGAAGTCTGAGATTTTCGTGCACCCATCACTTGAGTAGTATACGTTGTGCCCAATATGTAGTTTTTCCTTCCTCACCTTCCTTTTACCTTCCCCCACTTTTGAGTTTTCAGTGTCCATTATACCACTCTTGATGCCTTTGGGTACTCATAGCTTAGCTCCCAGTAATAAGTGAGGACATACTGTATTTGTTTTTCTATTTCAGAGTTACTTTACTTAGCATAATGACCTCCAGTTCCATTCAAGTTGCTGCAAAATATATTGTCATTCTTTTTCACGGTTGAGTAATATTCCACAGTGTATAAATACTACATTTTCTTTACCCTTTCATTGACTAATGGGCACTTAGGATGATTTCATATCTTTGCAATGTTGAATTGTGCTCCAATAAACATTTGTATGCAGGTGTCTTTTTGACTTCTTTTCCTTTGAGTAGATACCCAGTAGTAGAATTGCTATATAAAATGGTAGATCTACTTTCACTAATAGTTCTTTGAGAAACCTCTATACTGTTTCAATAGAGATTGTACTAATTTACCATCCCACCAGCAATGTATAAGCATTCCCTTCTCACCACATCCATGCCAACATCTATTGTTTTTGATTTCTTAATAATGACCATTCTGGCTGGGGTAAGGTGATATCTCATTGTGGTTTTAATTTACATTTACCTGATAATTAGTGATGTTGAGCATTTTTTCATATGTTTATTGGCCATTTGTACATCTTCTTTTGAGAAATGCCTATTCACATCACTGACCCACTTTTAAATGAGATTCTTTGTTTTCTTCTTGCTTATTTGCTTGAGTTTCTCGTGTATTCTGGATATTTGTGTTTTGTCAGATGCATAGAGGAAATACCTGTTCACTCTGATGATTATTTCTTTTCCTGTGCATAAGCTTTTTGGTTTTATTATATCTCATTTATTTATTAATTTTTGTTGCATTTCCTTTTGGGGTTTTAGTCGTAAAATTTTTGTCTATGTCAATGTACAGAGGAGTCTTACCTCGGTTTTCTTCTAGAATTTTTATGGTTTTGGGGCTTAGATTTAAGTCTTTAATTCATCTTGAGTTAAGTTTTGCATGTGGTGAGAGACAGATATCTAGTTTCACTCCTCTACATGTGGTTATCCAATTCTCCCAGCACCATTTATTAAATAAGATATCCTTTCCCCAATTTATGTTTTTGCATGCTTTGTCAAGGATCACTTGGTTGTTAGTATTTGCCTCCATTTCTGGGTTCTCTGTTCGGTTCCATTGGTCTATCTATTTACTTTTATACTATTACCATGCTGTTTTGGTTACTATAAACTTGTATAATTTGAAGTCAGGTAATGTGATGCCCAGATTTGCTCTTTTTATTTAGGATTATTTTGGCTGTTCAGGCTCTTTATTGGTTCCATACGAATTTCAGGATTACTTTTCTACTTCTGTGAAAAATTATGTTGATATTTTGATAGGAATTACATTGAATCTGTAGATTGCTTTGGACAATATAGTCAGTTTCACGATATGGATTCTTCCAATCTATGAGCATGGGATGTATTTCCATTAGCTTGTACCATCTGATTGCTTTCAGCCATGCTTTGTAGTTCACCTTGTAGAAATCGTTCACTTCTTTGGATATTTTATTTTACTTTTTGTAGCTGTTGTGAAAGCAATTGAGTTCTTGATTTGATTCTCAGCTTGATTGTTGCTAGTGTATAGCAGTGCTACTGTCTTGTTTACATTGATTTTGTAACCTGAGACTTTACCAAATTCATTTATCAGATCTAGGAGTCTTTTGGAGGGGTCTTCTAGAGTTTTCTAGGTTAAGATCATCAGCAAACAGAGATAGTTTGTCTTCCTCCTTTCCAGTTTGGATGCCCTTTATTTCTTTCTCTTGCCTGATTGCTCTGGCTAGGCTAGGACTTATCTTTAGTTCCTTATATATGCTTTCCTTTAGCTCTTTTAGCATATTTTAAATAACTGATTTAAGTATTTTTCTAGTAAGTTTTACGTCTGGACTTCCTAAGGGACAGCTTTTGTTAATTACTTGCTTTTTTCCTTAGGTATGTACTGTAGTTTTTAAAAATTTCTTTTTATGCCTTGTGAATTTTTTATTGTTAAAGATTGGACATTTTGAGTATTATAATGTAACAGCTCTATAAATCAGTTTTCCTTTCTTCCCAGGATCATATTGCTTCTTGGTGCAGTAGTCATTTGTTTAGTGACTTTTTTGAACCAGTTGTGTAAAGTCTGTATTTTTTGTCACATGTGTTCACTGTAGTTTATGTTCCATTAGCTTAGTGATCAACTACTCATTGAATGGAGATATCATATATGCCTGAAAGAAAAAAAAAAAAAAATGCTGAGTCTTTGCAAATGGGCTCTGTGTATTGGGGACATGTCTGGGTGATTTACAATCCCGATTTAACTTTCACTTCTGGCTTGTGCAGAGGCTGAAGGTCCGGCATAGAATAGGCGAAAAGTCAACATATTCTCAAGGCTTTTCTGACTATCCAGTCCTAGGCATGTGGGTGGACTCCTAGGCTTTTAGGATATGTTATAGCTTTTCAATGCCTTTATTCTTCCCAAAGAATCCTATTCTTTAGCCTTTCCTCTCAAGCTTTTGGTGAGTCTGTTTTTCATCCCAGTGATTATCCCTTGCCCCAGGGAGCAACAACAAATACATTCGCCTCTGTTTTCAACAGAGGTTCTGTGGTCAGCTGCTTCAGACCTGGGAGACTGTCAAGTAAGTTGAAATAAAGACAACCCCTTTGAGCCCGTCCTCCAGGGCGCCACTAGACAGGTTGAGCAACCAACCACAGTTCTTTGTAAAAGAGATCTGTTCTGCTTCCTCTGGTACTGGTATCTGTGCTGGGACTGTAAACTCTTTTCTTCAGGGTTGTTGCCAAGCTGAGGCGCAGGAGATAGGAACAGGGGAAATTAAAAGACCACAAAGCTTGCTATTCTTACTGAGATTCTGGTGTTTTTTCTTGATTAAACATTTTGCCCTGCTTGTTACCAGCTCTTGGTTTGTTTCAGAGATCTAAATAGTTGCTTCTGACAGTTTTTACCAACTTTTTTATTGCCTTTTTGGAACAGTGGACTTTGGAGTTTCCTATTTTGCCATTTTCTCTGAAATCCCATAACCAAATTTTGATTGCATTAATCTCTCTATTTTATATGTTCCCCTACTTTATTGTTATCAGCTATTATCTTTATTATCCTCTTTCTTCTATTTTTCTGGATTTGATTTAATTTCTTTTTTTATATTCTTCAGATAAAATTTTAGATCTTTGACTTTTCAACCTTTCTTCTTTTCTAATAAATGTCCTTAAGATTAGAAATTCCCCTTTAAGTAGTATTCCAGGAATCTTGGTTTATGGTATCATTCATTATCTATTAACTAATATAGTTTTAGGGATAAAAAGAGAGAACTAATAAAATAATAGATTAATTCTAAATAACACAAGAAAGGAGAAGCAAGGAATATGAAACAACTGAGTCAAGTTCAAAGAAAATGATAAAATGGCAGATATAAACCAGCCTTATCAGTCATTACATAATACGTAAATGGACTCAATTCTTCAATATGTGAAGATTAAGATAGACTGAAAAAGGAACTATGGGATACTTATAGGAAAGAGCTACTCCATTGCAAACGTTAACCAAAGGAAAGTTGATGTAGTCACACTAACAATATACAAAATAAACTGCAAGGCAACAAGCACCAGTAGAACTAGAGGCATTCCATAAGTGTGTTAACTGACCAGAAGGATATTAGCACATGTGTATGTACCCCCCAAAAAACAAAATACATAAATCAGTAATTGCCAGAACTTAAAGAAAGAAAAGCAATACATAACCAACGTGGAAGACTTTAATAAACTCCGTAACTAATAAAACAAGAAGATAATAAAAAGAAGGATTATATAGATATGGACAGGACATCTAATAAAAGACCTAACAGATATCAAGAAAACATTGCATCCAACAGCTACAAAGGCTCATGTCTTCTTCAAGTATGTAGAATCATTTACTGAGATTGACTATACACTGGACCATAAACAAATCTCAACAAATTTCACAGGATTAAAGTAATTCAGAGTAGACTCTCTGACCACAGTGGAATTAAGCTAGGAATTGGTAGAAAATCCCCTACTGTTCAAAAATTAAACAATTCACTTCTAAATAATCCATGTGTCGAGAGGAAGTCACACTTGCAATTGTAATGTATTTTGAACTGAATAATAAAATATGCCACAAGTGGACCTTTTTAGCATCTAGCAACCAGAGCTTAACCCTTGCCCAGAAGTTGGTCTTAAGGAGCCTGCTCTGGCATTAAGGTCATATGTTCTGATTGTTTCAAGTTCGCCCTTCGCCACATGTTAACAATTTAGATTACATCCCCTGCCCCACTGCCTTGTTGGAGCCATGACTTTAAATCTTCTATACAACCAACATACTGCTCTTAGCCCAGTGTGCATGCGGTAAGCTTCTTTTGGTTACAACTATCTATTAACTATTTCTGGTTATTCTTGGTAGTAATGTCTTTGCAAAGTGGAAAATATTCTTTAATTCTAAGCAAGGACGAAAGTGTTTAAAGCTTTATAAGGCTTTAGTCACCCAAAGAACTAATTCATGTGATTATTCATCTTTTTCTGACCTTGCAAATCAGCACCTCAGAGACATCCAGACACTCTTGACTTCCAAAGGACAAGCTTCTTGCAAATGAACAATTTCAATTGCTATATCCATAGTCCCACTCAACATACCCTCAAGCAGCATACTTAACATGAAAGTCTGTTTAATTGCCAGTAAATAGTAGAATAATCTTTTAAAACAATGTAGCAAACACGATTAATTGAAACAATCTTAATGTGTTTCATGTGGTAATAACCACTTATGTAAGATTAACACCATAGAAAGAAAAGACAAGGAGAGAGGTAGTGGGGTGTTCCTGTAATGGTAGGCTTTGCAGTAAATCCTTCTGTTGTTCCCCTTGCTGGTCATTTTTGTTTCCTTTGTAAGTTTTTCAGCTAGATGAAATAAGGAATTATTACCTGATAAATAGTCGGTGAAACTGAATAATTGGTAGTGTATTTATTATCTTAGTGCTTTGAATTAAGTGTGTGAAATGAGAACTCAAAAGCTGGAGCATAAGACAACACTTCAGAGGGAAGATGCTTTGCACAGGAACTTCTTTAGGAAGAAAACTAAAGATTCATCCATTCATTCATCCAACAATTCAATATCCCATTAAATCAGTGGTGATGCCTGAAGTTAATGGTTTTATCTGACTGTACCCTAAAGTCATCTGAACCTAGAATTTGTATCTAAGGTAACAATACAATGAAGAAAATAACTCAATAATCTAAAGCACCTGCTTTGTACCAGGCACTCTCTTACATTCTCTCTTGTGTCTCTTTTGATGACTCTGTGAGACAGGTAGCATCCATTCCTCTTTAAGGACCAAGAAGCCCACACTGAGAGAGGTGAACTGGCTGCATTACTAGTTAACGTTCAGTGGGAATTCCCACCATGCTGCTGGGCTCCAGGGTCTTATTCTTTCCCTGAACCACAATTGCAGCAAGGATACACCCCATAGGTTTAAGGTGGATCAGAAAGAAGGGAATGTTTAGATTGTATCAGGGTTTGCTTTAATCATGCATGATGAGATGACAGACGTGGAGACAACTGCCTTTGGAAGTGCAGTTTACACTTTATAGTTTCCAAGAGGGAGGCCACACCACGCACGGCCACACGGGGACCACCAGGTTGGTCAGAAAGCAGAAGGAGCCAGCACGGAGCAGGGCTCGGAGACTTTACTGTGATTCCTACAGGAAAGAATGGGCAAGGCAAGGCCGGAAAGTTTAAGATTCTAGTACTGAGCTTCTCAGGGTGGTCTCTAATTGTCTGACACCTGGCTGACATGGTCTGTTTGTGTCCCCACACAAATCTCATGTTGAATTGTAGCTCCCATAATTCCCATGTGTTGTGGGAGGGAGCTGGTGGGAGATAATTGAATCATGAAGGCTGCTTCCCCCATACTGTTCTCATGGTGTTGAAGAAGTCTCATGAGATCTGATGCTTTTTAAGGGGTTCCCCTTTCGTTTGATTCTCATTCTCTCTTACCTGCTGCCATGTCAGACATCCCTGTGCTTTTCCTTCGTCTTCCACCATGATTGTGAGGCCTCTGTAGCCATGTGGAACTGTGAGTCGATTAAACTTCTTTCCTTTCTCAATGACCCAGTCTTGGGTATGTCTTTATCAGCAGTGTGAGAACAGACTAATACGCTGACCCTGGGGTAATTTAGGGCAGGGGAAGTGTTGGCCTGGTGCATGGAAATTACATAAAGAACGGGTTTGGAATGTGTGATTTGGAGTGCGTGGTTCATACAGGAAAGGGACCCTCACAGGTCAGTTATTTGCTGTCTCTAGGAATTCTCCCTGGGAAGGATAGTCACTTCAGGATTAGCAAAGACCTAAGGTGGTCAAAGCAACACAA
The DNA here is from genome assembly GCF_047675955.1 of Chlorocebus sabaeus. Classification (NCBI taxonomy): domain Eukaryota; kingdom Metazoa; phylum Chordata; class Mammalia; order Primates; family Cercopithecidae; genus Chlorocebus; species Chlorocebus sabaeus. The sequence continues at coordinate 131,821,973 of NC_132923.1, forward strand.
AACACAGAAAATTTATGAAAACATAGACGATAGAGAGACATCTATAATTTATATTTGGTTGGTAATGAAATCAGGACTTTCCATCTAAAGCTCTCTTCAGAAGCAACCACAGAGGGCCTGGAGATGGAGCACAACCCTGCTGTGCTTCTGCTGCAGCTGTGGACACTCCGGCAAGTGGAGGAAATCCAGCAGGTGCATTTGCACAGCAGACAGCAGGAGTGCTCCAGGCACGTTGGAGGAAGAATCAGTGACTATCTTAGGTTGGGTTTCCCAGACCCCGAACCAAGGTCTTCAGTGTAGGCAGTTTATTTGGGAAGTGATCCTAGAAGTGAGAAAGTAGGGAAAGTGGGAGGGGGAATAGAAAAAGTCCAGTCTAAGATGCACTACAGACAGGGCTATGTTTGTGGGCATATGAGGTTCAATCCTACAGGAGACTCTTAGAGGAACCATTGCAGCATGGCCAAGAATTGTCCCCCACCCCAAGATGAGGATGCTGGGCATTCTATCACTAGCTCCCAGCCACCACTCTTTGAGAGTTGTACCAAGAAAGGATGAAGTGGGCACTAATGCCTCTATTTCTGGGCCATACTTGCACTCAGGTGGGTAGGCTCTTAAAGTGTAGAGCAAGAAGAGAAGAGGTGCAGGCATTTGAGGGGAGAATCACAGCTATCACAACTCAGGTGGCCTGAGGGCATCTGGGGGAAGGTATCAAGAGGGTTCACTATAGGAACAGAAGAATGAAACAGATGGTCTCTTTTTGAAGAACATGGATACATTGATTTCATTCTCATCCATGCAGGTCATAAAGTGTTTGGAAAGCAATAGTTATGACTACTGGCTTTCCTGTTCCGTCTCAGGACCAAAAAATTGATGTGTTTCTCCCGAGCATTTCATCTGCTTATAGTTCTGTGTACACTATGAATTGTGTAATTCTTAGTGTTCCTTCCTTGTGTCAGCTAAAAAAACAGAAGCTTAGAACCAAAATTTATGCCTTACCTCCACCAAGTGTAGAGATAGTGTAGAAATTGCTGTTTTATATTTATTTCAAGATCTCTTACTCTCACTGTTATCTTTTTATTCTGAATTTAAATCTATGATTTGTTGCTATATTTTATATAACTTTACAAGATGTCCTGACTCTTGAACAAAATTCTTGTGCTAGGGAAAAATGTTGGTTGCAGATGTCAGACACTTAACTCAGAGTATGTTAAACAACAACAACAAAGAATGTTTTGGCTTACATAACTGGGAAAATGAGGAAAATGTCTTGCTCCAGGCATAGTTGGATCCAGAAATTCAAATAATATCATTCATATTTTCTTTCTCTCATCTCTCTCTCTTCCTCCCTCTCTTCCTCTCCCTTTATTACTTTTCAATTATCTCTCTCACCTCTTTCAGCTTTCCTCTGTGTTGGCTTTACTCTCAGTAGGATTATCCCATTTAGTATTAGTGCGTTCTCAAGCTGCTAGTAAAGACATACCTGAGACTGGATAATTTATAAAGGAAAGAGGTTTAATGGACTCACAGTTCCAGATGGCTGGGGAGGCCTCACACTCATGGTGGAAGATGAAAGAAGAGCAAAGGCACATCTTACGTGGTGGCTAGCAAGAGAGAATGAGAATCAAGTGAAAGGGGAAACCCCTTATAAAACCATCAGATCTCATGAGACTTCTTCCCTACCATGGGAATAGTATGAGGGAAACCGCCCCCAGGATTCAATTAGCTCCCACCAGCTCCCTCCCACAACACATGGGAATTATGGAAGCTACAATTCAAGATGAGATTTGGGTGGGGACACAACCAAACCATATCAGTGGCATAGAATGACCACTGATTGCTCTAGGCTCAGATCAAAGTTACAGTTGATGAACCCGGAATTGCAATAAAAACAAAGGAAGTCACCTCTTCCTTGGTAGCTTGAGCAAGTTTCCTTGACGGGCTCTGCTGAGTTCTGCTTAAGTTAACTTTGCACCTCTGTGACGGAGTCTTTAGTACTGGAGACACTTGCGATGGGTACCCCATCAGAAGGAGAAGAAGGGGAGAGGTAAAAAGTGCTACATAGACACAAATGAGCTGCCTCAGTTTACAGCCATAAGAAATACATGGTCTGATAGGTAGATGTGGTAGCCAGGGGGTGAAGGAGAGAAGTGGGAGAGAAATGTGTGTCGTGTGTTGACTACTTACATTTACTAGACCATGTGCTGATCATTTCACATGGGGTATGCCATTTAATCCTCAAAAGAACCCTATGACACAAGGTCAATTCCTATTCACAGTTTAAAAATGGGAAAAATGAGGCATAGCTAGGAAGTGATGAGGATAGGATTCAAAGACTCGTAGGTTGGCTCTAAAACTAGGACTGTTAGCCACCATGGAAGAGCTGGTTTGGGCAGCAGAAGAGATGGAAAGGCTGTTCATTCAGAATGCTATTGGATGGGTGAAGGTGGGATAGAGAACCAGGTTACTTTTGAACATGGTAAGTCTGGAATGCCTTAGAGGCATCCATGCAGAGTCAGGGGTAGAGAGTTAAATACATGTGCATGGAGTGATAAGGAGAGATTTGGGCCACAGATAGAACTTTCGAGGCTGTGAAGTCATGGGCATGTATCAGCTCTCCTGGACAGAGGAGTCTGTGTGAGACAGAACAACAGACTCAAGCCTTCAGTACCTTTACCATTGCATGGCCAATTAGAGGAGACATAAAAGAATTTTCTAGGAAAAGAAAAAAAGAGAGAGTATTGATTAACAGAAGTACAGGGAAGAGTGTTTCAGAAGGAAGGCAGGGTCTATACTGTCAAATAAATACTGCTTTGCTAAGATGAAAATTGAAAAAGGTCCCTTGGCATGAGGGCATGGTTACCATAACAAAATTGTTTCACTGACTGAAGGGAGGCAGACCGGATCAGAGTGAGTCAGGAGTAGGTGGATGTGTGGGTGTGAATAAAGGGACTTAGTGAGTATACACGGCCTCTTCAAAAGATTTGAAAAATCAAAACAGAAGGGTGCCAAGGAAGATGTGGGGGATGGGAAAGAGGATTTAACATGTTAGAAATTTATGGGTTCAATTTGAATAGGAAGTGTCAGTATAAACTCATCTTCTGTTTTCCTTCCTTGAACACATATTTTCTAGCTCTGTTCACTGAAAAAGCCTAGGAGCAATGACGCCCCAATAGCAAAAGACATCCTGCCATCCACAGCATGGGTGTTAAATACTGTTTACCCCAAAAAGGAATCAGAAATTCTTACAGAAAGGAGCATTTTCAGGTCTAGAGTGGGAAACATTTAATATGATTCTAGGACTTCTTGTGCCTGAAGGCAAGGAAGCATTGAAAGACCAACGGGTCATGTCAAAAAACATGGGACACAAAAGGAGGGAGTCCTTTTGACCAGCAATAGGACAACTTAGGGCACTGGGGAGGCTGTTAATGAAATAATGGGAATCTGCAAAAAGGGGGAGAAGTAAGGAAGGAGATGTCTCATAAGTGGGGAGGAAGTGGGGATGGTGATATGGCTTGGCTCTGTGTCCCCACCCAAATCTCATCTCCAGTTGTAATCCCCAGGTGTCGAGTGAGGGTCCTGGTGGCAGATGATTGGATCACAGGGGAAGTTTCCCCCATGCTGTTCCTGTGACAGTGAGTGAGTTCTCATGAGAGCTGATGGTTTTAAGAAGTGTTTGGCAGTTCCCACTTTGCTCCTCTCTCCCTCCTGTTGCCACCTAAGACTTGTCTTGCTTCCCCTTCACCTTCTGCCATGATTGTAAGTTTCCTGAGGCCTCCCTAGCCATGCAGAACTGTAAGTCAATTAAACCTCTTTCTTTTATAAATTACCCAGTCTCAGGTGGCATCTTTATAGCAGTGTGAGAATGGACTAATACAGATGGTAAGTAGACAGGAGATTCTGATTAAGTCTTGAGACATGTGGAGGGGGAAGAGTTGAGTGCAGGAGATGGAAGGAGGAGGAGGGTTTGATGATGATGGGGACTGAAGAAACAGTGATTGGTGGTGTGGGACAACTTAGCATAATGACAGCAACACATAAAGGGATGACAAGGGAGACAAGAAGCCAAGAAATGTTGGACAATATAAGGAAGATGTCTTAGTACCCTCAAGCTGCCATGACACTGTCACGGACTGAGTGACTTAAACAGTAGACAATTTTATCACAGTTATGAAGGCCAGAAGTCCAAGATCAAGGTGCCATCAGGATTGCATTTTTGTGAGGGCTTTCTTCCTGGCTTATGGATGGCTGCATTCTCATTGTGTCTTCGATGTGGGCTTTCCTCTGTGCATGTAAGGACAGACAGAGACAGACAGACAGACAGACAGACACACACACACACACACAGAGAGAGAGAGAGAGAGAGAGAGAGAGATCCACTCTTTTCCTCTTCTTACAAGGACATCTTTCCTATTAGATTAGGGTTCTACTCTTATGACCTCACTTAAACTTCCTTACCTTCAAATACAGTCACATTGGATGTTAGGGCTTTAACATATGAATTTTATGGAACACAATTTAGTCCATAATAGAAGAAAAAGCATCCAAAGGCCAGTGTTTTGGATGGGTCTCTCTATGAAGGATAAAGTCAGAAAATTGGCTAGGAGGCAAGGACTTGGGTCAGTCAGAGTGAGTGACCAGGACCTGAGAGGCAGAGAGCAGTTGAGCAAAAACGGTATGGACTCAGGGAACCAGAAATTGTCCCAAGAAGGCAGATTGGTCTGAAATCTGTAATGGGAATTGAGGAAGAGGCCAAGTTCACCCCAATCCTGAGACTCCTAGTGTGCATGCCAGAAGTGCCTCTGTGCTCTGCCATTCCCACTCTGTGTTTGGTTACATGGCATATGTCAGAGGAATAGAAGTAGCCAAAGCACATTTTCCCGATCAACATGATTTGGAATCTTGCCTTTAAAGTGAACTTTTCCAGTTTGCTGGTGTGAGGTTAAGGATGAGACATGGAGGTGGAGAACCTCCTTTTCCTCGTATGCACCACCAACACTTTCATGTTCCTTAATTGTTATTCTCTCCTGAGTTCTGGTGATATTTAGAAGTCTGGGCCATGTTTTCTGTAGCAATTATGTGAATTTAGTTAAATGGCCTCCCTGTTTACAAATGCTGGTCCAAGAAGAAAGGTGTCAGGAGGCATCTCTTAATTATGCTGCCATGGGCAAACTTCTGGGAGTTGGAATGGGCAATTTGGCCTTCTGGCTTTTTTTCTGACTCGGGGGCTTTCTTTAAATATACAGGAGGTATGCAAGCATTTCCTGTGCCTGTGAAGTATTTCCAGGCATTAATTATTTTCATTATTAGCTTCACTCCATTGCAATCACTCATCAAACTAATTTCTTTGAAGTATGAGGATGAAATTTCAAATTGGGTGTTCAAGTCCTTTTAATTGCACTTGAAGTGAGAATTAGCTGTGGGGTCTGTATTTGGAAGCATGAGGGTCTTCTGCCACACAAGATAAATCAAAACTAAGGCAGCGCTGAGCCTTTTCTAATAACACGGCATAGAAAAGAGAATGGGAGAGAAAAAAAAAATGACAAATCAACACAATTAAATCTGAAATTGCTGGCTTCCAAAATGAATTCATTCTTGTGAGTCAACATTGTTTTGATTTTTAGATTAGGTTTGTTTTTCAAACCCATGTTTTCCCCAGACTGATTATTTTTGGTATTTTGTACACACTTGTGAATTTCCAACAGAATGTTAATATCCCTGACCTATTTCCTGCCTCTGTCTGTATTGTGAGGGCAGCCGCGTCAATGTCTGAGATCACAATAGAGACCTCAGTTTCCAAAGGTTTCACTGTTCTCCAAGATCTACAACTGCACCACCAAAATTTAATGGGCAGAGCCAAAGAATGAGGTCCATTTTTATGTTTAGGGAGCATGTATTCCCGAGGGAATGAATGGCAGTAATATGCATACACAATGGGCTCCTGGGCTGTTATAATGGGAGGAAGGAAATGAAGACAAGTGTTAGAGACATTGAAAGGAAGGTTGACATCCAGCCTTAGCCAGAGGCCTTCGTTCAGTCTTTGTCGTGAAAGGGCCCTTGGAGTTGGGGCTTAAAGGGTGCATGGGATTGTGTGAGAGCCAGGAAGATCTTCCAATGCCTGGGTCGGATTGTGCCAGGTCACTGTAAGCCTGAGACTAAAGCTTAGAGGTGAGATGAGATCTCTCACCTTCTAATTTCCTAAAGCTTTTTGTCCATCTCATGTAAAGCTTTTTATCTTTCCCAGTATGTAGGTTGCAGCCTAGGAAGAGATTTATGGAGCTCCTCTGTACTGTCCAATATGACTGTCTCAGCAGATGCATGAGACTCATCCCTTGAATGCTGTAATTTAATTATCAGAAAACGCCAAGTGGATTTGTTATTCTGTGGGCTCTGTGAAGAAGATGGAATCAATTCTCAGTTCATTTTAGCTTAATTACAATTCATGTAGGAGGAAGAGAGTGAAAGAAGATACTAGAAAATTGATGGCTTCCTTGACAGAGAAAGACTCATGAGCTCAGAAAAGCCTATCTCTCCCTAGTTCCATAAAATGTTAGAAGATGTCAAACACTGCTCCATATTTTCTCCCTCTGACTAGTCATGGGCTAATGCATGGTGTGCATATGTGTTCTATAATACTATACTGAAGTAGGTAAAACGCTGTCTTCTCCTGCTGAGATGGCTGCCTGCCTTTTCCTGCTTCTACTCCTAGCATATTGGAAAGACGTAATACAATAAAAAATACATTTGGTCTTTGATACGTCTGGCATAGGTTTTCTAAAACCCTCAGAATTTTCTGAGTGATAAGAGTATCTTTTGTTACTCATAACAAGCCCCTTTTGCTCACACTTGAGTTAATGCTAATGTGATAAGTCATAGTGGGCCCCTAGATAGCTTCAGGATTGGAGTTGGTTGCTAGAAAAACAAAACATGTGATTAGAGGGTTAGAACTTTCAACCCTCCCACCCCCTGACCCCTGGAAATGGTAGAATGGCTGGAAATTGAGTTCAGTGACCCATGGCTAGTGACGTAATCATATCTACATAATGAAACCTCTGTAAAACCCTCTAAATGACACGATTCTCTTTGGTGAACACATCAAGGTGCTGGGAGGTGGCATGGAAGCTGGAGAAGCATGGAATTTCCACCCCACCCACCATATCTTGCCCTGTGTGCCAGCTCTGGAAGGTGGCAAGGTGCTGTAGAAGGCATGGAAGCTCCATCCCATCCACTGTAGCTTGTCCTGTGTGTCTCTTCCACTTGGCTAGTCCTGAGTTGCATCCTTTACAATAAAACTGTAAGTATAGCACTTTCCTGAATTCTAAGATGTGCTGCAAATTATCAGACCTGAGGCGGAGTGGTGGTCACCTTGAATTTGTAGTCATCCAGGCAGTTGTGCAGTGAATCTGGGGACTCAGCACTTGGAATTGGCATCTGAAGTAGGGGAAGTCTTGTGGGACTGAGCCCTACCAGCTCTGGGTAGTTAGAGTCAGACTTGAATTGAGTTGTAGGTTAGCTAGTTAGTGTCAGAGAAGAAAACACACGAAGACCATATATATTAGTGACAAAGTGAAGGTGGCTAGCTTAAAAAGGTAATAAGCCTATGATTCTACCCCAGATGTTAGTCAGAAATATTCCTGTTCCTTGTAAGTGTCTTTGTTTCTCACAATCTGATCAAGACTTGGACATAGTAGTCCTTTGTGTATTTTTTTTTTTTTTTTGAGAAAGAGATTGAAACACATCGTGCCAAAGGACAACAGTGAATGCCTCTAGTTTACAATCTAGAATTTGGAGACATTCAAATAGCCCCATGCCCAAATTGCCAATGGATCAGTCAGAATATTAACTTCTGAGTGAAAATTAGTGAAAGGAAAGAAGTGAACTGGTTTTAAGATCCTCAGAGAAGTACTGATGAATGATATGGTTTGGCTATGTCCCCACCCAAGTCTCATCTTGAATTGTAGTTCCCATAATCTTCACGTGTTGTGGGAGCAACCTGGTGGGAGGTAATTGAATCATGGGGACAGTTACCCCCATCCTGTTCTCTTTAGTGAGTTCTCACAAGAGCTGATGGTTTTATAAGCACCTGGCATGTCCTCTGCTGACACTCATTCTCTCTCCTGCTGCTCTGTGAAGAGGTGACTTCCACCATGACTGAAAGTTTTTTGAGACCTCCCCAGCCATGCAGAACCGTAAGTCAATCAAACCTCTTTTGTTTATAAATTACCCAGTCCCAGGTATTTCTTCATAGCAGCTGGAGAACAGACTAATACACTAAGAATATAGTTACTCCAATTGACGTTAGAATTATTCTGGTATCATGATAGATAATGTCACAGAGTAGGAAGACATGCTAGGGTTTGAGCAAATTACCCCATACCTTTGTTTTCATTTGCTCTACTGCTTCTGCAATGTGCATTTGCAGTGCTATTAAAGAGTCTTCGAGAAAGAGTTTCTCATTGTTGCTAACATATTTCTTTCTCTCTGCTCACTAAGGAGAGATTTCTATTTCCTTTGTGGGTCAGTTCACAAACCTGAAAAACTAATAAGCTCAGAGCAGAACTCCAGTGAGGAACTGTTTACTTTTTGCTCCTAGGCCATATGAGCTGGTTTTATTAACACAGCCCTCGTAATTTCTACATCTGCAAACGCTTTGTACATTAATGTGCAGAAAAGATCAGACCCAGCACACGGCTTGTCATGCTCCATAAAAATTTAATGGAAAATAAAATGCGGTGTTCAGAAGATCAATACTGTTATTCTCTTTCAGCAAACTGTGAATTATTGTTTTCATAAAATAATAATAATGCCAGCATATTGATGTTGAATGGAGACTAGATCTGTTGTCAAACATAAAGTCGTATTTAATCTTTTAATGCCTTCCTTCATAAACCCCCACGCCTAGATCCTGAGCGTCTCTCACTCTCTAAAGACAATGGGAACCAATGATAATTTTGCTGCCTTGTTCTTTGTTATTTCAGTAGAACCACTGAGCCAGGTGCCCACATTTTTCAGAATGGGCAGAAGTTAAAGATGTATTCTCACCATCCAACAGCCCCTGAAGATGCTCTAGAGATGCATTGTTTTTAGAAGTATCAGGGAACTGGGGGTCACTTGGTTAATGGTCTCAGTGGTCTCTTTTAACTCTAACATCCAGGATTCTAGGGTCCTGCCCTAAGACATGGCCATTTCTTGGAAAAAGCATGGCAGTTACTCATTCTGATGCTGATCACACCACATGGTAGACAAATCACCTCTCTGAGGCCCAAATCCTTGTATAGGAATGTTCTTTTTTTTCCGGACTTATTCTCCATGCTGACCAAAGCTTCCCTTCAGGTTACCTGGATGGATTCACATTCAATGTCAGGACTTGGCTCATTGTGAATAAGCCTTCTTATCCAATTTGTTCACTTTGCTTATGTCTTCAGGCTGATAATCAAAAACACTGACTCTGAAAACTGTTAGTTGCTGCCAGTCTGAAAACCTGTTATGCTTCAATAGATTGAAACCCTGGTTTCAGTGTTCTAAAAGACGGCAGTCCCCTGCTGCCCTTCCCACACTCCAGTGCTAATCCACCTGCAGAGGGCCATCCCCAGAGCTTCTGCGCTGGCAGGTATATGGGCCATAGAGGGAACAATCAAGATGTTATTGGGGTGGGCTTCCTGGCTTCCAGATCCTGTGCAGGCCATAGTTTCTTCTGGGACGGAGGAGCTTGGTGCAGTGAGCCTGGGACAAGGACTGAAGCTCCACAGATTCTCTGGAGAAAGTGAAAGCTCCTTCCAGACGCATTGTCTCATGAGGCCTGTTGGCTTCCCAGATTCCCAAAGGTCTGGGGTACAGGTATACAGAGGGAAGAGGGGCTGCTGCCCCAGAAACTCCAAACTTGCTGCTCAAGGAGGCTGGGAGGAGAGAGGTCTTATCTCTGTGCCTGATTCCCAGACAGGGAACTGCTGTCTTGCCACTTGTTGCCCATTGGAGCAGAGGCTGCTGGACCCCACCACTCAAAGTTCCCTTGGGCCCAATGAGCCTGGAGTTGCCAAAGGAAGATAATAATGTACCCCAAGGGACCTGCACCTAGCATGAGGAAGAAACAACACTGCAAACTGGGGGACTGTAGAAAGCCCAGGTGCTGGAGAGCAAGTTGAACAAAGCCATGAAGAACAATTACAGAGATTCAATTACACCATAAGTGCACTTTCTGGAAAACAACACATTAACTAAATGAGATTATTTTTATTAGAACATGAAGTAGATGAACTGAAGGTTAGAATAAGTCAACATTGAGACCCAAGTTACTGGCCTAGAACAAGAATTGACAAACTATTGCTCATAGGCCAAATCTGGCTCACCACCTGTTTTATAAATAAAGTTTTATTGGAACACAGACAAGCCCATTGACTTACATAGTGTATATTTCTGCTTTTGCATTATAACATCAGAATTGAGTAGTTGAGACAGGACGTATGGCTCACAAAGTCTAAAACATTTACTCTCTGGTTCTTTGCAGAAAAATTTTTCTGACTTGTATCTAGGGTATAAAAGGAATTTTTCAAATCCCAGACAAAAAGCCATGGTTAAAAATATTAAGGAGAAAAATGAATGATACGTCTCCAAAACGCTGATATAAGATTATTAGGAGTTCTAGGAAAAGGACAAAGAATAGATAAAAAAAAAATTAAATAAATCATATAAATAAATTTCCCTGTGTTAGCTAGAAGGTAAGCTTTACAAAGAAGGGTCTTTGGGCCATAGCTCTGTCTTTATCACCTGGGACAATAACTGGCACAAAAGAGGTGCTTAGTAAATATTTATTGTGCTGGATTTCCTCTATTCCTCCTCCAGATACACGATCCACTTTTGATCAACCCATTTTCTTCCCCAGGAGGCTGACCTGGAGGAACTGAATATATGAGCTCTTTTGGTCTCCTGCTTGCCTGTTGTATCCTGCCAGTAGAGATGGGGGTGTGGGGGTGCTGGGAGAAGGCAAGGGGGAGGGATAAACAGAGCAAGGGAGGAAAACTGAGATTAGGGCATCTATAATTCCAACCTGGTTGAGATTAGGGCATCTATAAATACAACCAGAACGTGTGTATCCCTCTGCCAAAGTCCACAGTTCTGCCAAGGCACCCCCTCCATACAGCTCTCTCTGGGTTCCTGTAATTTCCTCCCTTTTCCCCTCAAGGTCTAGGTGGTAATAGCTCCCAGCACTTACCAGCTTCAAGGCCCCCATTATCCTGTGTGCTTTTCTTATCCCACTGCAACTATGTAGGTAGTCCTTTATTAAAATCTCTCCAATCACTAATTTGAGTACACCATCCAATCCCTGATGAGATCTATCTATCTATCTATCATCTATCTATCTATCTATCTATTCATCCATCCATCCATCCATCCATTCATTCATCTATGCATTCATCCATCTATCTATCATTCCATTGCTATCCATTCATCTATGTATCATCTATCCATCCATCCATCCATTATCTATCTATCCATCCATCGATCATTCCATTGCTATCCATTCATCTATCATCTGTCCATCCAACCATCCATCTATTATCTATCTACCTGTCTAGCTAGCTAGCTATCTCTATCTGTCTGTCTTTTTACGTCTGGCTTATTCACTTAGAGTAGTATCTTCAAGGTTTACCCATGTTTAGTATGTGTCAGAATTTCCTTCTTTTTAAAGACACTGAATAATATTCCATTGTACAAATACACAATATTTGTTTGTCTTTTGATGAACAATTGGATTATTTCTATCTATTGTGAATTATGCTATAAAAATATGGGTAAACAAATATCTGTTTGATTGCTTTCAATTCTTTTGAGCATATGCTCAGGAATGAAGTTGCTGGATGTGATTGATTTTATTTATTAAATGAATGATTGTGATAAAGAAAAGGCAGGAATATCAACTTTTAGAGGCTAAGAAATTCCAAGCAGGATTAATGAAAAATAGTATTGACATTGTGAAATTCTTGAATTCCAAGGATGAGAAAAAAATGACATGTTTTTAATAGGAAAGCACAATATATTTGGTAAGGAAAAATGAGATTTGGCTTCTTGCTCTGGTGGACAAGCTTGAATTGGACCAAACTTCCAATACTGAACTAAAGGCTGAATAAATTAAATTACCTCTATTTAGAGGCAATGAAGAGTTTCCAAGGGAGCCAGGACTTCAGGGATAAAAATAATGGCAAGGACAGAAATGAAGAGAGAAGGAGCCCAGTAGTGTTACTCTTTTTCATTGACATCTTTGCCAATTTGTAAGCAGTATCCCAGAGGATGAGTAGGATAGCAGAAAGTAGCAACTGAAAGGATAAGAAGCTGATGAGATCTTTCGACAGTCTCTTAATGTGGTGGAGATAAAAGTAAAATTTCAAGACCTAATAAGAAAAAGGAGTAGTGGTAAACCTTTCAAGTTTTTCAGTTAGGATCCCTGAAGGCTACACAGTGAAAGTCGGAAAGAACCAGAAATTGACCAGTGCTGACGAAATTGAAATCCAGTTCTGAAAGAGCTCAATCACTAATTGGTTTAAAGTGAAAAACCCTTGCTCTGACTGCCTGCTAAAAGCAAAAGTAAATTCTCTCCAGAGGAAGGTGATACCATTCTGATTATCAAATTATCACTCAAGCTTTTCTCATGCACTCTGCATAAAAATTGACAGGAACACCAGGGAACATAACCAAATGCCCAAGATCCAAGAGAAAAAACAGACAATATAAACAGTCTTATAGTTGACTAAGATACTAAAATGATCATATACAGAGTTAAAAATGAATAATGTGGTCTGAAATACAGATGGCACCATGGTGAATTTCAGAAGAGAACTGTGTGCCGTGCAGTTTTCTGTTTGGCTACCACTTAAAATGTGTTTACATTTTGGAAAATTATATATATTATGGTGATCTCTATCACACATTGTGATTTCTTCTATCACAAAGTCAGCCTAAGAGTGTTAACTTCTCATAGCCAGCTCATATGGTGAGATCTGTTTTGAGAGGACAGCCTTGCCAGTCCCATGTAATGCAACTATCGGCAAGCCAAGATGTTTTCACTTCTACCAAAACCCCTAGAATTACATCTTTTCCCTTTAGTTGCCTAACTAGGTACCCCAAGTAGAGGCACCACAATTCAACATGCATAAAAGAAAGAAGGAGAGAAAAAGAAGAGTTAGATTGGCACCAGACTTCTCTTTTGCTGCTCCAAAAACTAAAAGAGTGTGGAATAACATAAACAGACTACAGAAGGAAAAGAACTACCATCCAGGAGACCAGGCAAGCTTCACTTGATGGGAGAAAACAAATCTCCAATATGCTAGGACACAGAGACTCCATCTGGGGGAGAGTTCAGAAATGAGCAGAATAGGCACTTTGACACTGGAAATATGAGGGAGGAAACTTTGGGGAACTACACACTTATATATCTATGTATATATTTGTCCATTTGGAGGTATTGAAGAGTTACCAAGGAAGCCAGGACTTCAGGGGCAAAAATAATGGCAAAGACAGAAATGTAGAGAGAAGAAATCCAATATTGCCATCGTTTTTCATTAAGATCTTTGCCAATTTGTAAGCAGTAGCCCAGAGGATGAGAAGGTTTACAGAAAGTAGCAACTGAAAGGATAAGAAGCTAAAGGGACTCTTTGAGAAACTGAAAGGATAATTTGCACACCATCACCTTCCCTAATCTCTTGGTTACATGAAGTCAGAAGGCCAACTCAGATTCAGTGGAACAGAGATACATATTTATTCATATTTAAACATGATATACGCTTTGAAAATACACACTGACACAGTCAAATATAAATGTATAGCAATAAAATGACTGGATATGTATAAAAGAAGTAATATAATTGCCAAATACAAATTCTTGAGAAGACATACTTGCCAATTGGAATGGAGCTGTCTTGGTGTAGGAAATAGGCAAGATAGGGACAGAGAAGGCAGAAATCAACGTGCTCTCAGTTCACAGCTAATTAGTCAGATGGGGTCATACCTATTTTGGGTGGGGAAAAGAGTTGGTACCATTTTTAGACAATAAGGAAGAAATACTTGTTCAATTATGAGTATACCAGATGGAAAAATACTTTGGCATCATTTTTGCCCCTGAAATTTGAAGCTTCATAATTACAGCTTCAAGCAACAATTGATTCTTCCTCATGATTCGCTGGTGTTGACTGGGGTCACTCATGTGGGGCATCTAATGGGGACTGGACTTGGGGATAGGCTCAGCTAAAACATAAGGACGGCTGGGTCTCTCCTTCTTCTCTCATCCTTAAAGAGTGCAGCCTGAACGTCTGTGCACAGAGGCAGGCACCAAAATGGCAAGAACGGAAATCTCAAGGACTCCTAAGTCCTCAGCTCTAGGATTTGCACAATATCACTTCCCCTAATTTCTTGGTTAAATGAAGTCACAAAGTCAGCTCAGATTCAATGGGATGAAGACACTGACTCTACCTCTTGATGTGAAGAACAGTTATAACCCACTGTGAATGGACGTGGAACCATGCTCATAGCCCACTGCAGATAGATGTGGACACACGCTCATGGCCTACTGCAAAATTGTCACAGACACATGATCATCGCCCAATGTGAATGGCTATAGACACATGGTCCAAATAGATGTGGACACATGCTCATAGCCCACTGCAAACGTTCATGGCCACATGGTCATAGCCCACTGTGAATGGTTGTTAAAACATGGTCATAACCCATTGTAAGTGGACGTGGATACATTGTCAGAGCCCACTGTGAATAGTTGTGGACCCATGGTCACAGCTCACTGTGAATGGTCATGGACACATGATGGTAACCCACTGTGAATGGACATGGGCACATGGACATAGCCCACTGTGAATGGATGTGGACACGTAGTCATAGCCCACTGTGACAGACACATGCTTATAGCCCACTGCAAATGTGCATGGACACATAGTCATAGCCCACTGCAAATAGTCCTGGACACTTGGAGGTGAGGTTCATAGGGGAATTTTATTATAATAATCCATTGCCACTTCCAAATAATTCAAGGGAAAAGAGAAATCAATAGTAATTTGATCACACCAGAAAAATAAATAGGAAAAAATAATGACGAAATAACAAAGTAAAAGAAATAACATAAGGCAAGATGGGAGGAGTAAAACCAAGTGTAATAGTTTTTCTGCTGAACGTGACAAAGATAAAACTCCAACAGTAAAGCTCAGTCCAATCTTACTAACATAAGTTATATGGAAATATAAATAATAAACAATATTATAAAATATAAATATAAAATATTCGGCACATATGTGCTTTTATTTTAAAAATTCTTCATTGTATTTTATTTTTAAATAACTTAAAAGAGATTTGCTTTATCAATGTAAGTTTGACTGAATCTATTAACATAATCTTTCTATCAGAAAATAAAGGAGGAAAACAAATGTGATTATAGTAATGATGCTGAAAAGGCAATCAATAAAATTTAGGTACCGTTAATGATAAAATCCTATGTAAAATAGCACTAAATGAATACTACTTAAAATACTATGATAAAAATTATTTACCAAAGCTCAACAAAAATATTATTCGAAATGACAAAACTCTACAGCTGTTTTAATTAAACAGGTAATGAAGAGATTCCCACTACCACAAATATTACTCAACATTATTTTGGTATTGTGGAGAAGGCACTGATATAAGAAAATGAGATAATCAGAATAAACATTGGGAAAGAAAAGATAAAACTATCTTTTGTTTTGTTTCTTTGCTGATATGATTGTATAATTAGAAATTCCAAGATAGTCAAATAATCATACTATGATAATTAAGAAAGAAATTAGATAAAGTGGATGACAAAAAGAGGAATATACAAAACGTAATAGCTTTTTTCTATTTTAACAATAAGCATCTGAAACAATCGACAAAGAAGAGATAGGACTTGTATGAAGAAGAAACAGATAGAGGGACAGACTATTGCTGTGATGGTCGGTTGGTTTGAGGTTATTTTGGGAATTAAAAAAATAACTTCAAGTTCATGTGGAACAATTAGAACTAGGAATAGCGAAGAACAGTTTGAAAAAGAAAAATGGCAAGAAGAATCTCCTTTTGTTTAATATCAAAGTAGACTGCAAGCCACTCATCCAATAGGTTCTGGTGGAGGCACTGAATAGAAAATCCAGACTCCGAGCTCAGGATGGGGAACATTCTACATCCCTGGGAATGGGATAAGTGGATACTGGGGCAATTGGCCATCTTTCTGAAAGAAAACAACACATAAAATATGAACTGTGCATGAAAATAACTGTAGAATATAAAACACCTAGAAGGAAGAATTTCTTAAGGAAAAAATTCAGAAGCTCTAAGATGAAATACATTTGATTCAATCAAAAGAAAATTTTCTGATGGCAAGAAATTAAAAGTAAACACAGAGAGATCCCCAGAATATTTGCAATGCATACAGCAGGCAAATGATGAACAATTGTAATATAAAAATCACTGAAAAACAAGTAGAAGAAGGATACCCAACTGAAATGGCCCAAGTATATCAGCAGGTACCCACAGAAGAGCAAATCCGAGTGACTGATAAGTGGGAGAAGATACTCATACCCAATAGCAGGCAGGGAAACGTACTTTGAAGTTAAAGTGAGATATGTCTGTACAACAATCAGACCATGAAAAGGAAAGTTTTAACACCTGCTCTTGACAAGATACTCCAGAGAGAGTACAGTTTCAAGATTTTTGTGGAAATGGAAAATTTTACAGTCATTTGGGAAGCATTTCACAACATTAATTAAAATTAAAAAGATATATTCCATCCTATCACACAGAAGACAAATGCCAGTACCTACGGTTATATATATCTAAGGCAGGTTTCTACAGCTGTATTCCAAGTGGCCAAAACCCAAGTAAAACTCCCAAGAAAGAAAATACCAAATGGAAAAGTGTACAATTACACAAAATAGGAAATTGTATGTGGAGATTAAAAGAGCGAGCTAGTTATACAAAGATCTCATTTTAGAAAATAATGACAAAAATATTGGTGCGCATGAGAATATTGGCATATTTGTATATATTAATAACTATATGGTAATAGTAAAAAATGGCAAAGAGTAGAGAGTCATTTTCAGGTTACCTCACCTCTGTGCTTTCTTTCCTCACCTTTAAAATAGGGATAATAGTTGTATTTACCTTCTAACCTAGTGGTGAGTATTAAATGAGTTTAATCTATGTAAATATATTAGAACAGTCTTGATAGATAGCAAGCACAATTTTCTGTGATTGAAATTATTTATGAGATAAAGAATAACTACTAATTTTTATTTATATTTTATCTCTCCACCTAATACAATTCTTTAGTAATAGTAGTGTTGTTTTATTTTCTGGAGTCTTTTGGGTTATCTAAGTATACAATCATAACATCAGGGGCAAAAATAATTTTATTTCCTCCTTATCCTGTTTAAAATTATTTTTATCTCATTATAGTCTCTGATGCTTTTTTATTTTATTTTATTTATTTATTTATTTTTTGAGATGGAGTCTTACTCTGTTGCCCAAGTTGGAGTGCAGTGGCATGATCTTGACTCACTGCAACCTCCACCTCCCAGGTTCAAGTGATTCTCCTGCCTCAGCCTCCCGAGTAGCTGGGATTACAGGCACATGCTGCTATGTCCAGCTAATTTTTGTACTTTTAGTAGAGACAGGGTTTCACCAAGTTGACCAGGCTGGCCTCGAACTCCTGACCTTAAGTGATCTGCCCACCTCAGCCTCCCAAAGTGCTGGGATTACAGTTATGAGCCACACTGCCCGGCCTTGAAACTTTAAAAGTATGGTGGACGACAATGTTGACAGCAAGTCTCCTGTCTGTCTTCCTGATTATAATGGATATTCTTTCAGTTATCTACCCTTCAGAATGATGCTTGATCTTGTTTTGCATAAATAGCATTTATCTTTTAAGTTTCTTCTATTTATGTTTTACTTATAATTTTTAGTATGTATGATTGCTAAGCTTTGTCAAATGTTTTCTTAGCATATTTTCACATCTTCTTTCCTTTCATGTGTTGAGTTAAAATTATGGTGGTGAATTTCCAATAAAAGTAACCATGTTTCAATTTTGGGAATAAACTCTTCTTGGTTATAGAATTTTATTTTCCCCCTCTACTTCCAGATACGAATTTGCTAATATATTGTCTAGAAGTGTCACATCTACATTGAGCAATGAGGCTGGTCTATAAATATATATATATATATATTTTTTTTTTGAAGACAGCATCTTGCTCTGTCTCCCAGGCTGGAGCACAGTGACACAGTCACAGCTCACTGCAGCCTTGATCTCCTGGCCTCAGGTGGTTCTCCCACTTCAGTCTCTTGAGTAGCTAGAACCACAGACTTTTTTTTTTTTTTTTTTTTTTTTTTGGTAGAGACAGTGTTTTGCCATGTTGCCCAGGCTGGTCTCGAACTCCCAGGCTCAAGCCATCTACCTGCCTTGGCCTCCCAAAGTGCTGGGATCATAGGCGTGAGCCACTATAACTGGCCAAGTGTTCCTCTTTGCACTATATTTGGTGCCTGGTTTCAGAGTTCAAGTGAGCCATCCGGTGGAGTGATGCACTTTCTGAAATGCACAAGGCTTCCTGGTGAGGGGCAGGTGGGGCTGAGATCCTGCCTCATGACCACTACAGTGTGCACTGAGGCCAGACAGGGTCAGGACGACGTTTCCATCTGTGTGTAGGGAAGGGTACTTCTTTTCCAAGCATCATAGGAAGGGCTGCCTCCTCCCAGAGGGGCACACCTTGCTAATTTGCATACAGGCACCATAGGGGTTGGAGGTAGCCCAGATGTTCTATTTTTATTTTATTTATTTATTTATTTTTGAGACAGGGTCTCACTCTGTCACTCAGGCTGGAGTGCAGTGGCGTGATCTCGGCTTACTGCAACCTCTGCCCAATCCAGACGTTCTAACGTGATAATTTCCCATATTTCCATGTGCCTTTAAAAGCTTAAGTTATCCTGGAATTATCATACATATTAGATAGAACTTAACCGTGAACATATCTAGTCACGGTTCTTTTTTTTTTTTTTTTTTTTTTTGAGACGGAGTCTCGCTCTGTCGCCCAGGCTGGAGTGCAGTGACCGGATCTCAGCTCACTGCAAGCTCCGCCTCCCGGGTTCCCGCCATTCTCCTGCCTCAGCCTCCCGAGTAGCTGGGACTACAGGCACCCGCCACCTCGCCCGGCTAGTTTTTTGTATTTTTAGTAGAGACGGGGTTTCACCGTGTTAGCCAGGATGGTCTCTATCTTCTGACCTCGTGATCCGCCCGTCTCGGCCTCCCAAAGTGCTGGGATTACAGGCGTGAGCCACCGCGCCCGGCCACGGTTCTTTTACAAATAGTACTTCTTTGATCATCTTTCTGATCTTTTCTTTCTCAGTTGGTCAATTCAAGTTGTCTTCTACTTCTGGGGCCAGGCTTGGTGTCATTTATATTTTTTAAAGAAATTTTTCTGACATGGCACAAGTATACATATGTAACAAACCTGCACATTATGCACATGTACCCTAGAACTTAAAGTATAATAATAATAATAAATTTAAAAAGATAAGAAAAAAATAAAATAATAAAAAAATAAAAAAATAAAAATAAATAAATTATAAAAACAGAAAAAAAAGAAAAATCCAACCTAAACGACTTTCTAAAATATAACCCTGTGTATTACTATCCTTGGATCTTGTTTGTTTCCTGAATGGCACATATCCTAATTCATAAATACTTATTCCCTGATTTTTTATTATCATTTGTATAATTGTTTTATCAAGTTATAATTCATATACAATAAAATTTACCTTTTCAAAGTGAAAAAAAAATTTTTTTCTGGTAGAAATGAAAGCACCATTAGCTAAGGCTATGAACCAGATTTTTTTGTTTTGTTTTTTTTCCAGCAGATTTGTTTTAGGGGCAGAAATCTTAAAACCAAGGAGATGCTTGGCAATAGAGAAGTGAATCCTAGTGTGAAATATTGAGGTGTGGAATGCCAGGCAGACTTTAAAAAGAATTCATTGAATTAGATGAATTTTTGTAATGTGTTGTGATACGTGGAAAGCAAGATTTGGAAAAATGCATATCCTATGATCTTAACTTGCAAATAAACAATGACCAAGAAACTCCTCTGAAGCACAGGCCCTGGAGCTGCACTGTCCTTGTGGGTGTGACTCTTATTAACTCTGACTTCAGTGAAATTCCTAACCTCCCTGTACCCTCAGTTCTTCTCATGTAGAAATGAGAATAATAACGGCAGCTACTTCGAGGTGTTATGTGAGGATTAAAAAGGCATCTACTTAGAATAGTGCCAGGCATAGAAAACACTCCGTAAGAGTTAGCTGTGACTTGTGTGTGTGTGTGTGTGTATGTGTGTTAGCATAAACACACATATATGACCTCATTGTGGAGTCCTAATAAGGCAAAAGGAGTCAGACTGGCCAGAGCAGGGGAAAGCAAAAAGAGAAAGCAGATAAGCTCTAAGTCAGCCTTTCTTCATGGTCCAGGACACATAGCTCTCCTGCGCTAGTAACGCATCATCTTCCTGCGCCTGGCTATCACCAGACCCTCAGCTGATAGAAAAACGCAGGTTACCTCACTGCAACTTAGGTGTTACCAGTACTGCATAAAGCCCTTTTCAGCACACAGCACAAGCACCATACTATAAAATCCTTTGTATCTTTGCAGTCAGCTCCTCTCTTGCTGACTTGCCCATTGCTTTCTTGCAATGTATTTTCCTACTTTCTCTAATAAATCTGCCTTTCTTTACCTACAACTGTCTTGGTAGATTCTTTTTCACTGCCTGTGCAGCACCAGCCCCAAACAGTCACACCTGTGACACTCATGAGCATAAAAAAAGGTATGAACTGGTACACTCCATGTTACAAATATCAGTTATCTGTTCAGAAGGGTGACTGGTATGGAGAAAAACTTTAAAAGAAAAAAAAAACTTGGCCATGCACAGTGGCTCACTCCTGTAATCCCAGCACTTTGGGAGGCCGAGGTGGGTGATCACTTGAGGTCAGGAGTTTGAGACCAGCCTAGCCAACATGGTGAAACCCTGTCACTGCTAAAAATGCAAAAATTAGCCGGGCATGATGGCACACACCTGTAGTCCCAACTACTCAGGAAGCTGAGAAATGAGAATCACTTCAGCCTGGGAGGTGGAGGTTGCAGTGAGCTGAGACTGTGCCACCACACTCCAGCCTGGGAGACAGAGCAAGACTGTGTCTCAAGAAAAAAAAAAAAAATAAAGAAAAGAAAAAGAAAAAAGAAAGAAAAAAAAAACCCACAAAACTTTAGATTAAAAACAATGGGAAATATAGGACACTATTTATTTAAAAAACATAGAATACATGGGCATATATATTTGTATATAGAAATGGATGAAAGAATTGTAAATATGCATATTAGAAACACAGAATTTTTTAAAACATCTGTAAAATGAAATGATTCAGAGAGACCACGTAAAGGAAGCTCTTTTACTTTATTTAAAAAGAGGAAAGAGAAGAAGAGGATTAAATTCTGCCAGGAGAATGAGCATCCCCAAGGCAGGATGCCAGAAGATTCCATAGCCGTATCTCCTTGACTGAAAGAAAAATTAAGAACATGTCTTCCTGTTATTAAAAAAAAATCTGTGGAGGAGGGAGAGGTGAGCTGTTCAAAAACGGAAGGTTGGAGGAAGCCTGAGTTTCTGCAAGGTCGGCTCATTGCTGTGCCTTCCCCTTCCAAGCCTGTCTGCTCAGGGAAGCATGGTCGTTCAGCAGCCACGGTAACAGTGTTTGTGTCTAACGTCCACTCCTTGGGCCAGGTCCTGTAGACAGTGACTCCTTACCAGGCCCCTCATGAGTTCATTAGAATGTCTCAGCTCATTTCCATCACGCACTGGTGGAGACACCATCACGATACGGCTATTTACAGGTGAGAAGATGGCAGCTTAGTTAGGGTATACGACTGGTGCAAATCCTCCCAGGTAGGACACTCTTTATTCAACATTCAAATCCACATCACCTGACTCGCAATTCCTCTGCCTTTGCTGGGGCAGCTGGGGACCCTCAGGTAGAGCACGTCCTGTGAGTATGAAACCATGCAGAGGTAAAACAAGACTCTTACAAGATGTGTCTTCAGCCCCTTGTGTGGGTTTAGTTCCGGCTGACCTGTGGGAAGTGAAAGTTTCCAAACCACGCGTTACTTATTTACTGAGATTAGCATGTTAAGAAGTGGGGGAATAAAGCAGGGGCTAGATTAGGACCAGGGAAAGTGAACTTTTTGTGAAACTCATGGTGTTTCATTGATAAATACTTGGGAGGTGTTTGTTCAGAAAATCTTCCCTAATAATGCAAAATAAAGGCAAAAGACGCCCCTGAGTGGAATCAATTTTTTGAAAAGATTTTGTAGACCACAACTTCATCTTGCAAAATTTCCCTGAACAAGCAGTTCTTTGCCGTGGGGTAAAATCCCTAAACAAAGCTATTCCTCAGTAGTCTCCAAACACCTCGCTTTATCTTACATAAGGATAATTTCATTTTAGAGTTGACAGTATTATGAAACTGGAACAAATCCCAGGGACCCAGAAATGAAAGCACTTAAAAGTTTGTGACATCTGTTTTCATTAAAAGTTGACACATTTTATCAAATAATATTTATAGCAACCCCCTTTTCCAGTTCAGAAGGGAGTTGGGATCAAGGGGAGTCATCACTTATTGGCTTAAATTATAAAAGAGCCAGGAGCATATCCACATCTTGAAATAACAATGAGGGCTAGAAGAATTTCAAACCCTGCAAAACATGTCTTCGTGCTGGCGTTCCATCCTGACAATCAGCATATGCGTGCTCTGAGGCACAAGTTTGTTTAATAGTTTTTTTTTTTTTTTTTTTTATCCCAGACACAGAGTTCAGACTATGGTGTAGATTACACACAACACGGACAATATAGCTTATCTATATGTTTGTATTGATATATATGGCAGCCTTATCTCTTTTTTCATTTTCCAATCCTTTAAGTTAGCCTCCAAAAAGGCATTGAAGGGGTTTTAAAAATGTTAACAGAATCCAAAGTGCCTTCTTTGGCATTTTAATCTGGTTGAATCCTGTTTCTTGGTCATTCTTTAGAGTTCCTTGCCAGACCCATTTTTTTGACAGGACCTGCTATGATATGAATGCTTACGTCCCCCCAAAATTCACAAGTCAAATTCTAATTTCCAGGGTATTCAGAGGTGGGGCCTTTGGGAGGTGATGAGGTCATGGGGTAGAGCCTTTACAAATGGGATTAGCGTCCTTATAAAAGAGGTCTGAGGGAGCATGTTCGCCCTCTCCCCCAAGTGAGGATGTAGCTAGAAGGTGCCCCTCTATAAAGAATGGACCCTCATTAGACACTTTATCGGTCAGCCCCCTGATCTTGGACTTTCCAGCCTCCAGAATGGTGTGTAACAAATTTCTATTGTGTGTAAGCCACTCAGGCTATGTTATTTTATTATAGTAGTTCCAACAGACAAATGCAAGCCCATCTCCCCTTCCCTTTGAAAATCAGAATAGCAGTGGCTGTGTTCCTCCCCAGGATTTTCCAAGACACCAGGAGCAAACAGGTCACTCCTCTGTGTTGCCATGTGCATTAGTCCGTTCTCATACCGCTATGAGGAAATACCTGAGACTGGGTAATTTATAAAGGAAAGAGGTTTAACTGGTGCACAGTTCCTCATGGCTGGGGAGGCCTCAGGAAACTTATAATCATGGCAGAAAGCAAAGTCGCAGCAGGCACCTTCCTTACAGGGTGGCAGGACGGAGTGAGTGAGTGAGTGAGTGAGTGAGTGAGTGCCAGCAGGAGAAATGCCGGACATTTATACTATATTAATAAAATCATCAGATCTCATGAGAACTCACTCACTATCACGAGAACAGCATGGGGTAAACCACCCCCAAGATTCGATTATCTCCGCCTGGTCCTGCCCTTGACACATGGGGATTACAATTCAAGATGTGATTTTTCTTGGGGATACAGCCAAATCATATCACCCGATTGTGGGGACGACCCCTTCACTGACCACAGGAGTCAAGTGGGGCTGTTTCCTTTCAGGTGTTCTGATCCATTTTATTTTATTCTCATTTGACTCTACGTGTGGTTATATATATATATTTTAGACGGAGTTTCACTCTTGTTGCCAAAGCTGGAGTGCAATGGCGCGATCTCGGCTCACTGCAACCTCTGCCTCCTGGGTTCAAGCGATTCTCTTGCCTCAGTCTCCCAACTAGCTGGGATTACAGGCATGTGCCACCACGCCTGGCTAATTTTTTGTATTTTTAGTAGAAATGGGGTTTCACCATGTTAACCAGGCTGGTCTTGAACTTCTGACTCATGGTGGCTCACACCTGTAATCCCAGAACTTTGGGAGGCTGATAACTTTATTGCATTTTTCTAATTTATGGCTCCTTGGTTTTATGACCAAGATTATGAATGAATTACACATTCATTCTCTTTTTTTTAGAAAGAAAGACAAGAAAGACACAGTTTCTGTATTGAAAGAAACTGTAGAGATTTCAACTAATGACAGTCATTTTTAATTGCGAATATCACATGCACAAAAGACTGTATACAATATACATGACAAGTAAAGAATATTAAAAGAAAGTCCTGCATGCCAAAGTAAGATGGTCCCCAGGCCATGGGTGTCCTCAAGTATGTCTTTTTCTCATCAACTTCCTCTTCCCCTATCACCATCCCCTAGACAAACTGCTTCCCAGGCTTTTGTTCATCCGTTAATTTCTGTAGAGGATTACTAAATATCCATGTGTCCATAAGCAATATGTGTGTAGTTTTGCATGTTTTGAATCAATTATCATTCTACCACGCAAGGTGCTCATGCTGAGCCAAACCACCATCGTCTCTCTCCTGGTTAATCACAATCAATTTCCATGGTTTCTCATCTTCTGCCCATGCCCTCTCTTTTGCTGAAAACTCTCCCATCATGGAGTCAAAGCCATGTTTCTTGCTGGTACAGCTCTCTAAGATCTGTCCTCCTCTTCCATCCTCTAAGTGTCCAGGTCTTCATCTCCAGACCTCAGCTTCTGCTTCTTTCTGCCTCACTCACTCTGCCTCCACCTGCTGGCCCTTGGTGTTGTTCCAGCACTCCCTGCATGCTTCCACCCCAGGGCCTTCACACTTGCACCTCCCTGATGGGCACATAGTCCACTCTCTCCCCTTTGCACGTCTTGTTGCTGTGTTGTCTTCTCCATGAGGACTTCAGGACTGAAGTTTAAATGTTGCCCTTTCCTGTCTGCCTTCCTCCGTTGTGCCTACAGAACACGTATCCCCATTAGACTACCTATTTAGTTATGTCTGTGTTATTTCCATGAGAATGTAAGCTCTCTAAGGGCAAAGAGTATGTATGGGTCTACTGTGTTCGCTACTACATCCTCAGTGCTTAGAAGAGTGCCTAGCATACAGTAGGCCCTCAATAAATGAATACTTTTCAGGAATGGACTGTATGTATCCTTCTGTAAATTACCATCTTTTTTGTTTCAGCATAAATCATACCTGCTAATTTGTGTATCTGTAATTCTTCCATTTGCCCAGCTGTATAATATTCCACAGTGTAAATACAACACATTTCTGTATCCTTTCTCTTGGAAGTGCTTATTTTTAGTGTTCTCATTTGTTGCTAAAACCAAAAATGTTACTCAAAATATGTTCATACGTATCTCCCAGAGAACAGGTGCAAGAGTTTCCAGAACATTCCTCCCAGAGTCTATTTTGGTATACACTCCTGCTGAAGTTCATTGTCCAGCAGATCTCATATGCCTCCATCTTCTCTATGGCTTATGTGGTCTTTACCTTTGCCTGGGTTGCGGTAGAAACACTGAAACACAGCTGGGCTTGCTGGCTCATGCCTGTAATCCCAGCACTTTGAAAGGCTGAGATGGGCGGATCACTTGAACTCAGAAGTTCAAGATTAGCCTGGGCAACATGGCAAAACCACATCTCTACAAAAAGTACAAAAACTAACCACATGTGGTGGCACACTTGTAGTCCCAGGTACTCATGAGGCTGAGGTGGGAAGATCACTTGAGCATGGGAGGTCGAGGCTGCAGTGAGCCAAGACTGTGCCACTGCACCCCAGACTGGGTGACAGAACAAGACCTTGTCTCAAAACAAACAAACATAAGAAACACTGAAAGCTACCCTTTGAAAAGCGAGTGAGCATCTTTCTCCTGAAAATGTCCGAGCTAGCCTTGAAAACAGAGTTGTCCCCTAGGATTGCCTGAATGGGATTTGGATCAATCTTCTTTCAGTGTCCGCTCCATTTTGATCCCTGCCAGCGTGCACTCCAGCATTGAAAGAAGGATGGCAGTTTCCAAGGCTCTCAGACTCCTTGAGTTGATTCCTCCAAGCTGCACAGTGCCTCTGAGCCCTCTCTGGCAAAATTGTTTGTTATGAGAACAACTACAAGACATTTTGCAATTATCATACCCCCTGGCTTCTTCAATTGTCTCCATCAATTCCGCTCACTGAGTTTGCCTCTTTGGGGAGTGATTCCTTCTCTTTGTTCAAGCTCTCTCCCTCCCTGTTTGTTCCAACAAAACACTTTCCACCTACTTCTCTTATAGCCTCATCATTGCAGTTTATAAAGGAAAGAGCAAGTCTGATTCACGACCAAAAACCCGCAGAGAAAAGTTTCGAGCCTTGGGCTTCCAGGAGACATGTGCATTCCTTCTGAGGGATGATGCTGTGCTCTGTGGATCCAGCATTTTAGCTATAATTCAGGGACAGCTGTCAGATTTATTGACTGGTTCAAGAGACAAACTTAGGAAACCATTTTCTGCTCCAAATCCTCTTACACTTTGGAAAGTGGCACCCCATTTTATACGTGTATATGAGAGCCTCACAACTTTCAAAAATGGAAAAAGGAAGTTATCAAGGTGTCTCAGATGTCTTTCTTCATGCATTTGATATTGACTGACTTCTGGAAACAAGAGATGCCCGAACAATACTGGCCTAAATAACAATTCATTTTTTCCTCTCCCACTCAGTGCTGGGTGAAAAGTGGGGAACCCAACCTCCCTTCTGTTGCTGGGCATCTCTCCAGTTGTCACTCAGATGCTGTGGTCCTCCAGGGCTGCTCAAGCCACCATTTTAGATGCTTCCATTTCAATTGGAAGAAAGAAAGAAAAGACCAGTGAGCAGTGCTTCCTTGAAAACATGCTTTGAATCTGAGCCCATGTCATGTGCAGTTGGCCCTTTTTGGCCACAAGGGAACCTGGAGAGCTGAACTCTATGTGAACACCTGTTACTGTGGCAGAAGGAAGTGGAATGAAGACTTTCCACCTCTGCAGAGAACATAGTGTCTCTGTATTTCCATGGTTTCCTCTTATTTCGGCTCTGTACTCTTCTTACAGCTGTTGAAGGAGACAGAAGAGCCCAAAGGTCTGTAGATTCTGTAGAGAGAGACACACATTCACATCCTAGCTCTGCTTCTCCCCAGCCACACATTTAGGGGCAAAAGCTCCAATTTCTACTTGTCAGTTGCCTCCTCTGTAAAATGGAACAAATGAATCCATACCACAGAAATGTTGTTTGTGTTGGTGTATCCGACACATGCTAAGTGCTTAGTAGCTGCAGCTTCTTCTCAATTTTATTAAGAGCATTGAAGGAGGCTGTTCTTGCATTGCTGTAAAGAAATACCCAAGATTGAGTAATTTACAAAGAAAAGAGCATCAACTGGATCATAGTTCTGCAGGCTGTACAGGAAGCATGATGCTGGCATCTGCTTAGCTTCTGGGGAAGCCTCAGGAAAATTACAATCGTGGCAGAAAGGGAAGCAGGCATGTTTTATGTGGCTAAAGCAGGAGCCAGAGAGAGAGCGGGGAGGTGCCACACACTTTCAAATGAACAGATCTCACGAGAACACACTCACTATTGCAACGACAGTACCAAGGGGGGATGGTGAGAAACCATTCATGAGAAATCCACCCCCACGATCCAATCACCTCCCACCAGGCTTTACCTCCAACACTGGGGATTACAATTCTGCATGCGATTTGGCGGGGACACAGATCCAAACCGTATCAAACATTCTCATTTGAGCACAGCGTGACAATTCAGTGGCCTGCCTTCCGCGTGGGGAAACAGTGTCCCTGTGGGTGTATTACTTGAGCTAAGATACAGTGTCTTGTTTTCCTGGTCTCCAGCCTATGCCAACCCCAGAAAATCTGAGTGCTGGAATCTGTCTTTTTCTTAATCATATCTGAGGAAATACCTGTAACATTTTATTTGTCCTTGAAAATCTCTTATCTGATGTTATGAAATAGAGGTTCAAAATGTCCTTTTGATCAGAAATGCTTTTCAACTCAGTTTTCATCCCCTTGGCTCTGGCCCCATGTGGGAATTAAATCTCAAACATTGCATCTTACCAGGACAGGAAACCACACCTCTCACCCAGGACAAGATAGTGTGCTTCCCCCTCCTGGACTAGCCCCAGGAGTTGTAATCAGAAACGTGATTTATAATTTTCAGTTTGGGTCAAAACAAGATTTGTACTTTGTCTCAATACTGGCTGTGTGTCCCTGGGCACATTATTTTACTCTCTGGGCCTCAGTTTCCTCATTTCTAAAACAGGAGCCATAATGCAGTGCTCAGCTTGCAAGAGTGTAAACAGACTTTAGAGGGAGTGGGTTGGAGCACAGAGAACAGGACAGGCACAGAGCAAGTGCTCGGGATGTGCTGACAAATTAACTGGAAGCCCTTAGAAGCCTGGTGTTCGAGAGCTGGTGGAACGGTCACCTTGACTCTGCAAATGGCAGAAGGGGAGGCAGAGGCAGCATTTTTTGGCCCAGTGGGGTGACAGGAGGAATGTGAGGTTCCTCAAGTGACTCATGCCACCCAGGACCACGCTGGCTCCCCTTTCCTCCTGTGATGCCAGCCCAGAGCCAAGGTTTCTCAGGGGCCCGTGGCTCCCCTCTCTTCATCCACGCTCAGCATTAAGTTCCGTGGAGTCTGGGGATGAAGAATCCTGGCCCTGAACTCAAGCCTTCTAGGCTTCTGTCTGTCTCAGATGGCTGGGATATCCTGGCCTTGAACCCTGGACCACTGTCTGCTTCGTCTCTTGATGTGAGTCCCTGGATCCTGGAGGCCCTTCCTTTCCCAGATCCCCTGGGCTTTGTGTGAGTTCTGAACTCTACTACCTGGGCCTGGGAGCCTGAGTAACATCTCTGGAAACAGTGGCTGGCCCGTTCTGGGGGCAGTGGATAGGCAGATAGCCAACACACAGTGGGCATTTCTTCTCTTGTTAGCTCACCTTTGCTATTCTTGGGTGAAATTTATGGAAGGAAGGTGTTAGCCAAAGAAGAGTATTCCAGGTAAAGGTGGCTTCATGAAGCCAGGCTCGTTGCTTACACAATTTTACTTCACACTCAGCAAAATCCAAGGTTCCGGAGTGATGTACCATGGCTTTGGGGTTCAGAGCACCAACTCTGGAGTAGACGGTCTGGTTTCTCTCCATTCACGGGACGACCTTGAACCAATGACTCACCAACCTGTCCATGAGTTCCCTGATCTGCAAAACTGGGGACAACAGTAACATCTCATGGAAATTTTTTGAGGATTAAATTAGATAACATTTGAACACATTTAGAACATTTTCTGGCAACAGAAAATAATGATTAAATGATATCTACTGTTATCATAACCACGAACAAATCTTCAGTACTTCAGTCATCTCCCTCATGTTGCAAATGCCTTACTTTGCTAGGGTTCCTTTAACAAAGTACCAGAGAAATTCATAGTCTCATGGTTCCGAAGGCCAGAAATCCCAGATCAAAATGCTGGCAGAGCTGGCTCCTTCTGAGGGCTGTGAGGGAGAATCAGTTCCTTGCCTCTCTTTTGAGCTTGGACATGGCCTTCTTCTCACTGTGTGTCCTTAAGTAGTCATGCCTCTGTGTGTGTCTGTGCCCTAGTCTCCTTTTCTTAGAAGTACACCAATTGGGTCCACACTAATAACCTCGTTTAAACTTGATTACGTCTATAAAGACCCTGTCTCCAAATGCAGCCACAGTCTGAGGTCCCTGGGGTTAGGACTGCAGCAGATGAGTGTTGGCTGGGGCTGAGGGTGGGGTGGGAGGAGGGAAAGGTTTAGTCCCTAAGATCAAGCTTTTGGAATTTTGTTTTCTTAACAGATGTATTTGGATGGCACTTTTTCCCCTCCTGGAAGCCATTATGTATATTTTTTCTTAATTTTTTAGAAAAGGAATGAAAAAAAATCCAAGAGATCTCCCCTTCCTTATGCAAATACAATTTGCTTTTCAGATATGAATAAAATGAAAGAAAATGGAATCTGCGCCATTAGAGATAAAAATGGTAATGAGTTTTAATAGTTCATTTTGGTTTTCAGTATCGAAATGAACTTGGAGAGAACGCTGCTATAGCTCAAAGTCATCAGCTCTCCAGTCACACAGCAGACAGCTGTAGAACTTCGAAAAAAATAAGCTGAGCACCCTTTAACATAAATTGT
Organism: Chlorocebus sabaeus; assembly: GCF_047675955.1. Classification (NCBI taxonomy): domain Eukaryota; kingdom Metazoa; phylum Chordata; class Mammalia; order Primates; family Cercopithecidae; genus Chlorocebus; species Chlorocebus sabaeus. Next base: position 131,852,477 of record NC_132923.1, read on the forward strand.
TAGCTATGATGCCGAGCTGAACACCAACATTATGTGGCAGCTAATAGGGCTTAAATGAGCTTAAATTGGTTATTGGTTATTGATTTAAAGCACAAGCATATAGATTAAAATAGAGCCTCTGAGAATCCATTTGAAAAATTCAGATTATTTATCACTGGAATAGTGAAGTCTAAAATGGAAAGGAGAGGGTTGGTAAGTTCTAAGGGAGCTGTTAACAGCATTTAAGTTTTGAAAAGGTAATTGTCTGTCCTGGCTGCTGGGGGAAGCTCGCTGGGGACAAGAGGCTGGAGTTGGAATGGAAGATGCCAGGATAGGCCTGGAAGAGCCCCCTTCCCCAGGGTCTATGTTCAATGAATCAGTGAGGACATATCTCATACGGTGGAGGTAACATCCAGGCATATTGAGCTGTACATTGAATTTATTTGCACAAATTTGTACTTTCTCATTGATTTTCATTATGAAATCGAGTATGTGTTTCTCCAAGGAAGAAAAATGGCTCAAGAAATAACATCATTATAGTCATAATTGTGGTAAATCTTTGAAAATACAGCAAAAGCAGTGATTCTGAGCAATACTTTTAACAGAAATTAAGTTATAAAGGTACAAAATCTTCACCAACTGCCCACTGGCCACTGGGTTGAAACAGATTCCTCCCCCTGGCATTTGGGTAACATCCCTAAATCTAATAGTCACCACCCATGTCCAAGCCCAACCTGCTGCATTCCTAGCTCTTCCCTGAAAATATCTCACACATGCCCCTTCCCAGGGCCTTGTCTTCTGGCCTCCACTTTCCCTCCCCACCTTCTAGGTCCTCTTGCTTTCTGCAAGGCCATGCAAGGAGCCTGCCCAAAGCTCACTGCCTCCTTCTTAGCCCTTCTTAGCCTCAGAGTGATTCCAGTCACTCAGCTCAGTCTTAACTCCAGGGGACTGCAAGTTTTTAAAGAAAAGCACTGTGGATAGCTCTATGGGTGTGCCTCAACATGGAAGAATTGGACTGGTATCTGTAGTCAGTTGGGTTTTTCTTATGTTTGTGTGCAGAGCACTTTGGAAGAAACAGCCCTTGGCTTCTATCAATCATCCCTCCTCAGGGCATGGAGCAAGATAACTGCAGTACTGTGGGTATTCAGACCATGTTTCCCCGTGGAAGCTTCTGGGTTGTTGACAGTGAATGGAATTGATGGAGGGTGTGGGAGAGAGGAAGTCTCCAGTTGTGAAATGGCAGCAAGGGGTCAGGAACCACGTTTAAACAGTGCCGGTGAACAGAGGGCAGAGAGGTCCGATTGCTGGAGTTCACAGTCGAGGGTCTGGGGGAGCCTGTGGAGGTGGCGCATGTGGAATTGCAAGCTGTGAACATGAGAAGGGAAATACCTGCTTGTTGGTTTCCTTCAAAAGAGTCACCCATGGGAGCAGAAAACCCAGTGATGGTGTCAACACACAGGGAGTGGGGCCTGGGGGAGAGGGCTGGCGGGAGGGGCTGTGTTCCTGGGGGAAGGACAGTGACTGCCAACAGGAGTGGGGCTGGCAGGGGTGGTGGGAGGAGTGGGAAGATCCACTCAGGGCTCATTTTGTTTCACTGAATTTTATTTTGCTGAACTCTTTCCCCTGCTGTGTCCTTAGAGAAGGAGAAGGGATTTGTGGACATGGTGTGGGTGCAGCCCCTGGGCTTTTTGGGAGGCAGTTTCCTGTGATGAAAGAGTAATTCAGAGAGGCACTAGGGTCTCCCACACCTTGCTGAGTGGATGATTGAAATTTGCTAGGGTGGTTAGAATGAAATCTGGTCTCACCCAGGAATGAGGAGAACCAATCCTGTCTTCAATGCTGCTGTGCTGGTTTGCAAAGGCCTGAAACGACCCGATGGTAAAGACAGTTTCCCTCCCTCAGTTTCCATCCACTCTACAGCCCCCTCTTGCCGTCTGCTCCTTCTCTTATGCTTTTCCTGAGCACGGACAAGGACAGTCTCCGTGGTGCTCCTCAAAGATGCCCTGGGAACAGCCTTGCCCGCCGGCTCTGGAATGCCTTTCCCTCACCCCTGCTTCTACTGCAGTGGCTCACCTCCTTGGTACAGCTTTTGCTAAACGAAGACACTCACCTTCTTTGTAACCCTTCTGATCACTGTACTAAAATGAAGCACTTAAAATGCACCTTCCAGAATCACAGCCTCAGGCAACATTTACTGTTTGCAACCATTAGAGGCTTCAGAGGCGTTGCAGCTCCCGTGTCTAAATGTAGGTACTTTGGGGGCAGAAGCCATTACAGCACCATATGTACCCTGTCTCTGGCTCTCGGAATACTCACCTAGGACACACGCAGTGGATCCTTTAACTGTGGTGAGTTCCCGACGGAGCCTTTCCCCGAATTGACCAAGACCATATTCTCTAAGCACTTATTAAAGAAGAGCCAGGAAGGGAGTTCAGCAGGAGGTGCCCTTTGGGAGATCAAGGAAACGCAGTGCTCCAGGGACTGGCCAGAGGGCAGCTCCAGCAACCACAGCACTGCCAGCTTGGCCTGCTCACCTCCCTCACAGGTACAACCAGGGAGGGTGTGAGCCCTCCAGGTGCCATTCCCCAGGCTGAGGCGGGTTGGGATGGGAAGCCAGGAGTGGCTGGAGCCCAGCAATCATCCAAACAGTGACTGGTTCATTGGACACAAAGAGCAGAGCATTGTAGCCAAGGACACAGAATGTGGCAGAGACCTGGGTCACTCGGGGTGGAGGTGCCCCTCTGAACCGTTCCTGGCTCTACCAAGAGACTCCTAGCACAAATACTGTAAGAACCAGCTAGCTAGGAAAACGTGGGTGGGATCAGAGACTCACAGCTGCTTCTCAACTGAGAAAGGAAGCTCGGCTTGTGTTGATCTCAGCAGGCAATGTGTGGGCTCCTGGAAATACATTGTTTAAAAGTTTGGTACTGAGGGGCTGTACATCAGCAAGGGGCATCTTCAGAAGCTTACTTGGGTGATGCTGCACTCAGGCAGTTTCCCTAGCTCCATGACAACCATCAGTGAGGAGCGCTGCCTTCCCAGGAGTCCCAGAGGAAGCCTGCACCAACTTACCAAGCAGAAAAGCAGAAGCTGCTCCCTCTCTCCTCCGAGGACTTGGAGGAGAAGAGAAGGTCAACTCCAATAAAAGGAAGGGCAGCTGTGTAAGCATTGTTGGTGGGTCCAGCATATGGTGGATCTTTAATAAAGTCAAAGGCTTGTGTGTATATACACACATATGTGTATTTGACTGTCCATCTACACACACACATACACTTGCTCATATATTCATTCATCTGTCAAACATACACACCTCCACAAACACACACACATGTGCACATGTCCATTCATCCATCCATCCATCCAGTCATGTAGACCCACACACATATTCATATACACCCATCTGTATATCCATTCATCCAGATACACACATACACACACACTCACATATCCATCCATTGACTTAGAAAGACAGACACACACGCACACATATGCTAACATATCCATCTTTGCATCTATCCATCCACTTAGACAGACTCTCTCACACACACACACACACACACACACACAAACATATCCATCCGGGCATCCATCCATCCACTTACACAGACACACACACTCACATGCCATTTCATCCATTCATCCATCCACCCACCCGTTCATCTATCCATACATAGATGCATCCATCTACATAAACAGATAGGCAGAAATACACACTCACATATCCATCCATACATACATCTGTTCGTCCACCCATCTACCTATATAGACAGACACACATACTCACATTCTTTGCATTTATCCATCCAACTACCTAGACAGACAGACAGACACACACACACACACACACACACACTCAGTTTATCCATCCATCCATTCATTCATCTATCCATCTATCCACCCATCCACCCATTCATCCATCTGCCCATCTCTCCATCCATCTACCTAGACAGACAGACAGACAGACAGACAGACAGACAGACACACACACACACACACACACACACACACAGCCTTTTTAAACTAAAATCTTCTAGCTAGACTGATGGAATCCCTCCTGGCACCTTGGTCATCCAGGAGGACTGTCTGATCTGAATGGGAAAGTGACTCTGATTAAGCCCTCGGAGGCTCTTCTGCAGAGCACTGATGATCTGTGCCCGGTTCAGAGTGAGATGCTAAGGTCCTGCTCACTGGCCCACTGTGATCTCACCATCCTGGATGTAATTTAATTGCTCAATAAGGAATAGACCTTTTTCTATGTCAGCTCACACAGAGAGAAGCGAGGGCGTGCAGTTGTGTGAACATCGGGGGGATTTGGGGGTGTCGTGTTGCAACTGCTACTCCTTTCTTCCCAAGCAGAACAGGAAGTCCTGAGTTGATGATATCATTTTTACATCTTGAAATGAGCTGGCTGCAAAGCTCGGTAAGGGAAGGGATAGGATTTGAAATACACCTGTTAGCAGCAGTCCTACTGTGAGCAATTAAACCCCTGACAAAGGAAACAGTAGCTTAATCATGGTGGGTATTAATATTCCCAACCTCGATGTTCCCCAGCGTGTGAAACAACACCAAGTACTTTTGGAACCGATTGGAAACCACTGGAGCCTACTAATGCATGCCAGCTCCTGGAGAGCCCTGAAATTGAAGTCAATTTGCTTTAATAAAGCTGTTTAACATTAATTTAAGGTGGACTTAGGCCAGGTTTAAGAAAATTAAGAAAAATGTAGTGAATGGGCACAACGGAGCATCTTCCTGGGTTATGAATGAGCAGTGACCGACTGCCTCTATTCCTGACAACCCTTAGACAATCCAGGCTCCATAGGAGCAACATCCCAGCAAATCCTATCCCCAAAATTCTGAATCCTCAGTCTATTTTGATCCAAGTTTAATCTCTTCCTGCTACTGTTATAGAAATCACTGTTATTAAAATATTGTTTTATAAGATTTAGTTGATGATGACAAAACCCTGAATTTTTGGAAAACGTTTCTGACAGGAAGCGATATTTTAATAAATTAGGACAATGGTTGTCACTGGTGTTAAGTTGGGGAGGGGAAGGAGGTGGTGGAAGGAGATGGGGTTGCACCTGGCTTTTCTTAGTCCAACCAACTGTTTCTACAAGTGAGACAACAATGACCTTGCCAGAAAGCTTGCCTCCCAAATTAAGTTTTTGAAAGTCGTCAGGATTCAGAAACTGCTCTGCTAAATTCTCTGAAGCAGAAAGGATTTGTTGACAAAAATTCCTCCATTCCCTGTTTTTGCTCTTAAATCCAATCTCACTATTAAAAGCAAACTAAATCTTTAGAAGGAATGCAAGGGTCAGCTTGAGGATACCCTGGTGAAGCATGCTCTCACTTGGTCAGGAAAACATTCTAGTTAGGAGTCCCATCCCCGAGGCCACGAGCTGGTCCATGGCCTGTTAGGAACCAGGCCACATGATAGGAGGTAGGTGGCACCTTAAGTGTGAGCGAGTGAAGCTTCCTCTGTATTGACAGCCACTCCCCATCACCCACATCACCACCTGAGCTCCACTTCCTGTCAGATCAGTGGCAGCATTAGATTCTATAGGAGTGTGAGTCTGAGCCCTGTTGTGAACCACACACACGAGGGATCTAGGTTGCATGCTTCTTATGAGAATCTAGTGTCTGATGATCTGTCACTGTCTCCCATCATGCCCCAGTAGGACTGTATAGTTGCAGGAAAACAAGCTCAGGGCTCCCACAGATTCTACATTAGGGTGAGCTGTATAATTATTTCATTATATATTACAATGTAATAATAATAGAAATAAAGTGTACCATAAATGTAGTGTTCTTGAATCATCCTGAAACCATCCCCCTCCCCTGGTCCCTGGAAAAATTGTCTTCCCTGAAACCAGTCCCTGGTGCCGAAAAGGTCGGGGACCACTGGGGTAGACCACAACCAACTAGTTCCGCTGGTGATCCAAAGTAATTTTAAGAGTAGAAATGTTCTTTAAGGGAAAAAAGTCAGGATTAATTCCTCCATTTGTGCTGTGTTATAACACAGAACCTTCCTTTTGTCCCCCTGTGAACAATAATTTTAGCTCTTTGTTGAGTTCTGCTATGTGCCGGGCACTGTGCTAGACCTTCTAGAGCTCATCAAATTATGCGTCCTAATAGTCTGACATGGGTGTGATTATCCTATTTTGTATACGAAGGCAATGATTTTGGAGAGGGCCTGTAGCATGGCCGATGGCAGATAGCTGGCAGGCTATGGAGCAGGAATTCGCATCTACAGAAAGGTTCCATTCAGCGGCACTGTCATCCTCATCCCCGTTCCCATTGCCGTAGACATCCCCATTGTCACTTTGTTGTTTTACTTAGAGATCTAACGGGCAGAATCACTTCCTGCAAACTACGCATTTGCCAGGGTAAAACATTAGTCATACCAGCATAATGGTCTGATGTGGTGTGTGCTCAGAACTTCCAAAACAAGTTGAGAGAAAAACAGGAGCTGGGGAAGAAAGTCTGTTTATTTAAAGAGACAGTTTGAACTCCCAATCTGGGAAGGTTTAACCTGGGGTTCAGTGAAGACAGAAATAATTGAGTTAAAGATGCCTCTTACCAAGGCACATCTTAAAGGATGTTTCCTGTGCTCTAAGGCACAATAACAAAGTTAAAGTGGCCTCAGGATCTCTTCATTTTTCTGTTCATCCCTTCAGTCAACTTTTATTGACCAGGCAAGGCACTATGCCCTTGAAATCCGATGGTCAATAACAAAGTAGGCACCTCAGGAGGTTTACATGCTTATGGGGGAGGCAGACAGAAACAAACACATAAACATATGTCCTGTCAGTTCTATGGAGAAACGTAGGAGAGCTGCAAGGTACCAGACTGGAGCACAGGGGACTGTTGTGTGGAATGAGGTCAGAGAAGTCTCCGCTGAGAATTGGAGGTGTGAGCAGAGACCTGGGCAAGAGATGAAGTTCGTCCTGGGATGTCTGTGAGGCTTGTCTTACACTCAGCAGGAGCAGCCAATGCAAAGTCCCTGAGGCCTACAATGATTTTGTGTGTCTGAGGAGTAGGAAGAAGGTGAGTGAGGTTTGAGAAGTGTGAGCCGTGGAAGAACTGTAATTATTGGGATAAAAATGTGACCAGAGCCCCTTCATACAGGGATATATGGACCAAAGTGAGGGCTTTGAACCGAACTCCAATTGAAACAGGAACCACGGGAGTGCTTTGAGTTAAAGGTAATCCTTAAAAAGAATCAGTCACTCTGTCTAAATTGCTGAGAAGAGACTCCAGGAAGACAAGTATAGAGGCTTAATCAGATTAGGAGGCTCTCGGCCCAGAAGAAGCATGGCAGCGCTGGCTTGGCCTGCATGGAGCAATGAAGCCAACAGTGAGATGTGTTTGGAGTCTGAACATAATTTCACAGTGGAGTCAGCAGGGTTTACTGATGGATTGACAGTGGGGTGTAAGAGAGAGGAGTCAAGGATGGTTTTCACTGAAAAATCCAGGAAGATGATGATACAATTTGGCTGTGTCTTCACCCAAATCTCATCTTGAATTGTAGCTCCCATAAATTCCATGTGTTGTGGGAGGGACCTGGTGGGAGACAACTGAATCTCGAGGGCCATTTCCCCCATACTATTCTCATGGTAATGAAGAAGTCTCATGAGATCTGATGGTTTTATAACGGGTTTCCCCTTTTGCTTGGCTCTCATTATCTCTTGCCTGCTGCCATGTAAGACATGTCTTTTGCCTTCCACCATGATTGTGAGGCCTCTCCAGCCACATGGAACTGTGAGTCCATTAAACCTCTTTTTCTTTATAAATTACTCAGTCTGGGGTATGTCTTTATCAGCAGCATGAAAACAGACTAGTACAGATGGCACTGCCATCAGATGAGATGGGGAGGACCTCAGCAGAGGCAGATAATCAGGACTGAGTTATGAACATGGGAATTCAATCTCACTTGTAGATCTTCTTATGGAGAGATCCACTAGATGTTCATTGTACATGTGAATCTGGGATTTTGGAGTTTGGCCTAAGCTGGTGTTTACATTTGGGAGTTGTGGGAGAATTTAAAGTCCAAGTGTGGAAAGTCAAGAGAAGTGCAGGCAGCCTCTGAGGTAGCCCCTGTGATCCCATCTTCTGAGGTGTGTGGCCTGGTAAAATTCACTACCCCCTGAGGGTGGGTGGAAGCTGTGACCTGCCTTTAACTAACAGAATATGGAAAAGATGATGGAATGCACATGATTATATTACCTTGTGTTTTTACAATTGTCACATTGTGAGTTTGCAGTGTCTTAAGAAGACTATCCCTTGGTGGTTTTGAAGAAGCAAGCTGCCTTGTTGTTTGAGTTCTCATTTGGAGAGGGCTACAGGGTGAGGAGCTGACAGCCAGCAGAAATGGGGGCCATCCCTCAGACAGCCTTCAGGGAACCGTATGCTGCCAACACCAAGAAAGCTTGGCAGTGAATCCTTCCCCAGTCAAGCCTCAGATGAGACCACAGTCTCAGCTGACCTCTTGGTTTCAGCCTCCAAACTCCCAACTCAGAAAAACTGCAATAAAAGTAAAGGCATTGTCAAAAGCTACTATGTTGTAGTAATTTATTATGCTGCAATAGAAAACAAATTTAAGAGAGAAAAGAAGGAGCCAAGGAGCAGATTTAAGAGCAGAGACTGGGTCCGCACATGGTGGCTCATGCCTGTAATCCCAGCAGTTTGGGAGTCTGAGGCAGAAGGATCACTTGAGGCCAGGAGTTCAAGACCAGCCTGGACAACATAGTGAGGTCCCATGTCTACAAAAAATAAAAACAATGTAGCTGGTCATAGTGGCATGCACCTGTAGCCCCAGCTACTCTGGAGGCTGAGGTGAGAGGATCACTTGAACCCAGGAGTTCAAGGCTGCAGTGAGCTATAATTGCACCATTGCATTCCAGTCTGCGCAACAGAGCAAGACTGCATCTCAAAAAAAAAAAAAAAAAAAAAAAAGGGCAGTGACTGGGAACTTTCTTTGCAAGGGACACTTGGGCCAGGCAGTTTCACCAGGCCAGGTTCTGTGAGAAGGAGACCTGTTGGTGGCTCAGCCTGCAACCTCAGAGGATTGGTCAGAGAACCCCATGAGCCCTTCCTGTGCCACTTTGGATCAGCTCCAGTTGAATACCATAAACTGGGAGGTGAGGGCCTACTGGCCGGATGCCTGAAAGCCAACCTCTCCCTTAGGACTGCACATTGCATGCTGCAGCAGATTTGCTCTAAATAGAAAATGGAACATATGGATCGGGAGATAATGTTTCCTTATGAATAAGAGATCCTGCTGGGCTCTACTCCGCTTCAGATCAAAGGGCACCCTTCCTCCTTTTCTATTCACCATCTTGCCTCTCACATCTGAAGCTGGAAGTCAAACCTTTGCCTCCAGTCAGTGTTCTCTGTGGTGATTTGCAATGAGATTTTTATTGTAATCTCAGAGTTTTTCATGTTTGCCTTCCAAGTTGTAAAGGGCAGAAGCTTTCAGGCATCAATGTTGACTGCCCAAGCAAGTGGCTTCTGGCTTCTCTACTGGATTTCCAAAACGGCCGCTCTATTACCATGCCAACTCATTTTGTTGTTCCCTGGGGCTGCATCTTTTCTCATTGATGTAATATTTATAAACAACAGGTGAAGAGGCAATGCTCTTTCTAACTGCATACCACTGGCAGAGCCTTTTCATTCATTCAACCAGCACTTGGTAAGCACCTGCTATAGACCAAACACAGTTCTTGACTCCGAGGTGCAAAGGAGAGTAAGACTTGGTCCCTCCATGGGCACTGGCATCATCTTCCAAAGAATGGCTTTCCAGACCGTTTCAATTCCCGAAGAACTCACCCCAGAGAGACAACACCAGGTTCTTTACTTTTCTTCCCCCAATCACTCATGAGCACCCTGTCTCCATCAGCAAATAGGCAGGGAAATGAAGAGAGAACTCCAGTCAAACTAGCCCATTTTACTACTTGACCAAAGAAGGCTTAGGTGGGAGGATCACTTGAACCCAGGAGTTAGAGCCTGCAGTGAGCTGATTGCACCACTGCACTCCAGCCTGTAAAATAGATTTGAAAGATCTATTGTTTAAATCAATGAATCGGCCAGGAACAGGGTAGTGTGGCAAGATAATGGGATGATGGCAGCAAACGCACCATTGTTCCACCATGTAACTGAATGCAGGATGATAAGATGCTGTCTTTTAGTAGAAGGAAGATGACTTTGCTGGATTTGGTAACCTCCATAAAGTGTATTCATACAACTGTGGAATTAATGGATAATAAAACTAGACCCTTGAGATTTGATTGCATTTATAGAAATTGAAAAATGATTGTTGTTTGCAAGACAGCCAATATGTCTTCTAAAGGGCTCTAGCTCTGCCAACTTTAACAGAGAGTAGTTAGAAACATGGGCAGAACACTTTGTGCAGGGAGTCTCATTGGGTGCAATAGAAAGCCATTTGTTTTTTGCTGGGGGGCCGGGGGTGGTGGGTTGGGGCCAAAATTTTGTTTAAAAGGTCTTGTTTAACATCTATTGATCCAGTATCCATCATGGTCCAGGCGCTGTCCTAGGTGCTGAAGATAAACCTGTGACTACAACCCACCCAGTCCCCTCTCTCTTACTGCTTATAGTCCAGTGAGATGTATTTGCACTGATCTCTGCTTAAAATAAGATTCAAGAATAGCCTTAGTTGCTGCTTCTCCATTTTTCTGGGCATTCACAAATCCTTTGGTTTAGTATTGCATTTTGTCAAACTTGAGTCTACGCTTCCATGGTAGATGGGAGTTAGGGACCTGGAGGCAAAGAGACCTACGTTGCTTGTCAAGAGGACATCTTTGTTTCCTTTAGGTTTAAGGCATGAGTCATTTTTCAAAGATATGAGGAGGTCTTTAGTGTGCAGATGTGCAAGAATCCTGGAAGTCATGTCCTCTGCCTTAAAACTCAATTTAAACAGTCCCATTTGTCTTGCAAAACACAGTCCTGCACCCGTCTGTGTACGTGTCTGGTGAACAACCAGCTGGAGACTCGGCATCTCAGAGATCTATTTTTACATAGTTAAAAAAAATGCATAGGAATGATGTTCCTAAACAAAGCATGTTAAGTGTTTTGGACACAATTTAAATGAGATTATTATAGACGGAGAAACTGTTTCTGCCTTAATTAGAAAAAATCTTGGCGCTCATACTGGGAAGCTAATTGGCACCATCAAAGCATTGAATGATTCCTAATTTTGCTACTTAGAGGCACACCTGGTGACTCGCCTCTCAGTGTTACCCAAAGACTCGGGCAACTAAGATATAAAAAGTAACAGCTGCGGTGATGCAAAAGCTTGCGACGCACACAATGCTAAGAACATGCTCATGGGTTTAATCCTCCAGAGTGAACTTTGCCAGCAGCCTTGGTAGGTGACACAAGAAGGCTGTAGGCAGATGAGGGCGGAGTGACACACCCAAACAGAGGCAGCACCACCTTTATTCGTGCCGAGGAAGCATGCCCTGACCTGGGATGGAATTGAGGGTGGAACACTTTCCACCTGAAACACTCACGCCTTTTCACACAAAGGTCGTAAGACAAGAGGAGCAGGGGTCATTGTGTGTGGGGAAATGAGACAATCTAGCCACTGTGACTCTCAAGGAAGAGAGGAAAGAAATAGGCAGGGGGGTCTCTATACTTTGACCACGTAATTAGCAAACTGTAAAAGACACAAAGTCCTCCCAAGGGGTTATCCGGATGCAGAGTCATGTGATCCCCCATCAGACAGTCTGACCCAGGGGTGTGGGTGGGCACCAGGGGTGAGGAGAGCAGGGCATCCTCATCACCCCCATGAGGAGGAGACTCTGATGCAGCCAGCATCTGCCACCCTGTTTCTCAGTTCCACTTGGTGATGTTCTGGGGTCTTCAGGATGAAGACTAGACTCAAAATCGAAGCAGTCCATGCTAGGAGGGAGCCACACAACCTTTCAAAACTCACTCTCAATTAAATGGAATTAATTTCATGAGTCCCACCTGACACTCCAGTAGGATGGGTACAACACTGCCAATCTGTTGAAACAGAATATTCTTGCCCAAAATGATGAATATAAAGAAGAAAATGGCTTTTGCTTTGGGCCTAATGGGAACTTTCTATTTCCGAGGAATGCAAAACACGGAAACAATGACAACCCACACACGCACGCGTGCGCTCACACACAGACACCAAAGATTAACCATTCTGTTCCTTATTAAAAGCTCTAATTGCTTCTCCACCCCTGTCTTAACTTATAGTTTTGGGAAAACTATCCCTCTAACAACCCTCCCACCTCCCAGACAAAAGCACTGCAAATTTCTTATCTGAAAACAGATGTTTGAGAGCTGGCTTTTCTCCCAGGAGAGTGTCTGTGGATGATTTTATTTCTCTGAATGAAGCCTTTTGAGTAATTGGCACATTATGTAACTGCACGTCACTCTATCACTAATAAGGAAAGTTCTTGAAGCTGAAACTAGCCAAATAGCAGGGTGATGCCTTACCTACCTTCTCCTCTTCCACAGGGCTTTTCACAAAGTGTTGAAAAGAAAGGTTTATTGCCATTGAGCTGAAGACTTCAAAAACATTTTGCCAAAGTAGGGCACAGGTGACTTAACCAGGTCAAACGACATTTTAAAAGCTTATACTTAAGTACTAGTCCTCTTAGTAAATATCCCTTCAGATTTCAAAAGGCATAAAAAGATTCAGAAGGAAATGGGTAGAGCTCAGTTGGGAAGTGGAGGTGGGATGCTTGCCCTAACTCAGGCTGCAGCGACCCAGATCAATGGCAGCACTAAGGAACAGCTGTATATTTGGGTTAAAGAGGGTTTTCTTAATTTTTAGATTGCTTGACTTTTTTTTTAAGTATTCCTTTTTTTTTTTTTTTGAAAACCCTAAGAGACTGTCTTGGCCAGAGACTAAGATGTAAGTGGTAGTAATTCATTTGTGATTCTGAGGAGAAGGAGAATGGAACAAGGAGGAAAGCCAGGGAATTATGGAGAGCCAAGACAAGGGCACCTTGTAGATGTCCCCCCGCCCTGCACACCACCACTGGGAACAGCTAGTTGCTAGATTTAGTAGATAAAAATACAGGATGCCTAGTTAACTTTAAATTTTGGATAAACAACAAATGAAAGTTTTAGTATAAGTATATTTCATGCAATGTTTCGGATATGTTTATAACGTAAAACATTTGTTATTTTTCTTATAATTAAGTTTATCTGGGTAACCCGTATTGTATCTGGCAATCCTAACCAGATAGAACCTTCTGAGAAGCCTCGTGAGGTATCTCTTAGAACCCCCTGCTCAGAGTTGAAGGAGGAAGTATTCAACAACATCTTCTGCATTAGTCACAAATACCACATGGGGTGTTAACTCATGATAGGTCCTTTATGACAAGAGGTCACAGGACAGGTTTGCAGAGGGCTCCCCCATCCCAGGGGGTTTCAGAGAACCCTGGGGATGGAAGTTCAAGGTGTTCTGCAGGCCTGAAGTCAGGTGCCGTCAGGTTGTACCTGCATAAAGCTGGTCAAAGACTCAATGATCCTCACCACAGTGGCGGGAAGAAGAGTGAACCAAGAGGTATCCAAGAGGTATCTGAAACACGCAGGTTCCCAAAAAGGATGAAGCACAGGCATAAGTCTGAATGTATTCATGTATTGATTCTCTTAACTAGTATTGATCGCAGACCTACTGATATGGTTTAGCCGTGTCCCCTCACCACGCAAATCTCATCCCGAATTGTAGTTCCTGTAACTCCCACATGTTGTGGGAGGGACCCAGTGCGGGGTGATTGACTCATGGGGGAGGTTTCCCCCATACTGTTCTCGTGGTGGTGAATAAGTCTCATGAGATCTGATGTTTTTATAAGGGGTTTCTCCTTTTGCTAGGCTCTTATTATCTCTTGCCTGCCACCGTGTAAGATGCCCCTTGTTCTTCTGCATGATTATGAGGCCTCCCCAGCCATATGGAACTGTGAGTCCATTAAATCTCTTTCCTTTAAAAATTACGCACTCTCAGGTGTGTCTTTATCAGCAGCATGAAAACACACTAATACACGGACTCTGTGCAGATCAGCACGACACACCCAACCCTGTTGTCCTGCAGCTTCCGCTCCAGGTGAGCGTGTATCTTGGGAGATCCATGTGAACAAACTGGCAGGTAGGTTGTGGAGCAGCAGGGACTTCAGCCTTGTTGCTCACGGCTGCTTTCTCTTTGCCTGGAAAAGGACCTGGTATGCAGCAGTTGCTTGTGGGCTCTTGTAGTTCTACAATTCTCATTGCGAATACATAGTCTAGTGTCACACACTGAGAGATTTCAGAAAGTGGAGAGGATGTGTGGGCCATGAAGCACGAAGGTGTGACAAATTTGAGGGTGGAAGGGGTGGAAGGTCAATAGGCCAGGAACCCTGAGAGCCATAGGAAGAAGAGGGTTCCAGGAGTGGCAGGTGATAGGGACAAGGTCACAGGGGGTCCTGTGCCATGATAAGAACACTGATTTTCTTGCCAGGGGAAGTAGGAAGCCCATAAGAAATCCTGCACAATGGGGAATAAAGATTGGATCTGAGTTTTTGAATTAAGGATTCTTTATCTTGAAACAATTATAGGTTCATATGTAGATGTAAGAATTAATACAGCCCGGCATAGCGGCTCACGCCTGTAATCCTAGCACTTTGGGAGACCGAGGCAGGCGGATCACCTGAGGTCAGGAGTTTGAGACCAGTCTGACCAATATGATGAAACCCCATCTCTACTAAGTATACAGAAAATTAGCTGGGCATGCCGGTGGGCGCCCATAATCCCAGCTACTCTGGAGGCTGAGGCAGGAGAATAGCTTGAACCTGCGGGGTGGAGGTTGCAGCAAGCCGAGATCACACCACCACACTCTAACCTGGGCGAGAGAGCAAGAATCTCACAAATAATAATAATAACAGTAATAATAATAATTTTAAAAATAATTAAGACAAAGACATCCCATGGTTTCACCAGCTGTAACATACCACAAGATTACAGCACCGTGTTATAACTATGATACTGGCATCAATATCATCAAGATATGAAACATTTCCATCACCACAGGGTCCTTCGTTGTTTCCCTTCACAACCTACCCACTTCCTTCCTGTCCCCAACTCCTCCTCAACCCTGGCAAGAACGACTCTGTTCTCTATTTCTATAATGTTGTGATTTCAGGAATGTCATACGAATGGAATTAGAGTAACTAACATTTGCACACTGGCTTTCGCCATCCGCACAATTCTTTGGAGATTCATCCAGGTTGTGGAGTATGTCAAGAGTCTACTCAGACTTTTGCCAAGTGGCGTTCCATGGTAGGAACACACTGCAGTTTGTTTAACCACTCACTTGTTGAAGGACATCTGAGCTGGTTCCAGTATGGGGCTATTGGGAAGAAAGTTGCAATAAACATTTGCGTATAGGTTTTTATGTGACAATGGTCATTTCTCTAGGATCAAGGCCCAGAAGTGCAATTGGTGGATTGTATGGAAGTTTATTTATTTATTTATTATTTATTTATTTATTTATTTAATATTTTTAATTTTTTTTTTTTTTAAGAAAATGCACGAGCCGGGCACAGTGGCTCATGCCTATAATCCCAGCACTTTGGTGGGCTGAGGCGGGCAGATCACCTGAAGTCAGAAGTTCAAAACCAGCCTTGACCAACATGGTGAAACCCTGTCTCTACTAAAAGTACAAAAATTAGCCAGGCATTGTGGCAGCCGCCTATAATCCCAGCTACTCGGGAGGCTGAGGCCGGAAAATTGCTTGAACGTGGGAGGTGGAGGTTTCAGTGAGCTGAGATTACGCCATTGCACTCCAGCCTGGGCAACAAGAGCAAAACTCAAAAAAAAAAAGAAAAAAAAGAAAGAGACAGAGAGAGAGAGAGAGAGAGAGAGAAAGAAAGAAAGAAAGAAAGAAAGAAAGAAAGAAAGAAAGAAAGAAAGAAAGAAAGAAAGAAAGAAAGAAAGAAAGAGCATGAGTTTTGCAGAAAAATCTCAAACTATTTTCCAGAGTGAGTGTATCATTTTAAATTCTGACCAGCAACGTGAGAGCATCCTCACCAGCACTTGGCATTGTCACTGTTTTTCCTTCTAGCCATTCTGATACACGTGCAGTGGTACTTCATTGTGATTTTAATTTGCATGCCTCCAGAAGTTAATGACGTTGAACATGTGTTTGACAGTTGTTTATTCTCTTTGGTGAAACGTCCCTTTATGTCATTAGCTCATTTTCTAATTGAATTTTTTTTCCCTATTGTTGAGTTTGGAAAGTTTTTATACATTCTAGATAATAATCCTTTGTCAGATATGTGGTTTGCAGATATTTTCTGCCAGTCTATAGCTTGTATTTTTATCCTCTTAACAGGCTCTTGCCCTCAAAGGGCAAAAGATTTTAAGTTTGATGAAGTCAAATTTATGTTTCTATTTGTAGATTGTGCTTTTGTTGCCAAGTCTAGGAAATCTTTGTCTACCTTAGATGCAGAAGATTTTCTCCATTGTTTTTTCTAAAGTTTTCTAGTTTTATATTTTACATTTAATTCTATAGCCTATTTTTGGTGAATTTTTGTATGAGGGGTGAGCCTTAGATTGAGGCTTTATTGAATATGAACACTCACTCACTCCAGCACTGTATCAGTTTGCTAGGGCTGCCATACAAAGCATCAAAAACTAGGTGCCTTAAACAACAGGAATTTATTATCTCACAGCTTTGAAGGCCAGAAGTCCAAGATCAAGGTCAGGAGGATTGGTTCCTTCTGAGACTGGAGAAGAGAGTCTGCTCCATGCTTCTCCCTTATCTTCTGGTGGTTTGCTGGCAATACTTCTCATTCCTTGTCATGTACATGCATCATTCCAACCTCTTCTTTTACAAGGAGTTCTTCCTGTCTTTGCTTCATATTTCCTTGGTTTATGCCTGTCTCTGTCCAGATTTTCCCTTCTTATCAGGACACCAGTCATACTGGATTAGGGTCCATGCTAATGACCTTATTTTAACTTAATTATCTCTGTAAGGATCCTCTTTCCAAATAAAATCTCATTTGGGGTACCAGGGGCTAGAACTTCAACATATCTTTTTTGGAAGGCACCATTCAATCCATAACAAGCACCATTGGTTGGAAAGTCTTATCTTCTTCCATCGACTTACTTTTGCACCTTAGTGAAAAATCAATGGAGAATATTTGTGTAAATCTATTTTTGGGTTCTCTGTTCTGTTCCACTATCTATAAGCCTGTACATCTGCCAAGACCATCCATTCTAGATTACCATAGCTATATCATGTCTCTAAATTGGATAGATCTTCTTTTTCGAAATTGTTTTTTAGTGATTCTAAGTCCTTTATAACATTTAGAATAATCTCATCTAGATCTACAAAAATATTTGCTGATATTTTGATAGAATTTGTGCTAAAACTGCGTCTCAATTAAGGGAAAATTAACATATTTACTATGTGAATTTTTAAATCTATGAATACTGTATGTCTTTCCATTTATTTAGAGCTTCCATTTCTTTTTTCAGGATTTTGTCATTTTCAGCATACAAATCTTGTACATGTTTTGTAAGAGTTACACCTACATATTTTATTTTAAGTGATTATGAATCATATTGCATTTTAAATTTTGGTGTCCTATATTCATTGCTGATATATAAAAATACAATTGATGTTTGTATGTTTATCTAATATCTTGCAACCTTGCTGAACTTGTTTATTAATTCTCTCGTAGATTCTTTGGGATTTTCCATGTAGACACTTATGCCATCTGCAAACAGGGATAGTTTTTCATTTTCAATCTTTGTGTCTTCAATTTCCTTTATGTGTTTTATTTACCTGGTGAGAACTTTCATTACTATATTGAAAAAGAGATCAGACACCCTTTCTTATTCTCATTCTAAGGAAGAAAGTATCCAGTTTCTTACCACTAAGTCTTGTGTTCATTATAGATTTTTTGTAGATCTTTTTTGTCAAGTCGAGGAAGTTCCCATGTCATTTTTCTAAGAATTTATATTATGAATGGGTATTGGATTTGGACAAAAACATTTTTTACATTGATTGACATAACCATGCAATTTATCTTCTTTAACCTGTTAATGGGATAGGTTCCATTGGTTAATTTTCAAATATTAGACCATCCTTTCATTCTTGGAATAAGCCCCATTTGATCATAATTTAGTTTTTATGTTGCTGAATTCTATTGTTCAATAGTTTGTTAAGGTTTTTTTAAACTTATATTCATAAGCAATATTAAGTTATAGTTGTTGTTGGATTTATTGTTATTGTCTTTTTCTGGGTTTCAATAACAGCATAAGCCTAGCTTCATAAAATGAGTAGAAAAGTGTTCCCTTCTCTTCTATTTTCTGAAAGACATAGGGTGAAAATAACATTCATTTTTAAGCATTTGGTAAAACTTTCCACAGGAAGAATCTGGCTGGATCTCCATTTTTAATAGATCACTTTTGCTGCTGGGTGAAGAATGAGTTGTAAAATTTTAGGAAATACGGTGGAACAATTTGAAGTGTGGAACCTGCTTCAAACGTGAAGAAATATTGACTCAACTACAACACATCAACAACAGATAATGGAACAAAAAGATAAGACATGAAGGAGGAAAAGCAGACTGTTGGTGGAGATCAGAAAGTATGAAAGGTGAATAGGTAGATTTTAAAGTAACCAAAGAGAAATTCTAGAAGAGAAAATTATGAGGGGGAAAAATTTGATTTAATAACAGATTGAAGAAGATTGAAGAAGAAGCTAGATAGAGCTGAAGAGAGCATTAAGGAAGTGAAAGAACCAAGGAAATCAGCCTCAATGTTGTACAGAGAGATAAAGAGATGGAAACTTGAAGAGATAATAATGACTAATAATGAAGACTGACATTTTAAAAAGAATCCTGAGAGAGAGATAATGCAAAATTCCAAATACTGAAGGCACAATCTATAAAAATAAATCCAAATCAAGAAACCGTGTAATAAAATGCAGAACATTCCAAAGGAGAGAAGGCATTGAAAATATTTCTAGAAAGAAAAGCATCTCTGATGGAAGGACAATGAGAATGAGAACACAGTACACGTCTTAAGACCTTGAAGAGGGATCTCAAAGGGCTGGGGGGAAATAAACATTGACCTAGAATTCTATACTGGACTCCGTTATGACTCAAGGTTGAAAGCTAAATAAAAACACCCATGCATGTATTTCAGATATATAAAAACCTAGAGATTTTATATTCACAGGCCCTTTCTAAAATAACCTCAGGGGAAGTTCTTTTTATAAAATAAACTATGTAGATGTGTATAAATATCAAGTGTTGGCAAAGGTGACAGACAAGAACTCATGTACAGCGGGTGGGTGTGTGACTCGATACATCACGTTCCAGAGGGCATTTGACGTTGGTTAGTAAGGCTGAGGTTAACACTAAAATGCAGAAATCCTGCTGTTTGTAACCTGGACTAGAAACTCTTGTTCTTACATTCCAGCTGAAGTGCATGAAGGTGTCCTCTGCAGCATCATCAGAACAAGGGAAACAGTGAAATTACCAGCGTTCATCAACTGAGAAATGTATAAATAAATTATGGTATAATCAGATTAAAAATGCTATTCAGCCATTAGAGAATTGATTTTGTTTTCTGTGAATCTGCCTATATACTGTTCAAAAAATGAGGTTCAGTAGAAAAAAGACATAATAGAATTACGTGTCTAGAACTGTCACACTTAGGAAAACAAAAATTCACACATAACAATACTAACAAGGTTTTGTGCTTAACATTACATTTGTGTGCACTCATGCGTTTGTATGTATGTAGTAGATAAATACAACCGTTGGCAGAAAGATACATGAAGATAATTTAATAATCGTTACTATTGTTACTTCTGGAGTGCTCTTCCTATGAAGAAGAAGGAAGAATGTGATGTTGCAGAAGGGCTCAAAGGGAATTTAAAAACATACATATTATTTCTTTCATATTTTAAACAATCTGCATTGAAATACCAATGATATTTTATAAAGATATTGAGTACAAAGAGGTTTGTTATATTTCTGTGTATATTTTTCTATACTTTGAAATTAAAAGATGGCAGAATGGATGGAGCAAGTGGGCGCAGAGACACCAGCGAGAGACTATGGCCGGGACATCAGTGGCTGGAACCTGGATGGAGGGGTGTGGCCTGGGGAGGAGGCTATGGACCAGATGGAAGCACAAAGACCCAAAAACAGCTATGGCCTGTGTTTCAGGCATCTTTTGCAGGGCAATGAAATACCCCAAACAATGACAACTCTTTTTCACTCTGTGAGTTTTCCTGCCTGGCCTCACTGCTGCATTTGGAGGTGCTGAGCTGGATTCAGCTGCCATGGCTGAGATGACCTCGCCACTCTCCACATGTGGTCTTGCCAGTCAGATTTCTTCATACTGTGGCCACCTCCAAGCATTGTTCAAGGGCAGACACACTCTGTATTACATTTGCTGGTATTCCATTGGCCAAAATAAATCACAGTGTGAGAGGAGAATACACAAGTGAACACTGGTGTGATTCGCTGGGGGCCATGACTCCAACAATCTACCACCATAATACTAAAATAATTAAGGTAGTGATGTATTCACATAGACTTAGAAAGAGAGCAGCATGTAAAAACCAACAACCTCAGGGGAGGATCAACCAGACAAAGCAACTGAAGAACAAGGTAGGATAATTTGTCATACTATAAATCAAGAATTATTATAAAGAGTAAGAAAGGATTTTTTTTAACAAGGTGCCAAAAGCACTACCTGTAAAATGAAGTATCAATACATATGATTCCATTAAAGTTGTGAAGGCTTACCAAAAGATACCTCAGAGTGAATGGAAAGACATGTCACATAGTGGAGGAAGAGATCAAATATAATCAATAGAAGACCAGTGTGCAGATGACAGGAAGAACATTTATTAATCACCATGGAGGAGATGAGCAACCCAGCAGAATCCACCGGTGCCCTCGAAGTCGCTGAATATAATATGCAGGCATGATCAGGAAGATGAAATGCAATTGGTCAATACACATAAAGGTACTCAACCTCATTACTAATTAGGAAAACACAAATTAACACCACAATGAAATATCAATATGTACACATCAGAGTGGTAAAAGCTTAAAGACCTGGCAATAGGAGGGGTTGAGGCATACCCATTTCCTGTTGGAGGAGAGCCTATGTTTTATACAGAGGACCTGAACAGGGAATTTTCAGAGCTGCAAGCTACAGATAGACTACCAAACGTCTATGACTGTATTTATGGATTACATAAATTGTGGGACATTTGAAATGGAAATAAGTAAGTTGCAGCTATACACATCACCACAGATGAATCTCAGAAGTATATGATAAGCCAAAGAAGTATGTCACCAAGAACACAGGCAGCCTAATCCCTTTTATATAAAGATCAATAGCAGGCACAGCCCCAACTCTGTTGTTCAGGGATACATGCATAGGTGGCAAGGCAATAAATAAAAGCAAGACAATTGTTATCAAAAAGAGGTCAGGACAAAGAAGATCTGTTAGGAAAAGGGATGGGGGATGTACTGGGAAGAGGCATGGAACAGTCACAGGCTCTCCCTAAGACCCAGGCCAAGGTTTATTTCCTGACCTGGGTAATGATTATAAAATTATTTTTAGAAAGAAAATAATAAAAATATAGCTTGGAGGGGACGAGAGTGAGTGAAGGACATTAGGGAAGAGGCACTGGTACAAAGTTCAGTGGCTTTCAGGATGGAGGCACTGAAGCCAGAAAAAGCTCTATGAGTAGGATGGATGTCTAGAGATACAATTGGGAAGATTAGTGAGGTGTTGGGCATGCTAGATGAAGCCATGGAGTGATGGCAAGAGTGAGTCCTAGATTTCTGGCTTATTTACTTGGCATATGGTGGGCCATTTATCCAAATATATAAGACTGGCTGTGCCTCGAAAGACTGGAGAGTTATAACTTTCTGACAGTGTGGTGTGTTGAAAACATCCAGCCAAGCAGGCCATGAGCTGTATGGTTTGGGAGCTCAGAGAAGACATGGGAGCTGGAGATACAGGTTCCAGAGGTGTCTGTGTGCTGTGTTGACTGAAGCCATGAGTGTGAATGTGGGTGCTAAGGGGAGAAGAGAGAGAGAGAAGGCCTGAGATTCTTCATCTGAATAAGGGAGTGCAGAGCAGGGGTGGCAGCCCAGAGCCAAGGGAGGGTACCAGTTCAAGAAGAAGGCAGTGGTGAATACAGAAAGGTGAGGTATGAGGACGTCCAAGAGTTGTGCTTTGGATTTAAGTCATGAAGGTCACTGGCAGCTTCAACTGGCATAGCCTGGAGGACATGGAGGGGTGGAAGCTAGATTGGAGAGGGTAGAGGGAGTAAGGGTTGCCAAGTGCGTCCAGTGGTGTAGGGGAGGGGAAATATCTTTTCTTCACTCATTGCAAAAGTCACGACTGAGGCCCCTATAACAAAAGACAAAAGCAAACTCTACAAGTTTATTGAAAAGGTTTATGTGAGCACGGAAACTCCCATAAGGAAATGAAGACCAAAAGAAATGGGTATACCATTGTGTTTTAAGCTTGTATGAAGAAGTAGATGTCCACAGTGTGACTGCAAAGAGGATATGATTAACGATGATGAGCTTGAGGTGCTTAGCCAGGCCTGTTTGTGCAGATTCTCCTTTGTGTCCCTGTGTCTTCAGAGATACGAATGTTCTTTTCCTTCAGGGAAGCAAGGGTACCTCTCACATGAGGATCTTATGAACTGCATCAGGGGAAGGTCAGAAAAATCCTTCCTAGGTTTTATGATCTGCTTCAGGGGAGAAGGGCAGAGGAGAAGTGGAGGATGACCTTGTGTTTCTGTCATTTTCTCAAATGCCAAGGTGCATATCTGGGGGTAGCATGGCTTGAATTCCGTCAATAGCAAAGGCAGGTATGCAGTAGGGTCAGGAACTGACTTCCCTTGGGGGAATCATCCCCAGAACACCATTGATGCCTGCTTTGTCTGCCCCTGCAGCTTCAGTACCCAGGAGAGAAGTCTTGGCATATCCTGGGTCCTTAATGAAGTCTGCGGAGTGAATGAATGTGTAGTGAGCATCTTAGTCTACGACGCCATCAAACTTCCATTCCATGCAGCTGCCTTGGAAATATTTACACCTGAGCTGAGATGCATGCTTATGGGACATTCACTCATTACAGGTACACTGTTTGAAGAAGTCCTGTAATCATGAAATGCATTCATAGCAAGCTGAAAACTAATTGCATTATGTCGTGTTGGTGATGGAGAGGTAGCATCTAGGATCTCTCGTACCTGCAATGTTGGACACATGAGAGACTCTCCCAACAGGTGTCAGTAAGGAAGGGAAGTGACATTCAGGGGGGCCAGATATAAGCTTCGCATGCATCCTCTTATCTGATTCTCGTGACTACCTGGGGGCGAGCAGGTGAATCCCCAGCTGTGAAGGGAGCCTCAGGTTCGGTGCCCCACAGCAGGTGCACAGCAAAGGTGGGATATGGGGCCATAACTGCTTGAGTTCAAAGCCCTTCCAGCACCATTCATACTCTTGAAGTGCATGTTCACAATGTGCAAAGATTGTGGGTCATTTTTCGGAGGCAGCGGCAGACCGAAAACCTCTCAAGTGGTTTTTGTTACCTTGCATGCGTTTAGGGGACATACTTCTCTCCAGATAGTTTTATCTCCATTAACTTCTCGAGCTGCTTCAGAATATTAGAGTGAGTCCCCTGAGGCTCCCAGCGACAGGCCCAGCTTAACAGAGAGTGAGAAATACTTTTTCCAACTACATCACATGGGGTCCCTGCCTCTTCCTGAAAGTATTTCTTGATAGTCACCCACATTTCTGTAATACAGGTTCCCTGGATCCTCTATTGCTTAGACTGTTATGTACCTGCTGTGGGGCCCTAAGCGTGAGGCTCCCATTGCAGCTGGGGATCCACGGCTCGCCCCCAGGTAGCCGTGAGGATCGGGTGAGAAGACGCATGTGAAGGGCAAATCTGGCCCTCGTGACTGCCACTTCCCTTCCTTCAGTGACACTTGGGAGACACCCAGGTGTCCAACCTGGCAGGTATGAGAGATCTGTCATGCTATCTCTTGCTGTGCTATTTCAGGCGACCTTGACAATCAGGGTTAGAAGGGAGGATGTCTAGCAGGGTAGTATGCCTTAGAGCTTCCAACTCCACACTGGGTTGACAGTTGTTTTTAAATAGTGAAAGTACAGATCCGAAGCGATTTACATGCATTATTTTCACACACACACACACACACACACACACACACACACACACAGAATGTCTTTGAGAGAGATTCTCTTATGAAGTCCATTTTACAGATGAAGAAACTGAGGGCCACAGAACTGAGGCCTACATCACACAGCTTTTAGATGGTGGCGCCGGGATTCAAACCTCAGTGGCTGAAATGAAAACAATTTCCCTTAAAAGTCATCCTCATCTGACTTGCACCTGTTGTCCTCAGCGCTCCCAGATCTTTCAGGGGAGGGGAAGTCTGGAAGGTAAGTAGGAAACAGATCAAGAGTCTTTCAAGCTTATTGCCAAATAGTTGTCTCTGGTTCAATCGGTCCCGGAATGTTCTGTTTCCCTTTGCTGTGCTTCTCGGCTGGAGTTTTTTTTTCTCCAAAATGAATGCAGAGGAAGAAGCTCATTAAGAGAACTAAGTATATTTGTTCCTCGGCTTGATACTGCAGAGGCTAGAGATTTGAATCTGGGAGCATTGAGGGGACACAGGCGAGAAAACAAAAGAAATAGCAATTTGAAAGGGCACGGATTAGCCCAGGGGCTGTTCTATTTTTTCACCCATGGCTTGCACACAGAAGGTTTTCTGTATTGCCATCTCCTGCTTTTTTATATTATTTTTATTCCTCATCAATTACAGAGGCCCATTTGCAGGAGACTACAGTGGAGGAGAGATTCTGTTGTGAACGCTTTTATAGGCAAAGTGTGCGTCTTAAAAATGGAAATGACAGCCGTTGCTGAGAGCGAAGTGGTTGACTTTGGCGGTGAAGAGTCGTTCTTGACAAGGATTCTCAGCGTCTAGGGATGTCTGCATCCAAAAAAAAAAAAAAAATGAGATGGCCCAGACTGGGTAAGGGATGCTATTTCCAGTTTGATTTTTATTTTTTAACTCCAAATTCTATAGAGTGGAACACGGATTTAGTCTCAGAACCAATTCCTGGAATGTCTGCCCGAGTTTCGGGTGGTTAGATATGACACAATACCAGAGAAGACAGCATTAAGGCAGCCGGCACAGTTGTGTGTCTGTGGGGGGTGGGGAGGGGAATTTTCTGCAATTTTCAAAGCTTTGATTTATTGCCATGTTCAAGAATTAATTATAGCCTGAGGTCCCTGAAATGGAGGAGGTAAAACAAAATGAAACAAAAAAACAACATGACAATTGCACATCTGGTAGAAGGCACAGCTGTATCTACTTACGAAAGCGGCCCCATTCCTGGCTCCCTGAACTCAGGCAAATGGTCCTACCTTCCAGGCTGTCTCCTGGGGCCAGAGAACCGTCAACACTTGGAGCATCATTAGCATCCTTCTTCTTGTGGGTCCTAGGGAGAGGAGCACATTCTCGGT